>NC_090132.1:19418695-19741910 GCF_040581485.1 Linepithema humile
TTCAGATTAAATTAACTTACTGCCGAAGCTCGCTGCCTTTCGTTAGCTGAGCAACTCTATCTTTATTTGTCTCGAGATCGAGATACCGCGGCTTCAAACTACCATGCGGAACAACAATGAACAAAGCGTGTAACTTTCAGCTAACTTCGTCAGGCCGCGTTCGAACGTAATCCACTTGTAGGGCTCCGTAGAAATCTTTAGAGAAGTCAAGTTAACGAAGTTTATAGGGAGTTGAGCGTTATTCGGCACGGCATCTGCTGTCGCAGTTATCTACGTTTCGATTCGTTCGTAATGTTTGCACTTTCGACAGCGTTAACGTCGTCATGTGAATTAAGATGATACTTCATAACATACGTGAATTAATCACGCGGTTTTTATATAATTATGATGTGAAGTATAGTATTAGTCGTCATATTGTTTGTAATAAATTCATTGTTTGGTATGTGTGATTATTATCTATATTTTAATACATTTTTATTTGATAATTGCCAATTGGAAAAGCAATTAATGAATAACTCTTGAAACAATAACTCTTCTTATAGAATCTATGTTGCTTTATATATAAATAATACACTTATATATAAATGAATATGTCCAAATATACATTCATTATGCAGTTATTACAACGAATGTGCATCGAAAATTAGTATGACAAATACGTTTATTTCTGTTAATTTGTTATTTTATCCTTATCTTTCTTTAGCAAGAATAAATTGACATCATTTTATGATTATGCCGCATCTCATTTCAAGAGTTAAAATTTAATATTTCATTATTCATTTTATTACGTCATGAAAACGTTCCATTTGAATGCATTTACTTATCCATCACAATTTAATAATGATGCATTAAATGTCATGATAATAAAAGAGAGATGAGAGAGAAAGAGAAATCTGTCTAAGATGTAATAGATGTTTCATTTCTGCTATTTTTGCTGAAAAATATACTGATAATATAAAATATTGATCCGACTTCTAACAACCGTCAAAGTATGTTTTTTGTCAAACTAGATAATAAGTGATATTGTTAGGGATAATGTATCATATTAGTTTTCTATTGGAATAATGACGCTTTATAGTGGACGATTTTAGACAATGTTAAATAATAATAATAATAATAATAACGATAATAATAACAATAATAATAATATTGAAGCAAACTTTACTGTTTATACCAAAACTCGAGAACTGTATTTTCGAAATATGTTTGCGTTTCATTTATGTATTCGAGGTAAAGTTTGGAACTTCACAATTTATTAATGAGTCGATTGCGAGAGAAGCAACTTTTGAGCCATTAGTTTCACGACGCGGTCTTCCAGTGATACCGTGAATCTCGATAGTTTCGTAGACAATGCGTTCTTGGCAACTTTGTGACTCCCTAGTGAATATGCGCTCGTCAGTACTTGCATATATATGACTTTCCATAATCTATACTAGCTAGTGCAACATGTGTGTGTGTGTGTGTGTGTTAGCTGCGAGGTTGTTGGCAGACTCAGGTGTGCCGATAACTCATTGCAGGTTCCATGATGTGTTGCATATATTATTCTTCCAATAACTCTTATAAATCTACTTGTGTGAGAGATGATGCACATCACTCTTTGATTTTGCATTACGATTATTCTCAGACAATTTATCATTTTTCATCACAAATTAACAAGACGTATTAGTTGTATTCACTAAGCAATATATAAAGACTAGAAAACTATATATTAAAAGATTTACTTTTTCTTGCTAATAAAATATTTAATTAATATATTTTTCGTGTAAATATTTATTTATATTGATGCGAGATGTGTTCGTATTTGAAGTCTCCTCAAGCAAGGAAATGCATTAATCTCTTTTAATATTAGCGGATCTGACAACATTCAATCGCTCATAATGGTTGATTCATATATTGTAAAGGACAGAAGAGATAGATGCATTTTGTATCTCCTTTTTTTTCTCTATTTTCATACAGTATATGTGAAAAGAAAATACAAATATGTTTGATATAAACATATGAAAACATGTAGTTATATATACATGATTTTAAGCAACTCTTAATTTTAATAAATTCATATTGGTATTATAAATTTTTATTAAAATAAAATATTATCTAAAATAAACATTAGTTAGAATATTAATTGTAAAGTGCTTTAAAACATTAAGGTAAATTACTTATTTATTATAGAAAATGATTTTTAACGTTTTGCTATCATGAGTTTCAAGAATTTCATAAATTTTCTAACAGAATGTCGATATGGTCGAATCGGGATTTAATTAAACTGATATCGACACATTTATCGCGTCAAATCATTGTTAGAATGTGGAATTATCGGAGGAAGTGTCGTCTGTAAATCTTTCTCGACTGATCTCTATGCTTGTAATGTGCTTGCAGGCAGAAAAGTACACTTTAAGGGCGGCTTTATAACAGAGGCCGAAGTGCATGGGAGTCGATGAGAGCGAATTGCTCTCGTAATAAGCCATTGAAAGTCATTGAAAGCCATTGAGAGTACGTAGACAACACCCTCATCTTTCTTTAACGGCGACATTCTTTAACGGGGTGACTAAGTCTTTTGAAAAATCGGCATACGTATGCACATTTGAAATCCGTCCTTTGAATCCCTATTTATCGCACCTTGGTCGAATTATGCGGCGACACTTGTTCCTGACTGAATTATTGCAGTCGTGCTTGGTTTATATGCATGTCGTGTGTCATTTAATATATTTGAATAATGGATGCGACGCGTGGGTAGCGTATGGTTAAACGGAACAGCTAGAACTTTGGAAATAGTGGAAACTATTAATACAGTAAGCACATGAATATGTAAGATTGCGAATCCTTTGCGATGCAAATTGTACGTGATTTCGCAGCGTATTCACTGTACTCTGTTACAATTCATTTATTCTCATTGAAGTTTTTTTTTTATTAAAAATATTCCAGGCGTGTATAATCGAATCAAAATAAAAATACTTTTACGACATATATTGTACAATCGGGAGTATTGACAGTTATCCGTTCGGGTATCTCCATCACTTTCCAAAAAGTATTTATTACATTCTTTATTTTTTCATTTTTTCTTGGATGTTAGATTGGCGTTTCCCCTTCCTACTAATCTCCATCTAACTATCCACCCGAGGTAATAGCGTTCAATGTTCCTGACTATGTACATTCGATATCGATTAAGCCAATATTAACAGCTCGATCGACACAAGTGTAACTGAGATTTGATAATCTCATCTCTTCTCAATTTGTTGAAAACGTAATAATACACTTCTTTTTTTTTCGCGAGATATGACCGTGCCTTTTAATATCAAACAGACAGGCCAAATATATCATCGAGTATAGCTTTTGAAACAGAGTGATTATTTAAACCATTTTAGAGATAGTACAACTTCGAGACATGGAGGACGCGTGTCCCTTATATCCCTTTGAGATTCGCTACATTGCGCACAACCATGTGCGAGTTCCCGGATTATATCAGCCCACAGAACACGACGTTTATTTTCTCCCTGAATAATTGTCTTCTGTTTCGAGCGTATATACTTACTTACGCAAATGTAGGATTTTCCTAAACGTTTAATTAATACATTACAATGTAATTAAAAAATTGTTTTATGATGTTAAATTTATTATCATAGAATTATGAAAAGGAAATGTTATTGAGTTATATAAAAAAATAAATTAAAATATTTCAAAAATATATAGGAAAAGGAATTTTATTTTGAAGTTTATAATTTTGAAAATATTCTATGTGCCATGATATTTTTTTATTACACGCAATACACACAATTTAAAATTTAATATTGCGTTCTCTTTTTCTTTCTCTTTTTCTATTATTTTATTAAAGCAATATTTGAAATAAATACGCTTAATTGAAAAGGTACAAATGTAATTTTGTATCAGAATAATGCTTTAATTAAAATTAAAATTAAATTTTATTTTAACCGTTTTTATCGATTTTATTATCTTTTTTTAAAATAATTTTTTAAAAGAATTTAATGTAATATTTAATTTTTTGAAATAATATTTACATTTGGATATATATAGGTTTTACAAAATCGCTGTTTTTTTAATAGAAAAATATCGTTGTGCTACAAAACTCTTTTTATTTTAGTTTCCGTGCTGTTTGATGACATGCGCTCTCGAAACATCGCGCATATAAGGTGCATTCTTAAAGGTATACGGACATAATGTTCACGCGTGCGGATTTTGTTGTTGCGGATGTTGAATCGTTGCCAATGTTTTGCACCTGCTTTATCCAGCTGTGCTCCCTAACTTGCCATTATGGTTTGGATTGTTTCCAGTTGATATTTCCCGTATGGTACAAATTTCAACGTAGCATCTGGTTTTAGTTTTAAGAATTACACGGAAGGGTTGGTTATAATGAGATATAATTAAAGTGAAAAAAATAATAAATTTTTAGCGTCAGCGCTGCCATTTGTAATATTTCTCAATTAACATTTTATCTAAATTTTGAGTGAGGTGTTGATTTGAGATATATAACATTAAATAAGAAGTATCACTGCGCGTGAGGTAATATTTTATAATATTAAAGTCTTCTGCTGCTTTCAATAATTCAATGTATTTTGATAATTTGACGCTTCTAAAGCGTAGAATATTTCATTTTGAATATTTTCGCGCATTGACGCAGTTTGCGAAATAACTGTTATTTATTTCCGAAGAATTCAGGAAATTTAAACATATAATGTTTCTCAATTATATTCATTTCAATTTAATTATATTAATTATATTTTTTATACAATTAGGAAGTCATTCTTGACAACAAAATTTTAATTTCAAAACTCGGTGCAACACGATAAAGTTATTCAAAAATAAATATTTATAATTTAATGAAGAATACTTTTCAAATAATACTTTTTATAGGGCCCTTATTTTTAGAATGTAATTTGCAAAGTAAGTCACGCAATTTCAGTATCGCATATATTTGCGATGATTGACATTTTACTCTTACAAGATTTAAAAAGCAACATTTTTATATATAAGACGTAATAGCATACTTTCATCGTGTCGTTCGTTTGTTGCAGTTACTAAGCTAAGAGAGCACTGGGACGAGACGAATTCAAAAGTCATGCAAAGGAAGACGCAGCTGGATATGATGCTGGGAGACAGTCAGCGATACGAGGCGAAGAGAAATGAGGTGGAGGTCTGGTTGGCGCGAATGGAAACTCGACTCGAGAGAATGCGAGCTGTTGGGCACACCGCCGACGTACTCGAAGCACAGCTCAGGGAACAAAAGGTACGTCGAACTCTCTTTCCGTCTTCCCACGAGTAACCGCGTTAACCCTTCGAGTTGGTGAGTTTTTAGTACCGTGCGTGAGAAGTGTCTTTAGTAGATAGTGAGATAAAAGACGTTGAAACACAACGCGAGGACGTGATAATACCTCTGTATATTTCGACTATCGAGTGTTGGAAATGTTGAGTAATTTTGAAATGCGAATTGATTGATGAATATCGACAAATTTGTATGACCGCAAATTATTAAACATTAATGGATTATTCAGTTGAAGTGTGAAATACTGAATTATGGAACATTGTCGCTGAAGTGTTGTGAAGAGGATAAATTTATGGGTTGAAAGATGTCAATTATAATATAACAACGGTTTTCCCTTGCTTGATCTTGTCATAATTTAAATGGAATTTCCACTTTCAGTCTTTGGTAGATACTCTCTCTTTACGCGATATATTTTTCTGTTTATTGTCTACGGCGCGGCTTATTTTACGTTATTTTTACGGCAGGATGTTTCGACAGCACATTTTTCATCTTGTGTGTCGGGAGTATACTGGTATTGAACGAGATGTATCTGCTAACCAATACCATTTCGTTATACGACACTAGAAAAGTTGGTGAATTACGGTCTCTTTTGTACACGTGCAAGATGGATCTATGTGAATAACTTTTAACATTAGAAAAATTATGTTTTCTATTTATACATATTATATTGGAATTTATTGTATCGTAATTATGCGAAACGATCTTAACATTTAGTATGAATAGTATAGGAGCGTCTTAAAAATATGAAATCTTTTTGCATTATTATTCGAAAATCGTGGCTGCTTTTCGATAGTCAGGAACTTTTTTTCACTTTGTAAGCAGAATTAAAGAGAGTCCAGCACTTTGGAATTTATCTGCTCGGTAATGAGCTCTTTTTAGTAATCTTCTCTCACTTTGCATACGAGAGTACAACGTGCTCTGAAAAAAAGTTGCTGCGGGATAGAAAACGGTGCTTCCAACATCTCAATCAACGATATCTCAGCTGGCGAAGCACATCACGCGCGAGGAGCTCTGTTTAGATTCAAAAGAGCTAAATGAGATATTCATGGAATAATTTATTTCCCCGCGGCCGTGTGCTCTGTCGCGTTGCCTTTGAGTAGTAGTGCTTCTTTCGAACTTCGCGTGTCTTCTGAATGGATTTCAAAATGAAAGCACAGTCCGATGTAACGCTTACCTCGTCGTTACTTTGAAAGGATAACGCATTCGATTAATATTTTATTTAATTCTGTTTTCACGAATATTTTATTCAATCATCTTTGTATGCATTGTTTTTTCCGAATATTTGCTTGTTTCGAAAGTGCATATTATTTATACGATAGTTTTATCTCAATGCGCACTTTGCAAGCTTGATCGGGGCCAATCAGTGCCGGCGGATACACAGAGAAAAGTTGCGCCGCACAATATATCGGCGTAAAACTTTAGCTGCACCTCCCTGCAAAGATTTAACTTTGCCGACTTATCGAGACTCGAGTGCAAAAGAGGCACGGCTTCTTCTAACTCGATACGAAGCTGGAGTTAGATAAGTTTCCTTTTTTTGCCCGTTGGCTCACCTTCTTCGATTTCACGATATCGTTTTCTTTCTTTTTTTCGTAGTCGTTCCACGCTGAGCTGCATCAGTACAAGCACCACATCGAACTTTTTAATCAGCTTACTCAGAAGCTGATAGCGGTTTATCAGCAGGACGATACTACACGTGTCAAGAAAATGACGGAGACGATCAATCAGCGATATAACAATTTGAACACGAGGTGAGTACTTATTTGCAATTCTTTTTTTCGACTAACATTTTCCACAATCTTTTAACATGTTCTTCTGTGACATGCGATTTTATCGATTATTAAACTTATGTGATATGAGAGGAGTCGGGCGGAATTAAATATCTTAATGAATATTTAATAAATGCAAATTGTAATGTTTGTGTTATCAAAATTATATACATATTTAAATGACAAGCAAATAATTGTACTCGTCAGTTATTACAGTTTACTTTACTTGCTACAGATTTTGCTTTAAACTGTTTTACTTTATCGAAGAATCGATTAATATCTGTACTTACAATTAGTTATTACCAAACGAGAGTCAAATTATGCACTTTACTTTTGAAAATCACGGATTTACGTTAAAAATTTGTTTTTTTAAATAAAAATTTATGTGTAAAAGTATGAAAATAGTATAAACATGTTCAAATTTTATATATAGATAGACTGGCATATACGTTTTATTTTAATAATCATAATATAAATGCGAATAAAATATTTTAAAATTTATGGAACAGAGCACATATTATATGAATATATAAAATACATAAAATCTCTATATATATTTGTGTTAAATTTTTCTTTAAAAATTATACTTATTTTTATTTACAAATTTTATTATAATTTTGTGAATGTTTTAAAATAAAATTATGTATATTTATTTTTCACGAAATATTTGCGAATTGAAACATATTAATTAAATTTGAATTATTTTGGAATTTATTGTTATATTACAATACATGTTATATTATAATACAATATATTAAATATAATCACATGCATGTATACTGATATATCGTCTTTTTTGTGTTTATTATATATAAATTTTTATCTATTTTATATTTTTCCAAAAAAAGATATTGCCAATTACTTACCTTGTAGATTGTTAAAAAACATATTGAAAACATTAAATTTTTATTTTAATATTTTAGTTGTTTATAATACATAATATTTTAATATTGAGAATACATATTCGTATTTCGCGCCACTCACTTGTAGTGGCAACCGTGTATTCATACGCGGCTGGCTTATGTGAACATTTCGGCGCTATGTGGCGCTGCATCACCTCGCAGCCATGACACTTTATCCCGCGTCGGATCGGAACGTAGAGTGCGAATATTCCGTAATTAATCGCGTATTTTATTTGTTACAAGTATATAATAATGTGAATTTTTATCGGGAGTGCCGATTAAAGTAACGGGTGATTGTCGGAACGTATTATTTACCTATGGATATTCGCGATTAACGGTGTTTCGTCGATCAGTACTGTGTGGTGAAATCGATCACATTCTGATGCTACAGGTTTTATACGCGCGGCGTACTTCTCATTAGATATAGCATTTCAAAAATGTAGCCGGGAATCACTGAAAATGAAATAAAGCATTGTTGTAGTTGTACGCGTATTTGTACGTGACGCCAGATAGTCGCTGATTTCACTTGCTAGCTCGCTATTCGGATACAGTGACGAATAAATCGCTGAAAGTATAGAATGACAAAAATCGTGCGTATACGCGTTGCTTTATTTTGCGTTTGTGCTTTGTGTGCTGTAATGCGACGAATTGGCGATGTAAATTTGTATTTTTCCAAAGTAAAGTTGTGCGGGTTGACTTTCGTTCGGTAGTGCGTGTAATTAAATGCGGGTTTGCAGTATTTATCGATTTTTCACTTAAATTGATGTAAAACAGTTTTAGCTACAAGGTTAGTTACAAATGAAGCAAATTATAATATTTTTGTAACAAAAATATTTTAGTTATAATTTGTCATATTTGCTGCTAACTTAACCTGAAACTGCTTTACATGAGTTCAAGAGTGAAGAGAATATATATTTACAATATATATTTTTACATATCCTGCGCATCTCTTTATATACAGGTATATATCTATAATTGTTACAACATATATATTACAATACTTGTATATATTAAATATTTATTAAGATATTAATTTGAACGTATTAATTAAATAATTAATGGAATTAATTTAAACTACGGATAGTGCATATAATTTGATGAAACGCAAATATAGCATTATTTCACACTTACACAATGATTTGGAAAATCAATTATTTTCTTTTTTTATATTATAGCTAACAAAAGCGAAAGAGAAATGTAAATAGATAAATTCTTATTTCTTGATTGATTTGCTACATTTATTTTTTAGATTGTAGCGCGTTTAATTTTTAATATATTTAATATTAAAAACTACAAATTACGAAAGATAGCAATAAATAACATTTTCTTTGAAAACAAATTTACTTGATATTTGGTAATAAACAATTTGCAATTAAGTACTTGTGTACACATTATGCGCTTGCTGTGGAGCTTTCATTCGCGTTTCTATAGCGTTTCGAGTTAAGGAACTTCGCTTCGAATCAAACTGTAAATCACGGATGTAATACTGTATCGACCGATCCGTTTCCAGCATCATCAATCGGGGGAAACTATTGCACTCCGCGATGAACTCGCTCCACAACTTCGACCGGTCTCTAGACAAGTTCTTGGCCTGGCTGAGCGAAGCGGAGTCCTCGATGGAGGGATTGGAAGCGGAAGCCGATCGACTGGGCGGGCGACGGGACCAAGGCGCGCTCAGACGACCGCAACATCAGCTTAAGGTAAGGTGGTCACGTTCACACAAATCTCGCTATAAATTCCAATATGATTCTCTGAGAACTCAACTGTTATGGTTTGACATAACGCAATTGTGTTGTTTATCATGGTAATTCAAAAAATCAATAATCTCTTCAATTTTACCAAGTTTTTGTTTAATACATATTGCTTTCTTTTTAATGTCGGTGGTGCTTTGTATTCATAACTATACGTAATATAGTTTAAGCGCGATTATCCTTACTACAGATTTTTAGGAATTTTCCACGATAATTTTTCGTGGTTGTTAAATTTTTATTATTTATTTTTTACGACAATGTATATTCAATACTTTTATATGTAAAAAACTCAGCAGCTCTTTTCTACACAAAAATCATATAATTTACGGTAGCTATATTTCTAGCTATATTTCGCCCAGTTATTTCTTTTTCTCTCTGTTTCTCGATGCAAGCTTCCTTACACTTCTATTTACTTGTTGCGTTTAATCGTGTAATCGCATGAGTCGCGCTCAGAAAGTCGTATGTGTTCGCACGTGTTGCGCACTCTAAAAGGGGCTTCACGGAACATTGGCAAACTAAGTGAATAGACTTTAACTCATAAATGGATTCCATTAAATCTACCTTCACTATTAAAAACAAAATAACATTCAAATATCAAATATCAATCTTTTTTATTGATAATACATTAGTTTTATATCTTTTTAATTGTAATCAAAATAGATTGTTTTTTTTTGCAATGGGATTATTTTAATAGAATTATTCAGTTGTAAGAAATGTTACAAATGGAAATCCAATGTTAAAACTAGATATTATGAATTTTTGTTATTATTTACATTGATTTTTACTTATTGTAATCTAACTTTATTTTTTTGGCATGTTTTAAATTTTCTTATAATCTTTCATATCTGTTTAAGTAAATCAGAGGCATATAAAAAAATATATCAGCGGCGTATATTTTATTAAACATTTATTAAGAAAGAAGATAAAAACTGTTTCTATCGACGCGTTTAGCATGGAATAAATCGGTTAGCAATTAAATACAATTCAAGTGAAGCATGATGGTGTCCATTACGACTTTAGACCTCTCGACATCGCGCGTCGTCCAATACAGCCGGTTTTACGGCTTTGACTGATTGCCATAAAAGCGTGTCGGAGGTGCCAGCGTATCGACGTATCCATTAAAAAGGAGCAAGCTCGATATCGAGTATCGATATAATGCGGTGACGAGCCATCAGTCCCTGTGTGCGATACGCGTTTTCTGCTTTATGTACGATTTCCAGAGCGCGAAGATGCTTTTATACGTCGCGCGCACGTTTCCGCGCGGTACTCGCATTATTTCGGTTGTTTTTTATCACGTTGACGCATTCGGTAAAATTTCTCGCCGCAACTGGCTGTCATTATACTCGCGTACTGTGATTTAATTAGCTAATAATTATGCATTTGAATTGGTTGCTTTCAACGCGACTCCTGGGGCTTTCTGCTGACGCGTTACTGACATTTTCGCGCCCGTTGAAAGTTCTATTAATTCGCGAGCAATCACTTCTTTCATTTGCCGCTGCAAATGTAGAATAGCGGGATAATGCTGTCGTAAAGAATTGCAGGAAATAAATTTCTCACTATTGTGATTGCAATGTTTATTGAATAATGGAAGCTTGTAACATTTTATTACTATTTTCTTTACGAATTTTACACAAACTGCAGTACGAATAGGATTAGCAGACGTATCTCCTCCGATCGTTTATAAACGATGAAAATAACATATAAATATAATAATAATGAAAAAAATTTAATTATATGTACAAACAAATAGTCGTGAGAAAACGAGATAACAATGATTACTGAACGTTGAACGCATCGTAATGAGAGTGCGTAATTACATGTTACATGTTCGCGATATTCGGGAGAATTGTTTGTAAAATTACAACGGACCGGGATTCAAATTGACATTATGTTGTACGTGGCTGGCTTGTACGTATTTTCGCTGAAATTGATCTACCGTTAGTATTGAATTACGAATACTTGGATGAACGCGACCAGCGCCTCCGGATAATTATGTTAATATCTTTTACTTCGTAAATTATCTATTGACAGAGTTGTGTTTGTTCACGAGACCCCGCTCTCCCTACTGGCCGTTACATTCTATTTGCATGCCCTGTCGAGACAGCACTTATTATTGACAGAAATAAGCGCATGATTATCGTTGGTTGAGTTAGACTTTGATCGATTGCGTGTAATATTTAAGAGCAAATGATCCGCCGTTGAGTACGTTTTAGCTTCTTGTATTTTAGACAGATGCTGTCGGAACTTTGATACTTGAGACGGAGAAAATTCGCAATGTAAATTCGTTTCTCTACGCTGTTATTTTTATAGTAGGCTATTTATAATTTTACTTTAAATTTGATTTAGCTATTGAAATTTTTATTTAGGTCACATTCTCTTGGAGGCAAATTGAGCTTTAGTATCGGAAAAGTTATTAGTAACATTATGGTGCATATTGCACTTTATGGCAACATCTGTAATACATATACATATATAGCATTATGTCATCATGAATATTGCGTATTCATATATCGTTATTAATGCAAACTTTAATTTATTTAACGTATAATTACGTAAAATTTAATTTAGATAATTGAACTTTTTAAATAAATTTTTGCGCGACAAGTCTTTTATTCTGTTTTGAGGTCATGTTTTCTAATGATAGCCTATCGTACTGCTATAATTGTTCAGAGTAATATAGAACACAGCGTAAAGAGATCCTTTTATATTAATTGCTGAACTTACGGGTATGTGCTCTATAAATATTTGAATAATCCATTAATCATTTGATCAATAAGAGGTCTGTGACCCGATGACTTACTGCATTGCTATTAACGAAGCGGTTAATAATGACTTTCTTTATATCTTAATTATTTAGTGATATATAAAACGGCGTTTAATATATCTGAAAAGTGATTAACATTCTGCTAATAAATATTTCAAAGTCAGTGAAAGATTTGAGAGACGTGGGAATTTCACAGATCGATATTATTCGACTATCTTTGTAATTTTCATTTGGTTTCAAAGCGACGAACGTTATTCAATATATTATAAATATGTACATCGTGTACGTATCCAATAAATAGGATTCGCATAATTTATAAACTGTAATTATCGGCAATACACAGAAATAGCGGTTGTTTGACTATCCGTATAATAATTGATTGGCATCCGTTATGCGATCCATCATGCCTATCATGTATAGTTAGTATATTATCTATAAAATCCTTCTATTTAATTATTTAGGCCTTTGCACGAAAATACCCGAAAATAAGCGATAAAATAACTGACAGTTTGCTTTCTAATATTTATATTCAAAGATTTTTTTGTCATTTGATTATATTTTTCGATATCAAAGTAGTTTTATGATATCAATGTCGATGTGGTTAAAATTTCATTTTTGAAACAATTATGAGTTGTCGTGACAGTGATCAGAATATTGTAAAAAACTTGTATTGTTGTGTTTTGTTCTGATGAGTTATGTGTTATGTGTCACAGCATTGAAATCTTTTTTTTCGACACGTCGTATTTTCACGTGGGAACTATACTGGTGGTAGCATCTGCTATTCGAGGCTAATTAACCTCGGGGAGTCTCTCCTTGTTACTAGCACTTTTACTTTTACGTTTCGTTGACACAATGACAGAGTTTTTCGTCTGTAGCAATTTTTTTTTCCTTTTTTATAGACTACGGGGCATTTGCTTTTCACGAAACACGGGATTTAAAAATAGGTATTAAATCGAGCTGAATGAAAGTCGACCTGTTACAGGCACGCAGAGGCTCTTGTTTAGTCGCATATTTACATGCGACGATAGATATGGAAATCGAGCGCCGGATAAGTAGAACATTTTTTCCGTGATTGTAAAGCTCCTTTCATTGCTTTATAAGCCCGTCGTTTGCGAACTTATCAGTTTGCTATCAAACGAACAAAGTTTAGAGATGAACATCAAATGTTGTCGTTTGCAATTTGTGCGCAGGCTAACGAGCTATCGAGAAGCAATTATACATTTAAACAAATTAGTGACAGAAGAACTTGTAAAGTTTGCCTGACGAATTAAAATGCATGATTACAATTAGCTACCAACGTCGTTCAATATTTTTATCGATTGTGATAATTGCAGTATGAAATTCAGGGATAAGGTAAATGTCCCCAGTAGCCGGACATTTAATATTTTTTTCATCTTTTTATGCGCATGTTAAAGATTAAAGTTTATTTAACAGAAATAAAAGCAAAGTTATGATTACAAATTGATTGTCTCGCAAATAACTTTATTATTTCATATTATCTCATTATGGTAATTATTATGTAATTAAATATTACGCAACAATTTTCAATTCTTTTTATACAAGATGTCTTAGAGTAATTACGACAACGCTTATAAGCGGATAGAGCACAGTAAGCAGAACTGAAAAGTTTTTTACCGTTTTGCAATATTTGCAATAATTATGGAGAAATTAATTAAAAAGAATGGCGAATGAGCGTGCGTTTCGTTGAACCATAGGAGGTACGCTCTAAGCGTGACAGCGGCGACTATTACACGGCAACGAAAAGTTTGGTCGGTCGGCGAAAATAAAAGTGACATGCGAGCAATGAGCAGGCAGAAGCTTTACTTTTCGTTACGACAGTTGCCGCTGGCTCTCCTAGCACACGCAATACCTCGAATACATCTTACAGTCAAATCACGTGAAACGTGCGCTTATTCGTCAATTGTTTTAAATTAATTTCACCATAATTATTGCGAAAATTGCAAAATTAAAGAACTTTTCTGCTCTTGTCTACTCGCTTACGAGTGTTGTCATGTTATTCTGAGATATTTGTATACAAACCTAATTTACTAACGTTTTTTTAAAATATTATTTCTGCGTTTTATATTTACAAATATTAAATAATAACTGTTTTGGTAATGCAATGTCGAAAATTGGGACATGTCCAGTCACTGAGACATTTACTTTATATGTATCGTACTATGTACGTATAGTTTAGAGCTCGTTGATGTTTCGCCTTGCACTTATTCCGAATTGATATACGACAAATATCCTGTACTATTCGCTTGAATCCTGCACATTCACGTTAGATATATTACGTTTCTCTAAGGAGTAATGCATAAAGTCTATCAATGCATCGCGCACATATTTGTGGCTAAACTATTGAACTACCAATGTTTCTTGAATATAGTAGCAGTTGTGACTAGTTCCATAACGATGCGGCTCTGTACCATAGTTTACAAATGCCAGCGCGATTCAACTAATGAATTATCGATCTCGAGTCGGACATAACTCATACGTGTACTACTTGCTGCATATACCTTCCATCTTTCGAGAGCGCATCCGGCGGAATTTCTAATATCATTATCGAAAACGGTACGGTTACCGTTCTCGCTGAAATACAATTTGCTGATTCTAGCTTGCGTTTTACGTAAATATTACGCCGTCTAATTAAATTATTTCCAAGCAGTTAAATCTTAAAATATCATCTAGACATTAATTACACCAATTTTTACGCAATTTTTCAAAGTTTAGTTAATGCATGTATATTTTGCCTACATTTTTTTAATATATCCAACGATTATAATCTATGTTTTTAATCATTATAATTTTGTTATAAAAATAAATCTTTACGTGGAGCTGCAGTTTGCAATTTTATAAAAGTATTAAATGTATATTTGTTTAAATTACATTTTTCTTGGCATTGTTTGATATAAAACTCATATATCTGGAATGAAACATTTAATTTATTCGCGATTTATGAATTGCGAAACATGTTCGTTGCTACGCGACGTATCTCATGTTTCCATTATATTCGCGAAGAGCTCGAACAAATGGGCTTTGTTTGAAAGAGCTTTGCTCACGCGTACGTCGGAACTTTAACTTTATTTTAGACTTCTCGTCATTGTGCGTCATATCGGTATTCTACCTTTTGGAACCGTTTACACGGAAAGTAGAAAGCATCGATCGGCGGGACGCCGGAGAGTCGCTTACGTGACCCGGACTTACGTTTCGCCTTTGGATGAACAAAGAGAGCACAGCCCTTTCTCATATTCATGGTAAACACGAAGCACGCTCTGCTTCGTTAAATCAACCCTGCCGTGGCTAATCCGCTTTAATGCAATTTCACTTGGTCGTGGTTCTTTTCTTTTTATCATACAGCCATACAACCGCTCTGCGCCTAGAGCTACTGCGGTGAACCCTTCCTTGCACTTAGGCATCATTAAACGTACAGAACCGTGATTTATCGGTATACCCGGGTGTGTTGATTTTCCAACGCTGAAAGAAAAAAGAAACGAAATATTCCGAAATGATATTCAACGACGCGTGATCCATTGTAACGGTTTGAATAAAAAACTATCGGGCTGTTCTCTTCCATACGTCGAAACTATAACATTTGCAGAAATAATTTGCATTATTATAAAAGATTGTTTTAATTTTACCTTTTTTTTTGTTCATAACAGCTATAGATTTAATTAAATTGTTGCATTGATTTCTTATTTTATCTGATCTTCATTTCTGCATTGATAAATATTTGAATATATAATATTATAATTGATTTTTCCCTATTTTGTTTGTAAATTATTAATAATTGCGCTTATATAGGATTATAATCGAATTATAGCCGAATTATGGAGGAATAAATACGCTAAATTTTCTCATATTAATATAATTATGAATATTTTATTGCTTTAAACTCAGTTGTTGAATTTAACAACTTTAAACTCGATTGTCGGATTTGACTTTTGTCCAAACGTTACTTTGATATAATTAGCTTTGTATGCGGTATTATCCAATTGGATTTATCTTGCGCGTACTCGGTGCATAATTGTCAAGCCAGACTAAGAGGGTGTTAAACCTTTATGGATGGGGTCGCGATTCGCGAAATGGCAGTGTTTTGTCGGAGTCTCGAAGGTCACGGAAATGCGGAAGAATGGGCAAACCGACCCAGCCACTTTCCCTTTCTCGCTTCATCGCACCGAACGCAGCCGAACGATCGATAAAACGCCTCCACCGTCGGCCGGCCGAGCGCCCCGCGACGATAATATTCCCCTTCTAATAGCCATTATTCCGTTATATTATGGCGCTTTCCGAGGCTCGACGCAACGGGAGCTTTGCCGTTTCGCGCATTGCATTTTGCCGCGTGGGCAGAAAGTACTCCGGGGAAAATTTACATGTGCACGTGTTCACATATGTGCTTACACGCCACGCCTCTAGATTTTTCTCCGAGTTAGGATTTCATTCCGAAATATGAGAGAACGCGTCCTAAACATTTCTCGATATCTTGTTTTCGCGAAGCTAACACAGGCTGAAATTAATTTCAATCTATAAACATGAAAACTGATAAGTCTGAATTAAATTAATGATATATACTTACTGCTTTTTGATGTGTGATGAAAATTAAATGCATTTTATATAAATATGAAAATTGAGTTTCTCTGAAAACTATACTTTACATAAATTCGTATATTTGCACATAAAAAAAAAAAATTGTTTTAATATTCATGTACAACGTCAGTATATAAAGCCACTGACATTATCACAAATTGTTTGAAGAAGGGAGTTATTTTCCCGAACGATCATGTCAACATCGTGTGTGCTCACAGTAAAATCATCAAACAGCTGACGACAGCTTAGGGGTTGCGTTCACTGGTCTATCCTTTTTTTTAATGGTTCCGCGCACAAAGCAATGTTCTTTTTTTTAACGCATGGATTTCTCACAACAGACTAAGTTAGCCTGACCGCTCTTACTCAAAGCGGAAACGTGAACTAAATCATCCGTCGTTACAAAAGATACGCGGCCGTCGTGTGTTCGCGAGCGTGGTGAAAATAAAAAGCGGAAGTCGTAAAGATTATGGGACTCTTCAACAAAGAGAGAGAAAGAAAAAAAAAAAAGAGAGATAGAACGGTAGTCTCGTAAAACTGAATATAAAAGAAACGCGTGCGCGAAAACGGTGCCTTTTAAGACTCTCCATTAAGGGGTGAAATTTTAGAGCCAGTAATTTCTTTGTTGTTTGATATTTCCTTTTCTGTCTCCCACGAAATGATAAATCCTGTGTATATTAATATTTTTTAATTATTCGTTTAACTCTTTCATTAATTTTCGTGAAAATTATTTTTTCTCAATGCTTTTGAAAGTAAAAGAACATATTTTTTTCTTTTTTCTTGTAAAATATTAGGATTTTATAATAATGTCATTTGAGAAAAATTTGTGACTATTTCAAAAAAATTATATTACGTAATATATTTATCGAAATTTATTATTTTAATTTAGAATTTGATAAATTTTAAACCAATTTTTAGTTGTTAGAAGTAACTGTAATCGATACTGAACATTGTTAATCTTTTATTTTTTTAAGAAAAAGAAAGCAAGTGAATTTATTCGTATTATTACTTAATTTTTTATTTTTTAAATTTATTTAAATAATATTAATTGATTCGAATAACCAGATTGTTTGTAAAAAGGAAAAGAAATTTGGGAAGAAATTGTTTCTACATTTTCGTTATTATACTTTTTCTTTTGAATGGAATACATATATATCTACTCATTTTCTGCAACTATCTTTATCCCCTAACTCAGATAGTAAAATTCGATACGAAGGGTTGTTTTCGATCGAAATGGTACGCGCATGCGCTCTAAGTTCGTGCAGAGGGCGGCTGTTCCTTCATGCACCTCTGTTCCGTGGTCGGTAATATAGGAGGGTTCATTTCATCTTGGTTAGGGGTTGCTTCTTTAGGGGTTGTGGCTGGTAACTTGCTATGTACCGACAGTGGAATTTTCCGAACGAGCTGTCGGTACCGTTTCCTGGAGCTTAGCTGTTATCGGTACATGATTTAATAAGTTGGATGGGTCACTCTCTTCTGTGATCCTTTAGAATGCAACCGAGGATTGCATCCTTAAACTTATCATAGGTATCATCGCATTCTATGGTATCAATTCGTATTATCTTTTGTCAATTAAACGGTAAACAATGGACGGATGAAGTTATCTTAAGTTCACTGTTTAACATGTGTTGAAAATTGAAATTGTTATGTGTAAAATGTAAAGTTATTATGAGACTTTATATTTTACACATGATAATTTCAATTTCCAACACATGTTAAACAGTGAACTTAAGATAACTTCATCTGTCCATTGTTTACCGTTTAATTGACAAAAGGTAATACGAATTGATACCATAAAATGCGATACCTATGATACAATAAATAATAAGAATTTCTATTTGTAATTTGCATAACGTATAAGTGACAGAATTTTTTAATGACATTGTTATTAAATTATATACGATAATTATTTTATTTTAAATTATTAAACTAATTTCGAAAAATGTAGGATTAAAAATATCTACACATTTGCGTAACGCTTACAATGAGTTATAACTTATGGTTAGCATGAAGTTTCGAGGAATTCATGCTATTTCGTGTTATTTTGGACCAATGTTGCGAACGAGATAAGAAACCTGCGGTCTTACTGCGATGGCATTCAGGTCAACGAAATCACTCGACGTAGACAGTATTACGCTTAAAAGACGCTTAAAATCGCGTTAATGCATCTCGCCGCATAGCAAAAGTTTACTACAGCAATTTAATTGTACAACTCTTTTGATAGCGGTGAAGATGTTAAATACCGATTTACATCTCTGATAAGATGTTCGAGAAAAAAGTGTCGAGAAATATGGAGTTTCTTTTACATCACGATTGATGCGATTGATCAACAATTTTGTATAGTAATATGCAGTAGTATTTAGATATGATAAACATTGAAGTTTTGAGTTTTTAAAATCGGGTCACGTGCGCAGTAAATGTAAATCTAGAGTGAAAATTAACGTAATACACGTAGAATTTGAAATACAGAATTTTATGAAATATAGAATTTATTCCATTCGAGTGTTCATAAAACGCGATTCTTTGTTTTTAATTTTTAACAAACGCATACTTTGTTTACTATTTTTTATTACACGCATAGTTATTTCACGTGACATTATCATTGTTTCACGCAGTTCCTTCGCTCCCACGGGGTATCTCGTATTGAGCTGATTGTGTTTCCGTTCTTCCGACAGCGTACGGTTCCATGATTTATTCCGCAGCCGTGTCACGGAAATCGTGTTACGGCGTTGATTCGAGTTATTTCACCTCGACGCTCGTTAGACGAATATATGCGAGAGCGCCAAGAGATCGCAGCCAATATTCGAACGGCGCGCGAGCGCTAAGTTGTCAGTTACGTTACATTTGTACCGTGCCGTTAATTTTGACTGAGCAATAATTCTCGAATTTGCGGCGTCCAATAACGCCCGCTGACAATAGTGGTTGTCGGCCTTCAATTTGGCGAGCAATGGTTTTCCCGTTTGTTTTATTGACGTCGGTACGATAAATAATAGCTGATTATTAAAACCTGCAAAAAAAAAAAACAAATTAAAATGTGAGCGATATTTTTGCCGACGGATTGTTTTCAATAATCACTCGTCACTTAGTTGATTTCCATATTTTTCAGCAAATTTAGCCACTACATTGTTAATCATGGAATGGAATGATTTTGTGAAATGGCATAAGCTTTTACAAAGCAGGTATTAATTAATATGAAGGGTACAGTTTTTGTTTAATTACTAAAATGTTCAAAGTTTTACTTTTATCGAATTGAGCAGAATAAAATTATTAATCTGTTACACATTCATAATACCGCACATTATCAAAACGCGAGTCTGCTAACTTTCAGATACTCTTAATTAAGGAGGTTGTCAGCAACTGCCTGGCATTCATCGTGTGCACGTTGAAAGTTTCTTTCCGCAAGTATCTCGTTATGACAACCGTTGTCACACAGAAGTGACGTGTACGGAATGTATGTGTCACGCAAAGAAGAAGAGTTATATCCGCACGAAATGCAATTATTTATTAACATTGTAATGTGACGCAATGTGTGTTAAAAGATTCCTCAATTTTGTTTCTCTTATTTTTTAATTTTTTTTTTGCATTTTTCACACTCTGTCTCTTTTTTTTCGGCAGCTTAACAAAATCCAATGGTTCGTAGTTTCATGCTTCAATGCTAAGGTGGATGCATCCTGGGGGTTGCACGGGGGTTACCGAGATAACGTTGCGTGCAGATGTCGCCGCTTGGCGGCTTGTACCGGCAACTTTACAATATCGCCTTGTACTTTCACTGTAACCGCCGGCATCGCACGTGTTCGCGTGCGCGTTCGTATACGACGCGCCTAGCGTTTCTGTATTGCGGATGCGGTATCAGGCCGTGCAGACGTCCGCGCCAGAAGCGGCTGCCTTTGTACGGCGACGAACTCCCGAATGGGAGTGAAGCCACCGCACTAAACTGCCGGATAACAATTTTAGCAACTACCGAGGAGAAAAATTAAGGGATGGTTAGTTTGAGCGAATGTTGTCCAGCAACTAGGACGAGTTGCTAAATAAACGTCAGGAACGCGCTTGTACTAATTTCTATACGTCCGTTCGCTCGACTTTAATCTTTTTTATATGATAATTCTATTGTTACAGAGATTTTTTTGATATTTTTTGCGATGACGTTGGGTCATTATGTTTAAATTACTGTATAGAAGACAAATATTCCGAACCGAAAAATCCCCAAAAATATCTATTTTTTGATTTATAAAAGTCGTTTTTCATGCTACTGGTGAATTTTTATTTATTAAAAACGCACAAGCATGATTTACAAACATGATGTAGTCATTTATTATTCGCTGAAATTATAAACATACAAAAATAAGAAAACAACTAGAAGAAGAAAAATGAACGCAAGATGCAATATCAAATGAAGCGGATTTAACAAATTCAAGTCAAGTGGGATCTAACGCGATTGTAAAAGATCGTTGGAATCTTCTTTTGGTGTAAAAGCAGGTCAACCTTGTTCCTTTGTAGAGTCGACATTTTGAAATCCCGCGACGATTTCCATGTGGTGGCAGTTGAGAGATAAGGAATCTCGGAAAAATCCGAACACCCGCTTGAATATGGACGTAGACGTTTCCCAAGAGCCCGTAGCAGTTGCGCTATTTTCACGAAGCATACGTTTCCTGCATCTTTTTTCTCCACTCGTCGCGAAATATTTCTCGAAATGGCAACATTGACGAATCAGTCCCCGAAGGGAAGCGTTTACCTCGCGAAACTCGATCGGTCGGAACATGGTAAATTTCGGTGACTTATTTTATGCGACGCGCAAGTTATTGCCGTTATTATCGCTTTTGCACGAGGTTGAGCAAACTCTTCGCGCGAAGCATACGCGAAGCAGCGCTTTAACGATATGCGTGAAATATGCAATATCTTGCGAAATTCATGATACATTTCCCGTGCAATTCCTGCGGGATCTTGGTTCGCGCCAGCTGTCGACACTTCGCTATTTACCGTCGCCGTTAAGCTGCACCTGTGGTTACGTAGAATTAACGGTTGGGATATTTCGCGTTTATAAGCCATCGAGACAACTTGCAATCGTGAAATAATCGATGAAGTAGAATAAAAGTGTAGTAAAAGCGCGCATCGTTGCTGTCTCACTTTCCTAATAATACAAAATTGTTCTGTATTGCTTTGCCGTTTCTTTAGCTTTGTGTAACTACATCGGTAGTTTTAGCACGTATAAGAAAACTATTTGTTCAATTTCTTCTGATAAGTATAAGCTTTATTTAAGTTAGAAAAGAGGATTGGAGGAATCGCGGCACAAAAAGTGTTGCTCAAGGCGCTCTGCTATATCTTGAATTTCGATATTAAAATGATTTTTTTAATATAGTCTGCAGCCTTTATAATCGAAAGGGCATCTGCGATAGTGGCAGGTCACCCCGTGTATTCGACGAGTTGCTGAATGAAACGACTAGGAGATAAGGAGGAAAATGCACGGGGACACGCGCCTTAGTTATTCGCCGAGCGGTCGGATTTGCCCTAGGCATTCGACTAAACGCGCCGCTCTATTTAAATTCCACTGTGGAGAATGTTTCGTATTAAGGGGTTCGGCGAATCTCGAGGAGGATGTGCGCTGGGGGAATGTAGCTATCGTCGCCGGATGATGCGGTAGTTTCAACGATGGCAAAAAGTTGAGTGCATCGTAGGTGGTCCCTTCCGGCGCTTCACTGAAATAAGGAATCTCCGTGTATATAAAAGAAAACTGTCGGGAAGCGTATACTCGCGTATACGCATATTACTATGATCGTTTTCTCCGCGAAAATGCGTTTCTGAAAGTTCTTATTGTGAACTTCGGAACGTGCGTTGTGAGTTTGATGATCGAGTCGAAAACAATTTTTCAGGAAAAATTTTGATTTGCCTTTTTTAAATCGCGTTTCAGAAACATTGAGTAATAACTACTTAAACGAAATAGGCAAACGAAATAAGCAAAAACTATAATATACTTTACTGCAAATTTTTTGTATTCTAAATTATTATTAATTATTATTAATTATTATTTTAATTAATATTTTTTAAATTATGTAATTATTTAAATCTTAAATCCATAAGATTAGATTAAGCAATGTGTGTATATTTATTGAAACGATAAATATTAAAAAACTCATTAAATAGGATTTTATGAAATTATGATAAAATATATAAAATGGTTATATGTTTTGCGAATTAATTGAAATGCAGGCATTTCTGATGAATAATATCGAAGTATTCTATCGGTTTTAATTGAGCGCATTCTTGCGCTAGATCGGCACTCAGTAAAATCATGATATTCACAGAAAATGTTTCAGTTATTCGAGCTATAGTATGTATACTGTAATACTTGAATACTCCGTTTGAGCATAGCATCTCTCATATTTCACTCTTTTATCTATTATCTTCAGATATTTCGCATTTTTTTATTGTAGTATAAAGATTTACAGTGGAAACAAACTACACGATAAACAATTTCGAGTAAAAAGTACTAGGATTATAAGACAAACACTTAATTTTTGACAAACTCTTCAATTACATTTATGTCCTTCTTCATGTTTGTCGTTGAAGTTTCTCATTCATCACCATTTCGACAAGAATTTGTTTTCAAATTTTGTCGAAATAATTTAAGAACTCTGTCTCAAGTGAAGTAGGCGTAGGCTTTGATATATGTCAATTTACCTTATTGCACACTGTTATTAAATTCAATGAGCGATGAGACTCTCATCAACTTTTCGTCGTTATCGTCAATCATAAGCGTCGCTGAATTATGAGAAGCAGCAGAGCACCTTAAACTTTTAGAAAATAAGCAAGTACACTCCGTCTATTGTGCCATTAAAAACTGCAGCGGATGAAAGAGATGCGCATTCTGGCGTTACCAGAAGAAGAATAAACTCAATTATTTCAACATCAAAGCTGCCATTTCTCGAGCCTCAGCTCTTCGTCGTCGAGTCGCACTCTCTGCCGAGTAGGTTTTCACTACTTTTTATTTCTTCTCTGCCTCTTACGTTGTTAACTCCGTCTACCTTTCGTTGTCTCTTCGGATGCTATCTCGGATCGAACGATTCTTTTGGTATCGACAATCGTCGACGATACGAAACTAATGGCATCGTAGGCTTCGTTATTCTTCTCGCTGATTTCTTCCGGTCATTTTCTTTGGGGATATTATTTCGCTATAATAAGTCTTTTTCACGAAATAGTATTAATTATATAACATTGAAACTTCAATATAATTGCTTTATTCTGCAACTTATTCAGTACATAATTTATTTCTAATTCTAAGAAAAAATGACGTTTTTAATCAATTTGTTTTTATATGACAATTTTTTATAGAAAATTATTTTTACATGTGTACGATATGCTGTGAGCAATACACTTGCAAAATTTAGCAGCATTTTTCTTGCAATATTTTATCCATATCCATCAAGACGTCTGCGTTATGTCATGATCTTCGTGTAATTTCTGCGGGAGCACATGAATGCTTCTCCGTTAGTCTCGATCCGTGAGTGGGAGCTACTATCCGCAATTCCTCCTCGTGGCCAGCTTCTAAAAACCGGGGGCCACCTGCCGGACAAGCTAATTTATCTCTCGTGCGAGGTTTAAAGCCCTTCCGTCGTTTATCTTGCCGTCGACGAGTGGAGGATCCGCCGCTCGTTTCTTTTTTTTATCTGCTCTCACTCTTCCGCCGCTTCTCTTTCCCGTTGTGCCCTTAGTGGACACCAAATTGAAAAACACCCACTCGTCGCGGAATCCTTCGAGAAATTGTCCTACGAATCTATGTCGTCACTGTCGTGCGACAAGCCGAAAGAATTATACCGTGACATTCATGGTTAAAGTCGTTGCTGTACGATACGTCTCTGACATCGTATTCGAGGAAATTAAATGTCTTTAAATTACACGTCTGCTACGATATATCAAGATAAATGGTCGTAAAAGAATATCTACATGTTGGTTTTATTGATGCGAAGCGCGTAAAAGAGTTACAAGTACTAAGAAAAGTAATTTGTGCGATCACACATAGAAATAACTCAATTAAAATAATGAATGATAATTGTGGAACAACTTTATCTTATATTTGATACATTTATTGAACAATTATTTAATACTTAATACTTTAATGCGGCAGTGACATTTTAATTTCTTTTGAAAGTTGACTTTTCGAAGCAACTTTTCGATAAAAAATGTTCAATTAGAGCTTTCTGTGTATCTGTCATCGATTAGAGGGAAAGTCAATTCGAGAAATACGTGTTCTACATGTAATGTTCGCTTTGAAATAAACTATGCACGATTCGTTATTTATTATTTATTCGATCGATATCTATGGAATTACTGCATTAGATTGTGGAATCGGATTACGTCTATACAGAAACTATATATATGTGTGCATTATCGAATTGAATTACTATCGAATTTTAGTATCAGTCAGTCTGATTTATTCTACTTTTTCCCGTCGACCACTATGGAATTATATGTTTTATCGTAACTTGCTTTTACGCAGTGCCTTTTTACGATTCTGAATGTGAATCTGAAAGAATGAGGCTGAACAGTCGGCACGTTTCGTTTTAATGAAACGCACGTGATGGGAACACGAACGTCAATATCACGTCTGAATGTTCGCGATGCCGAGATCCTCTCTTGGTAACAGCCGCAAACAGTATCGCATTTTGTCGGGTTCTAAAAAAAAAAAAAAAAAGTTCCGCGAGGTAAATGTGTAACTTGCCGGCGCCGGTTGCAGAGCCTATTACCTAAGTGTATAGGAAAGCATGTATTTGTATAATATTCATGGAAATAAACATCCGGTCTCTTCGATGAAATGGTTGCTGATTGCGTATAGCGCAGTTAAAAATTTGTGTTTCTGTTTTAACATAATATAGAATATACGCGAGTGTGATAATGCACGATAATTCGCAACGCGTTCAAATGTACGAATTACTGAATGTAACTTTGAATAGAGGTTTTTATATTTTAGTAGATGTTTTTATATTTTGTTTATTTTATGCGCACATATTTATTTACAATTTCAAAGTGCAAATTATGCCAACACTACGCGCGATGCCAAAAAAATTAGCTCAAAAGAATTTCGCGTGAGATGCAGAGCAAACAAGTTCGTGCTTTCTGAATGAATGGCGGAACCTACGTTCCAATGAAACGGTGCCGTGATTTAACGGACAGTTCAAAAAATCGTGTCGACAGAGTAACTGCAGCACAATGGTCCTTGCGGGCAGAAAACTACGACAAAGGCGCGATACAGGCAAAAAGAGGAATCGAGACAACGAATCAGAAGGTCAGATGAGCTGTCAAATCAGCGTTCGCTGAAACAGCGTGTCGAACAATCACACGACGAATAGCGATGTAAAAGATTCGATTTTGCACTTCGGCGTGAATACGGGATGCCTTCTCTTTCATAGCTGGTTTTTCCTGTTATTCCGATTTTATCCAATACGAGCCGCATCAGCGCTGATTGCGCTCAGTATCGATTTAATCGAAATAAATACTGTAAAATAGTATACAATCTTTGGAATCCGCTCAATTTTTTTTGTTTTCTCGAACCGTTTTAATTGCTCATTATAGAGCGATTAAATCATAATATAAAAAATAAACATGAGGAATGATTTTCTCGCAAATTCGTAAATTTCGATAAAAACTGTGTCTGCAAAACTTTATTTTTTTTTATATTAACAATATGTAACAATAATAAGTGAATATTTTATGTTTGCGTAACCTGTTTACATCAGTATGTAATTCTCCAGGACACCTCGCATTGGAATTGCTCGCGAGATACGCCTGACTTCCTTGTATGAAGTCGTTCGTCATCGGGGAAATGAAAAATTCCAAACCAGATTCGTGTCGCGGTTCGGAGTTTCTTATCCATTGCATATCTCTGTGCGGAATTTGCGGCGAACCGACGAAACTCGGCAGCCACCTAGACGTCAGCGCGGAAAAATTCAGTTATTAGGCGGCTTGGAACGCTGTGTTGGTTCAACGGAGATTTCACTAGCGCGCGGGGAACGATAGGAATTTTAGCCTGGTTGTAAAAAGAATGCTTGTACCGATTGTTTCGTAAAAAATAGCTGCTTTTTTTGTACGGACGTCTTACGACGCTAGTTTATGTAGTGTAACGTATTGTGTTAGCCGCAGACTAGAGTTCCTGATAGTTCTCTTGAGACAGGCAGTGTGCTGATGAACGATGGAAGAACTTTACGAGACTTCAAAGTACTTTCCGATCGTCCTAACGTAATGGATAGAACGTTTTTGTCATCGACTGAAGTTTCATAGCTGAGAACTCGAAGCATTGGAACTTTCTAAGATTAGTCGTGAGAGGAACTGCTTAAAGACTTTCGCGCGGTTACCCAAATGGCGGGAGAATCATGAAAAATGCGAATATCTCGAAATGAATACATTTATGCTGTTATTTCATCGAGTTTATTTGAGTATTTAATGAATATTTATTACGCAAATTGTGTATTGTGAAATCTGATTATTCTAATTAAATTGAGGAAATTTTTTTAAGCGAAATAACTGCGTATTGCAAGGAAGAAATTGAGCTTAGTGTTTATGTACTTTACTTTTAATTGCTCGAGCTTGGTTGATTAGTAATCTACATGTTTATGTTTTTAATTTTTTCGTTTAAGTACACAATAACGCATGCAAGCAAAAGCGCTGACAGGCTGTTAATCTTGCAGCTAGATTGATGGCAAAGTCCAGAGTGTGTACGTAAAGTTCGCAGCAGACGTAGAAGTATACACGGCAAAAACTTTATTCACCGCCGTGGCGGCTGTGTTGTCGTTCTCAAGTTCTTTCAACGCGAGCACCTATTGTGATCAGATATAAACTTTGAACTTGTGGGAGAGAAGTTGCATAAAAAGTCAATAGTTAACATAATAGCTGTTATTGTGTATGATCACAGAATTTAATTAAGGATTAAAGAGCGGAAGAAGGGACAAAAATGGGTGCTTTCAGTATCAAATTTTATGAAGCAAACTTTTTGCTTTTCTAATGTGTCTAATGTGGTTTATGCGTTATGTTGTATGTGTTTTATCACTCGCTACGATTTTTTTTATTAACAATGATGAAATAATTTTGTGGCTAAAATAGTAGTGGCATATTATACTAACTGTTTTCTTTTTTGTTTCAGGTAAGGAAATTGTTTATATATTTTACTGTTGCATCCAACCTGGCTTTTATTTCGGTGAGTCATTTATTAATCTATACGATATCGATTCACAGTCATTAACTGTGTAATTATTAATTTGGTTTAAACTGCTTTACCGATTCATTTGTTTGCGAATACTTCAATATCCCTTTTCTTCGTTAAAGAAGTAGAAACTTTTTATGAGAATCCGAGACTTGTTCACGCTCGCTTTGCCAGCAATAAGTTATCATATCTCGCCTCGAATCGTTAACTTTTACGGCGAAGTCGTGAATTTTAATTGGTTTCAACGGTAATTGAAAGACTCGAACGTTCGGTCGTGTGCCCGTCGCGTAAAATATAATCGCCATGCGAAAGTCCGGCCCAGGACGCGCTGTTCAATTACAAAACGGCGCGGATTCATTGATGTGAAAGAGAATTTCAATTAGGCGTTAATGGACGATATGAGATTTTTGTTGCATTAAAGCGGAACATCCGATTATCAGCTTACAAATCGGTCGTACGATCCAATATTGTGCACGTCATTCAGAGATCCGTTGAAAGCTTCGGAAAAATATTTGAATAATAGAGTTGGCAATCTATTATATTTGATGGATTCTTCCAAAAATTCCTGCTATTATGTCGATATATGAGTTTAAACAATAATAAACGATTATTATTTTAATTTACCGTTGTTACTTGTAACAAGTATTTAACATTACGTTAAAATTTATCAGATATCTTTCTTTATGCTTTCATATTTTTAGACATTATTTCAAAACTTTTTTATTTATTTATACTCTAACATTTTGGTGCGAAATAATATAGAGATTCGAAGAAAAATTTCGCAGCCCAAAATATATATTTTTTTATCACTGTGATGAAAGTATATACAATATACAAAGTTTCTCGTGTTTGCGCCAATTGAATCTCTATCTTCTCAACGATTTGTCGCTTCTAAGCGCAAAAGGAGAGAATAGAAAGTTGCTAGTGATAAGAACCGAGCTGAAATTTAATTGAGTGAGATTTTGCAAAAGAAGCCGTGCAGAGGATGTATCATTAAAACGGACGCCTGCCCCCAGTTGCCTTCTCACCCTTAACTCGGTAACCCATATTTCACGGCAGCACTTACTCTAGCCATTCTCCCTTCACAAAGCCACTCGTTCTGCACAAAAATACTTGCGAGTGAGCGAGCCCAGGGTACTTCTAATCTCACGAAGAATCGCGCAAGCCGCAAACAACTTCTATTGCGTTTCTATGTATGATTAACAATAAAGTCGGCGGTGGTCTTAAATGCATACTCATACAGACACACTCATGAAACATATGAATAACGGAAGTTAATCCGTAAAATGATTTAAAATAAACAACTTTTTTGCCATTTTTTAATATATATATATATATATATATATATATATATATATGTATATATATATTTAGAAATTAATAATTTTTTGTATATTTGATTTGAGAATATATTTGAAATATATGCGACGTCTATATGGTGACATACACGACATGCCTTTGTATGCGTATACATAAGACATGAAGTTTTTTACTAGATTGCGGATAGGAGCGAAAGAAGCAAAGAAGGGTGAAAGATAAGGACGACAGGGAGGATCGGAGTCCGGTTTCTTATGCCATCCCGTCCTTTCCACAGTTTTCCGTGCTGACAAAGTTCCGTTTTCAATTTCATATTTTTAGACCGAAAACGATGCTAACCGTATTTGAAGATTCGCGTATTTGTAAATTAAAACCTGCCATCTTTTTCAAATGACAAGTGGATAGTTTCTTTATAGCACGAGAGTGCCGAATTGTAAAATCCACAGTTTGTTTGCAAGTTTAACGTGTCCATTTGACAGTGTTTAAAAGTCAAGAAAATTAGAGAAAAATTGATAGACACTTTTGCTATAAATTTTATTCATTTTTTAACACATCTTACGCACAAAATGATAAATGCAATGTTAACCTATGTCGTGTGTAACATCATATATTACGTAAGCATATATCGTAGATTTGACATAAATGATAAGAAATTTTAGTATTAAAGTTATAATTATAATCTAGCAAAATTGCAAAAAGCCACACATGCGAGACGAATATCGAAGGTAGAAAACGGAGCGCGGATCAAGCTCGTAAGAGGTCTTCAAAGGCCGGATTGTTGTCCGTTTCTCATTTAGCGCTTCCTGTCTGTTGTGGTTAACGTGTGTCTACTAACGAACCTATTGTAGCATCTCGGTCAACATTTAGTCCGCTAATCCTATGTGTTGCAGCTTTAATGCCGTCCCACATAGATACATCGCAAAATCTGTACGCATACATGTATTCTATCTTCAAAGATTCTTTGTACGGATCAGAATATATATAACTCGCGGTAATATATCTGCGACGACGCGTAATCGTAGGAAACTCTACTGGGTGCTTTGTGAGAGACGCGATGAGTGAAACGAATTGCCTGAATGTGTCGGGGATGGAATTAATTACGACGCGAATCGGTTATACGACACATGCAAGCCAAATTAGTTTATAAATGGTGGGTGATGTACGATCCGAGTGTTCATTCTTGAAAAGACCTCGTGATAGATCCATAATTTATAGAGCAAGGATAAAGATTAAATTCGCAGTCAAAATGAGATTTTCTTATTCAAATTTTGTGACTTATCTATTGATTTTCGTTAGCGACAAAGTACATATAATGCATATTATTAGCGGCAGAATAAAACAGTAATCGTAACGCATTATCAGAGATTGCTTGACAAAAAGTTTTACAGAAAATATCGACTAACTTTTTTTTCCTCACGTTGAACTTGTGCTTTACGGTGACCGCTTTCGTGACGTACAGACATTGACTATCTTCATTTCAAGCGAAATAAAATAACGTAAACATTTCTTAAGCGATGCAACAGAGAATGTTTTTTTGATTCGCTTTATTATATTTACTGCTAAATACTTTTTACGTTAAATATTTTTGTCGTTTGAGGAAATTTTTAAACTATAACTATTTTGCTTGTGTTATTTCTCATGAAACGGCCTGTGACAAAGCGTGATTAATTTTGGATTAGTTTTATATTTTTACGTGGGAGGATTGATTCGAGTTTCGCGTATCTTGCGCACAAGCGGATTATATATCTAGTATATAAAGCCCAGTGTCATCTAACTGCGGAGTTTTCCTTCGTTGAGACGAGACTAGCCCGTTCTTCCTTCCTTCCTTCCTTCCTTTCTTTCTTCCTTCCGTCGGCGCCTGGTTCGCCCGCCGACGGAGCGCTCTTATTATTTCGCTTTGTGCGCTGGGTTATAGCAAATGATTTATCTACCGGCAGCAACGGCGTCACTGCCTCATCGGAACTTCGCGTAATCTCGTTCGACGGTCGCCCGCCGGATCGAATAAGTTTTAGTATCCGCGCAAACCTACCGTCGCTTCCATTTGTATCCATCAGTCAAGAAATAGTTGCATCGAGCATTCGTATCCGTCGCTAGGAATCATGGATAATGCAAAAGATCTTATTTTGCTGGCTAAATTTGCGGGAGTTCAGCGGTCGGCGATTGAACTTGCGTCAATTATTAAATATAGTGACATGATGATGTCACAAGAGTGATTCTTATGTTGCATTAATGGTTATTAAATATTAAAATTCTTATTAAAAATAGAATTCAGTCAATTTAACGCCATGACTCGCCACATAGATTAATCATTGCATAATTTCGAGTTTAGTCTAAACTTTGAAAAAAATTTCGCTGTGAATTTCGAAGAAGGTTCGCTACACGGTGAAAATGTTACACACACATCATTTATATAGTCACTTGATTATCAAAATAATCAATGATACGAACTGTGTGAAAGGCAGTAATTGTTTATGTTGTCTATTGGAATATTGTTGTCTATTTAGTTTCCATGTAATCATCTATACATTGTGCGTATTACTACGTACAGAGGCATGAAATTACATAGATGCTTATTCATGTTTTCCTATTATAATTGCTATCTTAATTAAATATTTTTTAAACTATTTATTATCTTGAACAATGAGCGCGATAAATGGGAACAATTTATATTTTTTCTTAAGCCATTGAAGAAACTGCACTTTAATTCCCAATTTTCATCCGCTCTAACTTAGCCAACAAGGACTTCGATGACATGCATTGTTTATGCGGGAAGTTTGATGTCACACGAGCAACTTGCCTAAGATACCGATAGGTTCTATGTTCCTTTGGAGATGTGGCTTATATCAGCATCGCGATGTGATCGATGGAAGCGTATATAAAGCATAAAGCGGAATATGTAGAAAGTTATGTTGAACTCACGAATTTGCATGATGTGAATTTATCGTAAATGAATATCGAGTTTGAAGATAAATATTTAATATGTATAATGCAGTACACACACACATATATAGTATCAGCACAAAATTTAAAGATATAAAAAATTAAAAAATGTTTATTTTTATCAAATCTCTGTTAAGAGGTAACTATTTTAGTACTTGATTAATATAATTTACTGTAGTACATATTTAATAAATAAATTTTTTTATTTTGTTTTAATTTTGATCCGTGATTTTCAAAATTGCAATTTCAACTATTATGATTAATGAATAAAAATTGAAATTGTTTATTGGAGTTATAAAAATTAAAGAATTTTAGATAAACAGAAAAACAAATTTATTTCTTTTTACAGAGTGCGGAAATATACAACTTTATTTAAATTTTTAAATTGTTTGTGGTTTGTTGCCACATTTTGAACACAAATATAACAATGCATACGATGCTTATGCTTTGTATTATTCAATAAACTTCTAGTGGATTTGCTCGTGCGGTTGTACAACTTAGTTCACGAAAACTCGATAAAAATTATTAATTATAAATTGAATCGAAATATCAATAATAGTTTATTAACGTATTAACAGCTCTCTCGTAGCAATAGCATTAGAGAAACCATTGCACGATGGCAAATTTAAGGTTCTGAAATATTTAATCACATATAAAACGACGTCTGCGATCGACATTTTTATTGTTAGATGCGATTCATCGATCGAGTTTATTTCTGTGCATTTAATGCGCATAATATTTAAGATCAATTTTATTATTATTATCACATAAAATCGTTTGTTTAATCATTTTCATGGGACTATAAAAAACGCATCTTTAATCTTTACCTTTTAATCGCAAGCCTGCGCGTAAAGATTTTATTTCCTGTTTTTAGTATCTTCGGTATCTGTCTATTCAAACATTGTGGAAGGATAGGTCATCATCGTTCTTCGTTTATTATCCGTGTGCACCTGTTTGAAGTCTCATAGTTAGATCATAAAAAAGGATTCGAAAGGAAACAAATGTTCATAGATAATATGTATGGCATTAAAGTAAGGAAAAAGATGATTTAATGACATACATGTCAAAAGATGAGCTATGCGTACATCATTTTTGTAGCTTTTCTATATTGATCTTTACGCTGAAAAGTGTTAAAAACTAAAGTATATAAAAGAAGTATACTTTGTTTGATGTATAAATTTCATATAAAAATGTAAATTTATATTTTAAATTTATAATAAAAAACTAAAATAACGAGTTATAAAATAGCGAAATAAAAAACTGATTCAAGATAAATAGAAAATATTAAAAATGACAGCAGGCATGCATAAAATTAGGAATTAGGAACAAAGAATTAAAAATATAACATTTTTATAAGCTGGTATTATTTATTGTTCGTTTGCTTCTCGGTTTTTTAAAATGAAATTCTTTTTATTGGGGTTATCGTTTTTATCATTTTTCACTATATTGTAATTAAATTTTTTTTATGTTTTAAAAAATTGATTACTAGAAATCAAACCAATTACAACATTATCAGTGAGATTATTATATATAATGCGCGCGATTATGTTCTTGTTTTTGTAATTTGTACTCTTTTGTTCTTTTCTATGCGTTCTTTTGTTCCTACATGTTTGGAGCGAAAATCATTATTGTTATCGCGATCGATCTGTGTATGCACTTCCATTGCATTCACTAGAGGCCCATATACTTAAATTATGAAAAGAACGACGCACAATGTTCGAATTACGCAACTCTATATGGATAAACTGTGTGAGATAGAGAAATTTGCGCAAAGTGCGGACAATGAATGCGTATGATGCTTCATAGCATTTTTGAAAAGATAGCAATCTCGTTTTATTTAATTTTTTCTCCAAAAGAAACGTATATTGTCACCGAGGAGTAAAAATATTAATGTATTTTTTTCGATCGTCTATTTTTTTTATCTTTCTTTTGATTGTCTATTTTTTAAATTTATTTTTTAAATTTAATCCAGTAAAAACAGAATTTTTAAGTTGATTACAATGATTGTTTTTATGAATTCACGATGCTAGAAATTTTTATTATGCCGAAATTGTGCGCGGGTATTGTTCTACGCGTTTTCGTAGTCAACATCTCAACTCTTGTCTAACCTAGCCGATAAAGGTGAGCTTTAATGGTCGATGTATGCTGTATGCATTACGTAAATAGTAAGGATGAAGCGAAGCTGAAGGATAAATGAAGGTGGGTGCAAGAAAAACAATTGAATATGTGCGAGAGAGAGAAAAAGAGAGAGAGGGAGAGAGAGGGAGAGAGAGGGAGAGAGAGAGAGAGAGAGAGAGAGAGAGAGAGAGAGAGAGAGAGAGAGAGAGAGAGAGAGAGAGAGAGAGAGAGAGAGAGAGAGAGAGAGAGAGAGAGAGAGAGAGAGAGAGAGAGAGAGAGAGAGAGAGAGAGAGAACGCATTTCATTATTTTATTTTTTATAACAGGAGGAATTTGAACGTGTATTTGCGTAATCTAATCTACTTGTTATTTGTGAACCAATTTTCGAAATTATAAATTAACCGGATTCATATTATTGGCTAATATATCTGCAAATTTGCAGTAGAAGGGACTGTAACGGTAGGGTATATTAATTTACGTATTTGCGTAATTTATGTATCAATGCATCATTCTGGAAACGATAAATACGAGGTATCTCTCCTTTTGCCTGTTTGCTTCTGCCCCCCTTTTTCTGTCCATCTTTCCTATCGCTTTGCTAGACGAACAGTAAGCCGGCAATGCCTTCGGAGAGAAATGGGAACATCGTCGTCGTCGTCGCTGTTGTCGGCGCAGAGTCGGCGGAGGATACGAGAAAGCGGCAGGAGGGAGCAGCAGGACCGCGCCGATGTTCCTGGGGGAGTATAGTAGGAGGTGAGGGCGGGAGAGCCGGGTGGAATGGTGGTGGATGAGGGGGATGAAGAGATGGAGGAGACGACGTCGAGAGTAGTAGTCGGTCGTGCAGCGCAGGCGTGCGCTTCGTCGCGGCTCGAATCCCGCCGTATTCCAAAGAGGAACACGCCACTCCGCCCCCGGCACGGCAGCCACGCGTCAGTCTCACCCGACTGACCTCCTGTCCCTAACTTCCCTCTTCGATTCCTGACCCGCGCACATTGAACTCACGCGTTCGTCACTCGCCGGTAAGGAAATACCGCGCGCTCGTTTCGTTCACTCGCAAGAAGATCGCCAGCAAAAGTGTGCTCTCGGCGCGATCAGCATGCTGCCGACAACCGATCCGCGAACGATGGATATTGTCATTCGGAGAAGTTTGAGGACGACGAGCTATCGCCGTGGCTCAGCCGGCTGTCATCATCTGGATTAAGAGTGCCGGAATTCGAGAGGAATAACTGAGAGAAGAATCCCCACGGAAGAATAGAAGTGTACGGAATCGCATGTTGCTGAGGATCACAGCAAGAATGATAGTGAACAGATTGGTTAAAAGTAAAAAGAGATCATGGAAAATGGATGATATTTGTCTGATTACAATTCGAGGAATACAATAGTTGAATCCCTTCAAAGTTGATATGATTATCTGTCAGAGAGGGAAGTGACCGGCCTAATATTATGACAACGTACACCATAGAATTATACGTATTTGTTACAAAATTATTGAAAATCTAAAATACAAATCATCGTATTGATTTATCTTCGATACTTCTGAATATCGCCGAGTCCGGGTAGTGGATAGTGTACAGTGTACGCGTAACAAAGATCATATCTCATGTGATGTAAATCGAAACGGAAAAGTATATTGGTAAAATATTGCGATAATTTAGTGAAAAAGAAAAAAAATAGACGTAGACAGGGCTTGTAGTGTTTCGCAATAAACATATTAAAAGTGACATTTGATTAGAATCTTGATACAGTTGAAACAACCGGCCACGTGTTTAGATACATCCTAACATTTTTCACTTACGAAACGTTGAAAAATTCGAAATAATGATCAAGAGTACCGGACCACTGGATAGAAGAGCAACTTTATCGAGTAGCGTATTGGAAAATAGCTATGTTATAATCATCAACAAAATTTATAGCATATGTAGTTGATTTGAAGTTTATATTTAGAAAATTTAGTAATCACCGTCATTTTTAGTGAAAATATCGAAGATTGCCAATAACTAATTTAGTGAAGAATATCGTGATGCTGCTAATGATCAACGAGAAAACGGCCTGAAGATTTCATTGAAATATAACGACGAATTTTAGTGAAATAAATATTCGGCTAATAACTCTCATATACCAAACATAAAAGCGGCAATGAGTTTGCATTTTAATCGATGGTACAATGCAGTAGCTATTATTAATAACCGAGGCGCACGTGATTTACATGCGTTTATACACGTGCATTCCAATTAACGTGGGAGAACATAGAACTAATTGTTTGGAGTTTTGAAATATTATTCAAATTATATTGTATAGTTTTTGATGTTAGTGATTGAAATTTAAACGGCCTACAAAACTATGCGGTGAATGAACAAGTAATGTCCGAGCCATTGCCTCGCAAAATATTGAACTTTGCATCGAATTATCAGTGATCTACAAAATCATTAATACAGATTTACCGGTTATCAGAAACTTGTGAAAAATTCAGATCTCGTTATAATCTTATGCAAATAAGTAATATTGAGTTTATAAGAACCGCGGAATTTATTGATTTTGTTACACGGGACAAATGTCACGCGCCAAATATGCTTAAGTAATTTCATATCAACAACAATATCAACAACAACATCGATACTTGAAGCAGTTTGAAAAAGTTGAAGGAAAATATATCTGAAAATATTTCCGATATTGAAATACCGCAAGTCGGGTGCTTTTGACATAAGAATTTTGCACTTAAAGAAAAATTAATAGAATTACGATACTGAAAGTATTTACGGAACTAACTTGAAGCAATCAACAATGTTCACGAGGCTGGACACCTAATCGGCTGTGTCCTCACGCCGATAAAACCAAATGGGCGAACCGAAGCCTGCCGTCTCTCCGCAGCCCAACGGCGGAGTGAAGCAGAAACCAACGAGTCTGAACCTTACATCGGGTTCCAGCTTCTATCGCAATGTGAACGGACGCGCGAGTCTGAATGATCGTCATCTACAGCACGTCACCGCTCTCGTCGGCGGTGGACGCACCGCACGCGTCAACAAGTCCGCCTCGCCAGGTCCTGCCACCGCAATCAACAACTCCGAGCCCGGTGGCGGCGGCGGCGGCGGTACAGCAACTGCCGTCCAGCTACCAGCGCTACCAACAGTACCATCATTATCAGCATTACCTGCAGCGTGGTCGTTGTCTGCAGAACTTGAAAATCTGTTGGAACCCCCGCCTCCACCGGCCCCAACACACCCCTCCCCCCCGGGTCGAGCAAGCGCCATCAACGAGCACCAGCAACACCAGAACGAACAGCAGCATAACAATCTACGATCATCCCCGATCAATCAGCTGCCCACCCGTAGCCCGAGTCACAATGGTCACGGATTCCCCCTCTACACACCACCTGCCCCGATACCAGCATCCGGCGCAAATAAAGTTCGCTCTACACCCAACGGGCTACCACAACCAGCAGCACCGAGGCGTCCTCATAGTATTGCCGCTCCACCATTCCAACACCCCCTTGGTCAACTCAGTGGTAGAGCAGCCGCAGCGGCATCACTACCATCAGCACCCGGAGCAGCAGCACCGGCCGCGTGGAGCTCAGGTGCTGCACCAAATGCAACCGCATGCGGTGTACCAGGAGTGGTACAACGGCGTGCCCATTCGGTCACCGGTACTCCAGTATCTCTACCCGCCGGCGGCGGCGGCGGCAACAACAACAATGGCGGCATCAATGGCGGCATCAACGGTCAACAGGAGTCAAGGAGTACCAACGGTCCACCAACCAACGGCGGCGTCGTGGTATCCGCGACTCGCAGCGCTGTACCACCCCAGTCTCTATGGAACGGTCAACAACCCTTACCTAGGAGGCCTCACAGCATCGCCTCGACACCCGTTACAGCTGCAACAGGCATGCCTCCAGCTACAACAGCAACACCAACAAGCGTACCCGCATCCGCTCGCACACCAGGTGAACCCATACAGTGGGGTGCATCCGGGTTGGTTTTACATCAACCCATACCTCGTAGGGCGTACGCCTCGACCTTGCCACATCCTCAACCACCCACGCCCACGTCACAAGGGCCCGGTCTGAGCATACTGACTAATCCTGGAAACTCTAACACTTGGACACCGGGCGCCGGCCTGCGGCCTAGACCGCACAGCATCGCTACGACGCCGCAAGGGGCACCGATGCCACCTGCTTCCCCTTCGGATTCCGGATACCGGTCGTTACCGTCGTCTGCTAGCGACTATCAGATCCTTAAATCGCCATCGAAATCACAGCAGCAGAATCAACAGACACAGCAGCAGCAACAACATCAGAGTGCCGTGCGACGATTATCTCTACCGTCAGCTCAGACTTTGCTTCGCACAAACGCGCCACGACCTAGCCCTACGTTTCACGGACTTCCCTTCCGGCCGTTCACGTGCGGTGTTTCCCCGAACGGTAATCCGATCTTCCTCGGCTGCACTCATCTTCATAATAGCAATTCCAGTGGAAGTACCGGCACGAGAACTTCCACGCCGGCAACAAGCCCAGCGACACCGCTCACAACGTCGCAGGCGATACAGCAGCTGCTGGCGCAGCCGAGGAACGGTTTCAAGATCATGGACGATAAGGTTTCGCTGTTCATAGAAATCCTCGATACACAGGAAAGATTCGCTAAGGTCAGTGCCGATGATATCGGCGTTGCATGGTTCGTCGATTATTTTCTTCTCATTATATTCTCGCTCATAATGTTGCAAAATGTTGCTGCTCGATTACATATCTCCACAAGATTATTTTTGTTTGGAAAGATAATCATGAATTTTTCTTCTCAATTGAGCTATTTTACACAATAATCGCGCTGATTTATTTATTTAAAATATTTGTGAAGGAATATAAAATCCAGCGTTTTTATTACAATATTTTATTTTATGAAAAGCGCACAATTCAACATTTTATCTGTCAAAATAATTGTGAAAATTAACATATCCTTGTCATAACAGTTACATTTTATTTACACTGGCGCGGCGTAAATGTAAATATTAGTAATTTTTATATGCTCTTGCGTGTATCTAATTTCTAATTAGATACACAAGATTTGAGCTATCAGGATAACCTTTAAATAAAAATTTTTTAAGAAAGCTTCCTCGGTAAATTGGACGAGTAGCTGATTTTCACGTTGTAAGAGCTCTATCCGCCTACTCAGTGGTTTATTGAATTTGGAAGCGATTTGGCACCTAAGTCAGTTTGCGGTTTAAATCGATAATGTGCGCCGTTCGACGATGAGGAAGGATTCTATCTTGGATGGATCTCTCGATGGAAGGTCATACATAAATTTCGGATCTGAAAAATATATGTGATGCGAGACGCTCCGTGCTTCTCGCGCTTTACTTCCACGGACGATCGATCGAAAACACTGTACGTAGGCAAGCGGACAGGCAAGGTAGTCAGACCGCAACTTTACGTTCTACAGCAAGTTTATGATTCGACGCCGCCATCTTGCAATATTATTTATATGCAAACGCGTGAAGGGGTGGAAGGGCACGTCATTCGCGCGATATATCGGGAGTTTCAGATCCGATTTACCGCCACTTCCGGTGCGACGAATGTGCATGCGCGCGCATTCTGCATAATGCATAGGAGATAGGACGTTAACGCGAAAACTCCATTCGCGATAGAGGTGGGCATCAATAGCGAAATGACCGCAAATTTTTTTTAAACGATACGTCTCATAAAAAATCTTATTTTGCATTTTATGAACAAAATTTTTATAAAAATTAATGAGATTTATTTGCTATTTATATTGCACATTGTTACATTTATGAAGGCGAGGTTGAAAGACTGTAGACACATGTGGAGCCTATAATTTATTATGATTCAATTCTGACGCACATAACATTTTTATGTCGTTATAAAAAAACGACGTCATAAGACGTTGTTATGTGATAATAATTTTGCAAAAGATAAACATCTTTCTTCGTAGAATGTGATAGGAGTGTACGAAGTTGTAGGGTGAACTATTTTACAGTAAATTGCTGCCGCAGGAGAATTCTGAGGAATTGTTCTGGCTATTCGGTTAATTCCGGAAATGCTTTTGTGACATCTTCTTTTTTTTAAGATAAGAATGCATTATTTATTTTGCGCATTCTCTTTTGCTGCTCGCCGACTTTTAATTTACGTTTATGCTGCTTTTAATTTATGTTTAAATGTTTGAGAATGAATTCTCTACATATAAATACAGAATTGACAGTCCCCTTTTTCTTGTTTCCCTGTTTTTCACTCGTAAATCCTTGTCGGACAATAAATGATAATGAGATTACGCACGTTATAGACAACCCATTCTTGTTGGCAGACGTTGTTTTTCCCTCAAGAAAGAGGCGATAAACCCCTGTTTTGCTTCGTTGATAATCTCTGTATTCTGACTGCCACCGTGCAATAATGTTACTATCTTTCTATTAACCATAACATAATCTCCTTTGGTTCTTTATAATCCCGAGAAATACGATTAAGAGATAACTCTTGAGTTTCTTTAACATTTTAAAACGTTTAATGTGACATACATACGTGTTTTGATATAACAAAATAAGTAGATTTAAAGTTTTAATGATATAAACGTGCGCAAGTGTATCTTGCTTAACCGACATAATTTACATATAAAAAGCAGCGTTTCGCCATTCGTCTCGCAGTTTCAATTTTTGCGGTCGCTCGGCGTCATTTTCGAAGCGTTTTGACAAGGAAATGACCTCGTTTCTTCCTGATAATAAGGGATATGTAATAAAGGATTAAATTCCGCAGGAATTGATGGCAGCACTAAGATTAAACGACGACCTGCGGTAATTCTGAGAGATTCCTCTCTCCTCTTCAACCGCCTATTTCCACCCTTTTCCTTCCGAGTGCTTGCACTCGCTGTTTGCAAGTCGTTTCAAAGGACACACGCCGCGTCATTATACATACAGCTTTCCTCTCCACCCCCTTTCTCTCTCTCTTTCTCTCTCTCTTTCTCTCTCTCGACTGTCTCGACTCTATGTTGTCGCGGAGATAGAGAGGATAGCAGACGCGATCTTTCCAGTAGTTTCCTGCCTTCTCTCACATTGACGTCCGAGAAACACGAATACACTAGGATTCTGAATTCGCGTTGGAGATTATCCAATGGCATATTAGTTTCCAAGTCGACGAGGCTGCTTAATTGGAGTCTTAATATCGCGCTTCAAAGCGCGAGCAGATGAACGTTAGAGCCTGTCGCGCAAGAACTCTGATTGCGACGGCACTAGTATATATACATACGAGTGCTATTCCGCCGATGAATGTAAATGAGATCTCCTACCGAGCACTCTCGACGAGTAGTGAGTTTTTGGTCGCGCTTAACGTCTCTTAATGAATGAACGATGACGTTGTGGTAGGCCATTAACTCAAGGCACGTGATTAGTAGCCGCACAGCATCGTTCGCCGTTTCTCCGTGAATGAGAAAATGTGTATCTTACAATTTGACGATTGCGCATAACTTTCTTTCTGAATGAGTATCAGAAAATGTCGAAAAACTCGAGACGATTAATCTTTATATATAATTCTATTGTGCAGCAGGAAACACTTTGTTTTATAATTTACAAAAATTCTATTTAAAAAATGTTGAAAACTTTAAACCTAACCAGGCTAGCGCTTAGAAAGCTTGTATGTGAATTTACAAGAAAAGTAGCTTTTATGTTTATTTTTATCCGATGCATTGAAGAAGTAAGCGTATTTTAAGATCACGAATTTTATCGTGGGAATGTAACAGAAATTTAGGATTTTATTACCGTAGCAATTTTTCACCGTCGCTCTTAACGTGAATTTTAATTTCGACGTTAATAGCCGTCGGGCATATTTGCCTCGCTTGTTTAGCGCATTCCATCGGCTTCGATTTCCTGTAATTGGCATGAGAAAATTTCGATACAGCACGATATCACGCACCCATAATATTTTGCTGGACACGGAATCGTGTTCATCGGGTAATGGAAAATTCCAGGAAAATTTCTATCCACGTCGTCAGCTAGCGCAAGCCAGAAAGCAAAGCGGCTTGTACTAGCTGGTGTTCACTTCTTTCTAGTGCGGCTTATATGACATTGTTGTTAACGTTTATTGCAAACCATTTTCTTCTTTTGCTTTTCATAATTACAGAGCTCGACATTCTTTTTATTAACGCTCTTAATGAAGCAATAAAAAAGATAATTTTAGCGTTAAAAATAGTCGAAAAAAAGCTTTGAGCTGCGTAGGTAATTATCGTATTTAAAGGGAAAGCTGAATATTTCTGCTTATTTAATAGCGATCTTTGACAAGAAATGTTATAGTTTATTTTACTGACTTTTCGAAAAATATATGTCTTAAAAAAGATATGTCTTAATAAGAGATAAATATTGATTCAATAAAAGATAATAGAAACACATCCCGTGATGATATTGCTTTACTTGCAAAGTAGTTATCTTAGATGAAATGCGACTGGACTGCGAGAGGATTTATGTTTGTTGAAAAGTCAAAGCAATTTAAGTTTAACTCACAAAAGTAGCACTAAAAATTGAGAATGTCTTGAAATATTCTCGTTGTTATGCATTTCTGTATCTAAATATGTATATCTCGGCCGTAGTCGGATTAACAGGGCGGCTAGCGAAATGGCGAAAAACTTTACAAATACACTCAAGTCTGCATCATAACTTTCAAGGGAACGAGATTTTAGAGAGTTAGAAATGTTTCATCGCGACACTTTTACGAATTCCATTTTTTTAACTTTATTTTTATGACTCTTGCCGATTGCATTTTGTTACAATTAAATATATGTAAATCTTAATAGGTGATACGATGAAAATCGATCTTTTTATTATAATTTTTTTATATGAAATTTTATTAATTTCTGCATATAAGTTGAAAAAATATTTTTAATTATTAATGTATTTTACATGTATAAGTATACAGAGAATAATGAGACTAATTTTATCAAAAAAAGATGAAACACTACAATGATTATGTTTTAAATCAATTTACTTTATTCGAAATACATTCTTCTAGCTTCGATACAACGAGTGGCAGGATCAGTGGGAGCGAAATAGAGGTCTTCTTTTCACATGGCTTGCAGAGAATATACCATGAACTTTTGAATGTCTTCGATATTTTTGGAATGTCTTGCTTTCAATAGCATTTGAATTTTGAGAACGGCAAATGGTTTTTACGGTACCAAATCGGGAGAATACGGTAGGTGACCGAGCACACAGACTTGTTTTCAGGCCAAAAATCCCAGTACAGCGACTGTCGAAGACATCGAAGATATTCAAAAGTTCGTGACGCGTTTTCTGCAAGCCATACCAAAAGAAAATCACAAGTCGTTCCAATAGTTGATCGTATTACTCGTTGTATCGAAACTGAAAGAAATGTACTTTGAATAAAATAAACTTTTAACATAACGATTGCAGTGTTCCTCTTTTTTTTCATTAATGAAATCAATCTCATTATTTATAATAACTGCGAACTGCGTATAATATTATTGTTATCGTAATTTATATTTTATTATGCTGCTGAATCAATCAGTATTTTTCTAGTAATGATTTTAAGAAGTGAGAAAAATAGATTATCGTTCGGATCAATATGCGAATTTGATTTGTCTAATACGAACTGCAACTGGCAGCGCGAAGGAACGTGACGCTCCTAAGGAAATGTCTAGCAGGAAAACGGACATAGAGGAAATTAGCAGTCATGGCCAGCTGATGTACCTTTCATCTAGATATAGCGTTGCACGGAAATATACAGAGAGTGTCAGAACCACCGGACATCTTTTTAACCACAACTTCTTTAATTAATTCGCAGACGATTTTTCTTTTGTGAAAATTTGAAGGAAGCTATAATTTATTTGCATTTTATTAACTTATAATAATTTTATTATGTATTGAAGAAAAATTTATTTTAAAACGATAAGAAATCTAATGAGAGAGGAATATTTCGTAATTGAGAGACATTTTGTATATATTTGCAATAGATGATTTTTTTCGTTGATTAAATTTTTCTTGCTTTATTATGTAACTTCAGTGTTTATTGTTAAATCATTTAACAATATTTATTCTGTTCAAAAATATGGGATTATTAAGCATACAAACGATTAAATTAGCAATTTCTTTGCAAATTTAATATATTAGATACTAGGTTTTATTTTCGTCTGTCTTCCCTTGACGCGACTTTGCGTCATTTCAACTATCGATCGAATCATTTACTTCGCCAAGGGAATAAACTTTTTCGCAGCTTTGCTTTCTGCGCGTAAATATTGCTACTTTTCAATCTTGTAGAAAGATGCGCGGCACGATCGTCCGGCTTACTCGATTCTCGCTGTATACTGCGAATTTTCCGGTAATGGAAACGTTGCAGCCGTGGATACTAGAGCGAAGAACGAGCGAGTGCTTGTGCGAAAGAAGAAGAAGAGAGAGAGAGAGAGAGAGAGAGAGAGAGAGAGAGAGAGAGAGAGAGAGAGAGAGAGAGAGAGAGAGATAGATAGAGAGCACGCAGCATATTTTACTCGGGTATCCAGACACGTCATTCGTAAACTAAGCCAATATACTCGCTAAACTCGAACGGAAGGAAGGAAGGAACTTCCTGACAAAAGCCTATATTCCATGGATCCTCCGCAGTGCACGTTGCTTCGATGGACCATCCACAAGCCCAGGCCGGGGGTAGCACAATAGATTCCATCCCGGAGGAGCATCGCCCGAGACAACTTCTTAAAGCCACGCCGGTGACGTCCAAACTTCGGACACATTTTACCTCGGGCCCGTCCCATTAGCGTAAACTTCCAGCGGCGTGCGACACTATATCATTACGATGTTACTGCCAACGGGGACTTCAGTTTGGTCCGCCCGGCTGGAGGACGGTTACGATAAATCCATCACAGCGCGGATACGACATCCTGCTTAAACCTTAACACCGACAAGTCACTGTTTAGTCCTTCATTGCTCTCTTCTAGCGTGTTGCTTCTCAAAAACGGACGGGAAAGATTTCGAGATTTTTTACAAATTCCACTTATTTTTCTATCTCGATTCTCTATATTTATAAATTATCTGTGTCAATTCTAGATGCTGAACAATAATAAGAATGATAACTAAATCTCTACAACAAGAATTACTTGATATAAGCAATGTGATTGATATTTTCAATATGTTGCATGTAATTAAAAATTATTTTATTACAATGCAATTATGTTATGTCAAAAGCGACTGATTATATTTTTCGTCATTATTGGTGATATTTCTGTGGTTACTTGATCCTTGCAGTTTCATGAGAAATATAGGGCAGTAGTACGAATCGATGGTTATTTTCGGCTTCATTATCGACGTCATTTTATGTCTCGACAACTCTCTAAAGCTCGGTCACTTTGAGTTTCATGACCGAGTATTCGCAAGAGATATCGACGAGCATCGTAATATTTATACCACTGAGTGACAAAGACACGGAAAGTTTCGCGTAAACTGACATCTCAAAAGAAAATATCCGCCCGTATTACGAGGGCCTTCATAAATTTTATCCGCTCGTAAAACAATTACGCGCGCTCAGCGCTTCGCTTTAATTCCCGTCCATTGTTGCCGGAAGTCGAGTAAAAAATAAAAGCCTTTCTTCATCTTTATCTTTTATCTTTGTTAACTCGTTATGTACTCTTTTTTTCTCTTCATTGCTTAATATAAGCGTGTGCTTGAATAACGCGCCCTTGTCTCGTATCTTCGTATCGAAAAGCCTACGTACGATTTATATGTAGAATTTCAGAAATTAATTTTGGCCGATAAATAGATGCTGTTAATTTACACGGGCGGCATTTCTATTCGAAAAGCGAGAAATACTCTTCTCTTATTTATGAGCGCGTTTATGTATTATCGCACTCAGTATTGGATTATCACCGTTTGCAACGCACGTTCCTGCGTTACCAGCAAATAATCGCTTTATGTCCGCCAGAATGTTCCGCGGATTTTGTAATGGATTATTGTAATTAATGCCATTACATCGTAGCAGTTTGAAACTTAGTACAGCAACATTACACCGCAGCTGTTCCTCACCTACAAGCTGCGCTTTACTGATACTGACGCGCAAACTTCACACTTTCTTTTTTCGTCACCTAAAAGTGGGGCTTTCATTAAAATTAGATTTTAATAAATATTTGCACATTAAATTTTCTAAAATTTTTGAGCATTAAGCAGTTTCTCTTGGTCGGCAGCACGGATTATGGCGTTATAAGTTTGCGTAAAAAATTACAATTTACCCGATTGTCACATTTTATCGAAACGAACGGTTAAACGAACAGTTATTCGATGCAATTTTTGCTGCATGGATGGTACACTGAAAATGGCGCTTTTTTATAAACGCGCATTGGATCTCGTAAATTTCGACGGCGGTAGCATGTGCGTAGCGCCGCCCAATTTAGTCGTAAAATTCGGCAAATCACGTGGATATTCGCGCGTGCGAATGCACGTGCGACTGCCGTTCGGAGAAGTCGGCCGCTATTTTGCGGATTTTGTTCGGTCGTAAAGTGATTATGCAAAACGTAGTCGCGCTTCGCTGTGCGCCCACGAAGAGCGCTTTAATTTGGTGGCATTGTCGGGTCCTGAGACTCGGGCGAAAATTAAAAGCTTATCTCGCACGGTCCTTCCTCCCGCTCGGCGTTGTAGCCTTGCATTGTCTACCACCGGAATTATTATCAACAACGCCGGTGTACACGTTGCCGACGTCGTTGCAGATAGTAATTGTTTGAACGTTGATTCCGTCCCATTGTTTGCTCGTCAAGTCCTTTCTTCATCATCATGGACCTTCTTCTCGCTGTTCCTGTCGTACTTTGTTCGGCTGCGTTGTTGTTAAAAGGATAACCGACTTTAGGTTGCATTGTCTTGCATTTTTCTGTGTCATCTTTAGTGAAAATGTAACGGCTTTTAAATTTAATTTTTACTCTGTAATTAAGAACTTTTAAACAAGAACACGATTTCTTTTCTTCTAGAGAAATTACCTTAATTCTTGAATACTGAGATAAAATTCTAGGAAGCGTTAAAACTATAATTTTTATTTTTGCAAGAAAAGTGGTCAGTTAATAGAGATTAACATAGAAATTACTAATCATTATCTTGATTAAACACTTATGACGTAAATGAAAGCATATTTGCAAGTTTTGTAGTTTATTTCATGTGCATCTCTTATCATAAAAGAGTCAAACTATTAATTTTTGGCAAGTTGTTGTTATTGTCTTGTCAGAGAAAACGTGTTAATCATTGTACTGCAGTTTACACGATTTTCATTCCACTCAATAATTGAAAGACATTTATTCGACAACAAGTTAAGCTATACGTCACGCTCGGAATGCTTGATGCAATGGCTGTCCGTTTTCACTTGCAACCACCGCTGTCGAAATGTAACGAGCTTGTCGGATTCGAAAGACGAAAAGCGGCCTTGTGCCGTTGCGGTAGGGTTATTTAGAAACTTGCCATAGTAGTTTACGAGATACATGTCCCTCGCGATGCTAATGTCCACATTGAGGCAGGCTAGTCGCCAATTAATTACAACACATTAATTATGAAACGTGTCCGATACGCGTATAAAGTAACAAGGCTTACTGTCGTAATACGTGAAGCATGACCGTCGCACACGCATACATGCATGCATGCCTAGGACGGCGGATGCGCGTGTTGGAGAAGAGCCGAGGACGTTTGGCCCCGTATGTCGTTACGGGCGTGCGAAGGGCCCGTTTAATATGAATTGCGTATTAATAACGAACTAACTAGGCGCGAGAGTGCCGCCGGTTATTATTATTTATCAGAGTGATTAATTTCAGCCGCTGTGTTGCGGTGCGCCGCACCTGCGCCATCGCTTGCATGCCGCGCGCTGGGAAATTGGATTCAGTTCGGGTTGCATTTCGGCAAACGCGCCGAAAACTGATCGCGCCACTTCATGGATATATTCTCGTGCAGACGACTGCTCCGTTTTCTTGCGCGTCGCGATTCTCGCGTCAAATTTTCCTCCCCATTAATATAATTTTGCACATATTAAAACGACATAATTTTTTGCGAATTTTTTTTCCTCTCTTTCGCTCGCGGTGTATACGACAAAATAGATCTATGAATATAAACATAAAAATTGTTTTTATATGTGTATAATATAACTATACTCGACGAATGAGAATTTATCTTTTTTTTAATCCCGTGCATGCATGTTGTTTTATGCCTGTTGACGTGTTTCTCGTTGTTGAATGATAGTTTAGCAACAGGATAACTGATGTTTACAATCACGCTCGACGTGTTTCTCACGGTTGTGAGAGATATGATTAATACTCGCAAAAAAAAATATTCTGCCAACATCAGGTACTCATACACTGCGCTATAATATTTATTGTTTCAGTGCATCTCTAAATTCTCTCACGTGCACTCAACACACGTAGTATTGAATTAATTGTAAAACGAGGAATGTTTGAAGCTTTTACTTTTGAAAGGATCTTAGAAATTTTTAAATAGATGTTTTCAATTTTATTGAGAAAAATTCAATATCACGCATCATGTATAATGCAGAATACACGTAATTGTATCATTATTGATATTTTATAAAATTATTAGTTAATATTTGGTATTTATATAGGATATGGATGTCTCTGTTAAACAAATCTTTTTTAAGCCCCCAATATTTCTAAATTTAGCTAAATCCTAGGTATGAATCACACGGCGACTTGATAGTAAGATTGTTTAATTTTTATTGCAAACTTTCGTTCGCTAAGAATAACAGGTCGAACGGTCCGCGGTTCCCTTAAATAACGGTTATCAGTGGGATTAATGGCCCGGCGCTATCGTTTTTCCGGTATTCCGATAATAGGTAGAACGCGCGCTGGTCGAGCACGCGGCGTAGCGAAATTATCGATACATAGATCCGCCCAATGTAGGTGAAAAGTTATGGGTTAGTGCATAAAGCAGCGCATATTTTATCCAAAAGAATCGATACGGCTGGTCCTTGGTGTTATAAAGCCGATCTGAATATCTCGAAGCTCTTTTCGATGAAATTTAAGCAATGATTATGCGCCAACAATTAAATTTACTTTTTTCATCTTATTTTCCACTTATTTGCAGGATATCTCGAAACAAGCACGTTTTACGAAATATATATAGATATATATATAATGACATTTTATAATAGAGAACCATGCGGAACGTTGTTCTGTTTCTTTTGCAACAGACGTATCTGCTGCAAAAGGAGGAAAGAATTCCGTGCAAATTCGTATCCGAGAATGAACAATAGGGAAATGAGAGTAACAGTTTCGCGGATTACACATATAACTGCTCGACGAGAATGATTCATTTGTATCGAAATTTGTGACGCAACGAAAAAGCTACACTTATTAAATTGAGAAGCATTTGTAATATATTGGTTTCAACTAACTCCGCTGAAAACGAGACACATTCGAGACACTAATTGGGCGACCACATTTACGTGGAGCACGCTGAAGTCTGGTTCGTTGCGACCGCAAATGTGTTTCCGGCATACACATGTAGATGCAGCATTCCTAACTATTAAATTAATCGCTAATGTTTTCTCGCAATTTCCTGCTTTTCCATATAGAAAAGTATTTGCGCGTTAGTACACTTGTTTTGCGATTGGTCACACCGCTACGAAAATTAATTAGACAAGAAATCATTCATGTCTCTCTTTCGTGTTGCTTCATTTGGAACAAAGAACAGTTTTATTATTTTATATTTTATAATTAATATACCAATAAATAAAACCATATATTTATTATGTTGCGAGATTGATATAAATTATTAATCTCAATAATATTAATCTCTCAAATATTAAAATTTCTTACTCGTGAATAACCAAACTTTTTAGAAATTATATCTTGAGTATTGAGCATTGAAAGAAATAAATTATCAGAAAAACATTTAATTCACCAGAAATGAATTTTCACGGAATTTGTGGTGCATTTTTTTAAAATGTCGAAATATAGTTGTTTATTTTTGTTACGGCAAAACTCTATAGATATATTACTCTATGGATATATTACCTTCATATTCCGATTTATTAAGTTCTCATAATAGCTTGATCGAGTGGTTTCGACGCTAGAGATTTCCCGAGGGAAACGCGATCAATTTAATGAAATAATTTCAGCGTGAATATTAATTTCGCGCGGTATGACGGCCATCGATTAAGACTAAATTATGCGTCTCTTTCGCAAGTAATTCGGACTTTAGGATACAACTACAAAATCAGCTGACGAATGGTGCCCGCGGGAAATTAGAGCCAATTGCACTACCGAGACTGCGCGTGTTTTAAACTCATCGATGAATTCGCATGTTTTGCACAAGAAGTATCGCCGGACACAACGGCTAATAAACAATATTTTTTCACTTAGATACGCGTGGGAATTTCTTTCAAACGCCACAATTTATTCCTAACATGTCTGACTTTCCAATATGTTTTACCACTGCGTTGTGCTAGGTGATTGCATATTTTGATATATTAATATCTAAAAACGTTCTTCAAAATATAGGACATTATTTAGATATATAATATTTTTTTATTGCCACGTAACATGATTTAAGAATAATTAATAAAATTAATTTGTCTAATTTAGTACGTTTGTTGATTTTGAGCTGATTATGAACAGTTCTGATTTTTGTTGCATTTGATGAATACTTGAGGATTGTAACGCGCAGTATACATATATTAGCAGGTTTTTTTTATCGGGACCGATATTCACGTATGTGACAGACGCCACGGTCGGTTGATATTGGTCGATACGACCACGAAGACTTACCGATGAACGCGTCATGCCAATACGATTTGGATACCACGGACGTCTCGTCGGCACGTACGAGAAAATTTCGTTCCCCGCGTGTGTCACGACCAACTGCTACGAACCAACTCCGTTACCGTGCGCTTCTCCGGTATCGATGCAGTTTCTCGATATTTTATCATGTATTCCTAGTGTGCCATCGGAAAATGGCAAATAGTTGGCGCATTGATGTTTGGATCGCATTGGTTTCACGCTGCGCGGAACAATGTGTCATCTTAAACACTTGTTTCTCGCAAAAAAGCTATAATTATTTTGAATAAATAGAAGGAATAATTGCGCACATACATTTCTTCAACAGACTGACTTGTCAGTCAGAGGAAAATTTATATTTTTAATAGAATTACAAAAATATTTTTAGAATATTTTACTACACAAAAAAATGTTATCTTTAATGAATTACGTTCGCAAACTGTTGTTTGATATATAAATTAAATTTATATAAATTTTGTGAAGTGGAAAGACGAATCGTATTTTTGTTATACTTTAAAGTGCTCTTAAATCAAGATAGAGTGCACACGTTTTATTCCTGGTAATAAACTGTAAAAATGTTAATGGTCACGGGAAAGTTTTCGATGTTGGCGCGGAGAACGTAAATTGTATTAATATCCGTTAAAAGCTAAGTAACGTGATGCTTCATGTACTTCCCTTTCGGTATGGAGCGATGTTCTCTCTCTCTGTCGTTTCTACTTTTTGCACTCGCGGAGAGTGGAATACATACACTAAGGATAAGGTAGTCGCAGGAGACCATGGTGCTATTTTCCCCTTTATCCTGTAACTAATATACCACTCACTGTTTTTGTTTTACTAGAGATACAGATATTCTTTTCATTCATATCTGCAATTAGCGCAGCTTTACTTGGCAATGGTTTCTATAGCAATCACAGTAACTTTTACGATAATTAAAAAAATGTATAATTTAATGCTTATATTTCTAAAATCAAAAATATTAACGATAATTTGTTATTTAATTTGAATATTCGAATACTCGACTCGCGTGTGTAAAGAGCTTGTTATTCATGTAACTTAATCTTATTGCAATAAACCGCAATATCTTTAACTAATTGTAAGTACATACCGCGGTTATGATATATCCGATAAAGTTAAATCCCAGATATGCTCCAATCAGATCTAATATAGACTGGTAGGTGAATGGTGGACGGGCTGCAGGAGTTAAGTAGGATGGAACCGCTGCTAGTTACGGGCGAGGAGGTACGGAGTAAGAGAGTGGCAACGCCGAACTCTAAGTACTTCTGATAGGATTTACCTCCTCTCTCAGAGCGCATTCACGGCATCTGCTTTGGGTCCGTCTACCTTCTCGAGGAGGATCGGTTCCTCCTCGTAGGACCGGAACCTCGTAAATCAGTAATCAGAATTCCCTGGTGCTCCAGCGAGGAGTAATACATTCACCACAGCCGGTTGCTTAAGCATGAAGATAAGGGGAGATGTCCGTCCGTCACGCGCGCGTTCCGATGCTGAAAATACGTCGGCGCAGACTTCTTTTCGACTTCAATCTGCTTCTGTCTTGCAAATCAGCTTCGTGGAGAAGTTGGCGATTAATTAGATCTGCAACGGGATTTGCAATCGCGTGGAAATTATAATACGATCATCCTGGCAAATAGCTGCCGTTATCGCTGTGCAACGCGTATTTACTGACTCATCTGGGAGCATTTTAAATTTTATCACGATAACTGGTGTTCGTAATTATTACGCTTTTAACTGTAATGTTACGCGGTTTACTGTAACGTAATTATGATGTATTATGTACACTCTCATTAGCCACATTATTTTACGCATTACAATACATACTTCGTTCGTTATAACTGAATGACATATATTTTATCGAACATAACGCTGCATTATTGCATTAATCTTGAAGTAAAACTATGGGCTTAGCATAATAATTATTCTTTTCCTTTTTGCTAATTTTAATTGCAATTCAAACTTTATATTGCATTTAATATTCAACAAAAATTTGTTTGAGAAAGTTGGTTTTACTTGCTTTTTAATCTCTTGCCAAATTATACTATGATTACAACAATTTTCACTTCTTTAATTGCTGACATTTTCTTAATTTTAGAGTTTGGACGTTTTAATTTAAATTTAAGAATTTTACAATTTTAATTTATATTAATTATGTGCATTAAGCACGTAATGTAGTGAAAATGTAAAAATATCTGTTCGCATATATTGAATTTATTCGTAGATTTCTAAATTTTATTTATAAATTTAACAAAGAGAAATGCAGGTCATATGAGGATAAAATAAAATTATTTAATTCGCTCTCTTACCATTTTTCATAATTATGAAGTAAATTAACAAGTTGAGCGTCACATGCATACGGTCGGAGGACAATATTTTTAACTATTGTTTAAATATATGCAGTCTTCGCGGGCGAGGCTTTGCAACGGATTTTCGTAAGCATTACAAATATCACTGTAACGAGTTCTCGACCTCGCACTGAGATTTCTCCTAAATTCTCCAGAGCGCGCGAACTTCTCGAGCGTGTCATGACGCACGTTGAAGTTCCGTAGCTCGAAGCGTAACCCATCATGAGCTTTCTGGGATTTACATCCACCTCTTATTTGGAAATTGCTCTACTCGTTATTCACGATTACTTGCGCTAATCTTATTAACCACGTGGCGAGGAATGTATTATATTAATTGCATCGTGACTCGGAGAATTTAATCTGGTACTTCTAATTATGTGTTCTTGCCGCGTGTTATATTAAATCTATCAATTTTACTGTCTGAAAATTCATTACTGTTGCGCAAGGTGATGAAATTGTCTTTTTTCACCATTAAATATGTATAAAGGGTATATCTTCATTTTCTTAATAATATTCCGCAATGCAAATTCAACGTTGAATTATAACAGATATTTTTTTGAAATTTTTACAGTAGCATACGAGTATGATTGTTTAGCAGTTATGCGTGTTATTTTTAAAATTTCGCTCATAAATGTTACATATTATTCGGGGTTAACGAGCTTTCACCTTTTGCCAAGTTTTACTCGAAATTCTCAACAAGTTGGAACTTCGAGGGGACGTTTTCACAAAGTTCTATACTTCTGACGTGCAGCGAGCTTTCAAGATTGCCGTGATTCTAATTATTTGTTTTATGCACGCAGCTATGTTTTATTACCGCCATGCAATTATTAACGTCGGCGCTTCGTCGCACATCGCTGCGAACTATGAGACAAATCAGTAATTCATACCTGAGAGAAAAGTTATTACATTTTCATAAGTCCTACATCTTTTGTTTGAATTTTTCAATAGCGGTGCAAGTCAGAGGAAAATATATTTATATCAACATTTACAAACGAAAGTATTTTTGCATTGAAAAGTCTTATAACGATTTGTAATATTTTGATAGTAATAATAGTGTTCACTATTGCAGTAATTTTTATTTCTTGTTTTTTCTGTTTTTTCAGTTTTGTTTAATTTTTATTTTGTTAAGGGAATTTGCGACATTCAATTTTTTTGTGCGCATATTACGCAAAAATTGAGATATTTGAAATATTTTCGGATAAAGTTTCACACGAGGTCAATTGTTACGGATCGTGATAGCCGTTTTCACTTTGTTCGATTTAATGCGGAGAAAAACGTTTCGTTACCACCGCGACACTTTGCAGTAAATCACCCCTTAAATGTTACAAATATCACTGGAGCTTAACGAGCACTCGCCCTCTCCGCAAGATTCGTTTGAAATTCCCAAAGGGCTCGAACTTCAGGAGCATGTCGTGACGGGTAGTGAAGTTAGTACTTTGAAGCGAAGCCTTGGCAATGGCTTCGGGTTTTCAGGACTCAGAAATTATACGCGGCGTCCTGCCACCGAGACTACCCGGAATTAATTCGTCTATGCGATAATATGCGGTGTCGACTCCTTCTTTTTTTTTCGGTCAGACAAATCCACCCCTTCCACATTCATTTTCCCTTTATTCGTCCTCTTTTGTTCGTTCTCTGTACCAGTCTCTCTCTCTCTCTCTCTCTCTCTCTCTCTCTCTCTCTCTCTCTTTCTTTTCCTATCTTTTTCTTTTGCTTCTCGTTTTATCCGGCCACAAATATCTCTGATAGCTCGCGCTGTTCCGCCTCAGTCGGCGGCTGTACTTTTAGTTGGTTAAAAATAATTTCCACGTGTGTGCCTTCGATAACTTTTTACTTAAGTACTTGAGATTCGAATTTCCTGTATGCCTGTCAAGAATTGAGTGAAAATCACTTTTAAGAGTGATGACGAACTTGCGAGCTGACGTAACTTTGATAACTTTGATAACTTTAGTAATTGTTTGCGATCAGCATGTTGTAACAATACATCATTACGCATGCATTTTCCTGATATAATAACTGCTCTTCATAATCGACATATGCAGAATCTCCATGATTACGATCTTGATTAATGCTACATTCTCACACATCGCATTTGCCCACAATGAATCTGTTATAGTGGTCATGTATTAGATTAGTATTGTAAAAATAGTAAAAGTGTATTTCGTGCCTGCTAAAATTACAAGATTTTTATTTCCAATAAAATTGCCATTAAACATTATAAATGAATAATTTTTTGAATATTTTTTGACAAAAATTGATAAATGTCACGAATATATATCCAAACTGTTTCTAATTATTTTTCTTATTATATTATGAATGTTATATTTGTCTCACTAACAATATTTAAATGAGATAAACCGATATTTGTATATCGTTATATTTATTAACGAGATCATAACACGATTGTATTCTAGAATTTCGAATCAGGTAATTTTACGGGATTCATCCATTATTCATGCGCATTACTCTTGATTGCAGGGTTGCGATGAATATTGTATACTTATTAGCGCGCTTTCATAAGAGCAGTAGCGCATTGGCGTGGTTCTCTATAGTTATCTAAATATAGTAGCTAGGATACAAAAAGGAGCAGCGTGGTATGCTTTTAGTTATGCTTTCGTTTACTACGAAAATTCATAATCGCTGTTCCTGCCGACGTTAATTAAGAAAACACCGTAAAAGCTTCATGTGTTCGGTGAAAAGAATTCGGGAGCGAAATATCCGGTGGATAATTTCAGTTTATTGCTTATGCAAATAAGCGGGTTTTTCTTGTAATTGTGTAATAAATATTTTACAAATTTAATTTGTTGAGATTAAACAATGTTTTGATGATTTAAGTAATCAGTTGTAAAAGAGTAAAAAGTTTGAGATTTATTGAGGTTCAGTTTATTGTGAAATTAGATGGTTGTCGAAATATTTCTTCACTGCAACAATACGTCACACTCATGCTCTTTTATCTCTCGCTAAAGTCGATATCTTTGAATATTTTAACGTTGAAACATATACCGCCTGTGGTCGAGATATCTCGCCGTTAATGGCATATTATTAACGATCGTTATAGGCGAGGAAGAAAGGAAAAGGTTCGTTATGAAGAGTTTATATTTCGGTGTGTCGATGCACTTCGCCCCAGAAATAATAGTCGCATAAATCTTCGATGGGTAACATTGCGTCTGGATCCTCGCCAGAGTAACATAGTACAATAGTGAATACATCGGTATATTTCTTTGCACAAGAAATACTACCTATGTATAGAGAGATGTGTAATATTTATCATTTAAAAAAGTATTCTATATATAAATTTATACTATAAATTTATCAAATAAATATCTCAATGAAATATTATATTATCCATATATATCATTTTTTATTTTTGTTTCGAAAGTTAATAGATAATAAATTTTTTTTCTTTTAATTTTGTTTGAATCTACCGAGTGTTTTATATCAACTATTTATAAAAATAATATATTGAATTAAATGTCAAAATATTGCAAAATAAACAGCTTATTGAAATTTTTGGCAAAGAAAAATTATTGCAGATTGCTTTAAAATAGCATTCGAGATATATTTGATAATTTTATTATGGAAAATTTATTTAGATTTCCAAAAATATAAATTTTGTAAATAAATAACGCTTTTATTTTTATAAAATTTATATTTTATAATTTCTATATCTAGAAGATTTTTTGAAATTTGATACTTAAACTTCACTTAGCGCAGTTTCCTTAATCGTAAGATGATACGCTAGAAGTTCACCCTTCAGCACGCTCTTGAAACAGCGTCTATATCCGACAGGATTGTGTAACAGTGGCTGCGATCACGGTAGTCAGGTGCATTAGAGGGTCCTTAAAGTGTCTTTCGCAGTTAACGGTTAGCCAGCGAGGCGGAGCGCGAATGGGCACTAAATCGTCAAGTTTCTCTGTAATTACAATCGTCCGCCGTAAATGTATTGTCGGATTTTCGCTACGCCGCGGCGCGCAGGCGTGAGTTTCGCGGGTTCCGGCTCGATTACGTCTGATATTTTTGGGCTGGAAGTCGTAGTTAATTCGTTACTTCATTGACTTTCTCTCCTCCTCGCTTGGCAAGGGCAGGTAGAGAGGAAGTCGGTCGAAGTCCGTGTGCGGTTCATTTAATTAACGGGAGATTAGCTTGGCCGCATTTCCGTGAACTGCCGGCGTTTCACCGTCATATATGTATACCGCCAATGGCACAGCAAGTTAGACATTCCCCGTTAAATCTGCATTTCCGTCTTCGAAGTTTCGAGGGGACAAAGTGAGTGAGCACGGTCGGGCGAGAGAGGTTGTAGAGGCGGGACGACGTGGCTGGGTCGCAGCCACAAGGAAGAGTCAGAGAGGCAAGCGTGAGAGGCGAGGATGGGAGGAGAGAATAACGTACCGGTGGTGGTGGCGTCGCTTGTGTAATACTTGCCGAACAATCGGCACCGAATCGGCAACACGAGTGGTCGTCCGCCGTTCGGGAATTCGGTCCCCGTGAAAATGGTGGATCGTCTACTTACTTAGCCACCGCGGCGGTACGGAAACTGCTTGGGAAGTTAACCGAACTGTTCTATTGCCGTTGCTTATCCGCCAGCGATCTTGGATTGCCGAATTGCATTATCGCGCCGGCAATACTATCGGCTCGCGGTTGTTGGATTAGTTTAATCGTCGTTACTTCATAACACTTCCGCGTCTCGCGCGCGAGGTATTAAATTAGCATTGTATACCGAGCTGTATACTTTCATCGGATGAAGAAGGGGAGGACGAAGGAAGAGAGGGTAGTAAATGCTTTCGTAATGGTTCTCTCAATTATTCTAACAAGGCTATTAAGACAGAGGCGAATTGCGCACGCTTTAGATTTCAATTTTGTTTTAATCCGAAGTGTGCGACTCGGTTTTACTCAGTTGGCTCGCGAAAGTTTCGAACTTCGAAAACAAGGATGCGTCTTTGGAGATTCTTAAACGTGAGATTTGCTAATTTTACGAGGCGCTTTACTCGAATTAATGTTCTATCTAATTTTTCCTTAAGATACTCCGATCGATTAATACACTATCTCTCAATTTCAATTATCAATTTTCGTTTATTAGTATTTGGACTATAGAATTCTAAAAGTACTTCATTTTCCGCGATGAGAAACTAAAGTCTCGTACACAACTCGTGAATAAAGCGGCTTTTTAAAATACTTTTGATTGAAAATTATCAATCTAAAATTAATTAAATTTAAAATTAAATTTTCTGTGTTGTTGTAATTTTGTGTATTTACATTTCTATTTAATGTTTGAAATGTTGTAATTAGATAGAGCTGTAAAGAGAAGAAAACATTGACATTAGTTATACTTGCTGCTGGTGCCACAGTTATATTCGAATGCGTTCTAATATATATATTGCATAATTTCCAAAAGTGGTGCACTAATTAATGACACAAACGTGTCAACAGCACCGGACAGCATAATGATATTTGCGTCAGCAACCAGGACCATCTATGTCAGAGAACGGTTAAAGTTTACGCGGACTTGTTAATTGATTCGCGTAGACTAGCGTTCGGTGCTGCAAACATAGCGACATGGCGTTTGTAGCGATTTCCCGATGCTCTCGAGTGATGCGATAAACAGAGTCCAATCGTGGTCCGGCAGAGGCGCATCCCGAAATGCACGGCAACGGGTTGTATCGATAAACCGATCGCCAGGTGCGACGTCGCCGCAATTGATGGAGCCACGAGCCGCCGGTATTGTTGTAACGATAATGATGACGTTAGTGACGTTCGTTATTACTAAAGCGGCCACCGCATCGTAATAAGCTTGGCATGCGGGCATGCCGCCGATGAATATTCAGGTGACGCTGCTTTAGCCGAGTGAGATGCATATTTCGGTTGGTATCGCTTCGCAAATTACATCGACGTATGAGCATCCTTATATCAATGATACTTTGATAAACGTGACGAGCAAAACAGTACCTAACAATGAAAATAGCTTTACAATGTTCTTTATCTAATGTAAAGTAATCATCTGTGCTTATATTGTTATTAGATCGCGTCGTATTCCATTTCAGTTGTAATTAGACGCATTAGTGTTAGTGTGTCAGAATTTATCGAGTCTGTTTAAAAATGTTTTGAATTTATTTCTGAATTTTTACATACATTATCAATTGTAAAAAGTATGCGTGCATTACAGCAGGATTTGAATAAAACTTTTGCAGTTGTAATTAATATTGAGCATTATTATTATGCAGCATAGAATATTGCGGCAGGAGTGTCTGTAAGGATTGATTACAACGGAAATTGAATGGCTGTTGTTTCGTGCCTCTTATGAATTGTAGGATACGTGGGTGAAATTGTAATTTTACATTATGCTCGTTCTAATAATTTTGCCTTACTTTTCGTGTGTTTTAATATATGTATTTGTATATTAATGTCGATTTTAATTTCCTGCGACGCATAGTTTGGACGAATGCAAGCTGAATTAAATTAAATCTACTAAAGTTTTATTAAATCCAGCAACAAACTGTCGGCGCATTTATTAATCATTAAAATGTTGTTCGCGACGAAAAGCTCAGGAAAGTTGAATAACATCTGAAAAAACGAGTACGTAGAAATATATAAATATGAAATGTATTTGGTTATGATACAGTTTATAAATATTTATGTGCGGACATACGTGCTGTCGAGATCTACTGCAAAGAGGGTTATTGCGAAATGTAGTCGAGTGCCGTAAGCTGAACACCTCAAAATATGGCATTCCGTTTTTGAATCATATCCAGCGCTAGACTTTTATGAGCACGAGTGATATTCGCGGAAAAAGATCTTTACAACTGCTACTTTTGGCATATACGTCCATTTTTCCATCTCTTCTATCGTTTGAGAATTTACGAAAATGAGCGGCGCAATTCGGATTAAATGCTTTATTATTCAGTCGTGTGATTTTATTTCCGCGATTAACATGGACGATCCATTCCATGGCGAATGTGTTTACAACTCGTTTCATTACGTGAGCGTTTGTGAATTTGGAAAATAGACAAATAGTTCTGTTGCTTTCAATATTTATCTTTTATGTTAAATGATAGCAATGTAATATGGCGGATTAATTACTTAAAATTTCTATTTTTCTCTTTAGAAACAAAACAAATAAGCAAAGAGGATATTTATATATCTTCAATTTAATTAATTTTATTAATTAACATACCATAAATTAAACTGTTTTATCTGACATTACTATTTCACACGTTTGATGAATACGTTACACGTTTATTGTTATATGTATCGAAAATACTTCTCAAGTCGCAATCATGCGACACGATCGCTTACATATGCAAATTCAAGCTAATGATTCGGTACTGCGGACCTACATACAGTTCGATGCATAGCAAATGAGCACGATTGAGTATAACAGTCTCTATAAATTACGTCAACATGTCCATTTGGTCGACGCATGAAGTTTATTCGATTATAGCGAATCGGCAGCGTGAAAATTCCTCGTATAATTGCGATTAATTGTAGCGAAACACTTTTTCTTCGCGCTTCTCTTTCACGACTTAGATTTTGTTACGATCGGATTGCGCAAAGTATGCTAGATCCAGTTTCGTCAAGCCTTCGATCTCGCGTTGCAAAAGCGCGTAACTGCTGTATGAGGTATCGCGCGATGCGATGTATGTTGCGAAACTGTGGTGATCCGTCGCAAATTCAATTTTCGAAACACCCAGACAACTCGAAGGGTGGAAGTCCGTTCGGAACCTCCAGTCTGCTGCTTGTATGCGCGCCGTATCGCATCAACGCGAATGCACGGTGCGCGTTCATACGTACCGGTGAGAGAATGCACTCGTCGCTAGATGTCAACATAATTGGATACGCGCGGTGAGAGGCGGAACGGTAGCGAGAGAAACGGAGATCGCTATTAGCGACGTGCGCGCACATCGCGTCGGGACGGATTGTCATGCGGCGTTACATCTCCCGCAAACTAGGCGGCTCTATTTTCAGCAAGGTGGCATCGATCGCCACTAAATTATTTCGAGTGGCCTACCTATATGGCGACGACGCCGCCTGAGAAAACTGACCTACATCTCCGACACTGCTGGAACTTTTTATGCGCGGAATTGAATCGTAAGGGGAAACACCTCGTTTGATAGGAAAGATAGGAAAAAACCTAAAAAACATATATACATATATTTTTTATTATTAAAATTGATTTTACTTGTGCTGATTTCGACATACGTCAAGCTTCAGAAAGATAGAACTATAAAATATAATTTTGAACAGCATATAACAAATGGTTTAAAAATTTGATGTGAAGAAGAAATATATTCTAATTTTTTATCCTTCTGGAAATATACTCTTTATATTTTTGTCAAATCTTTGCAGTTGGACTGTATACGAAAACGTTAGTATAAATATGTTGTGAGAAGTTATAAACTCAGTGTGCAAACTTAGAAACTTTAACAATGCAGCACCAGATGGCAAGCACTATAATATTTGTCGTTGAATATTATTTGCAAGTTTGTTTCGCTTACTGTCGCACTACAATTTCCTTGCTATAGTTATTGCTATTAATATTTATATAGAATATTTTTTTAAATCTAACAAAATTAATGTGTCATTTTTGCATTGCTGATTCGCATAAGATATAATTTATTTCATACTTACTGAATCGGCTGAATATTTATCCGATTCATGGCTTACATTTGAATATTTGCACTTTGCATTTGCAAAATGTGATTTAATGCTGTTTATGAAAATTGCAATTGTGTCGCGTCAATAACACTATTGAATTCATTAATCTTTTGAGATTCATTAATCTTTTACTTTTCCGTATATCGCCGAAAAATTAAGCGACAACAATATGCGAGCGACATATAGGTTGATATATTGCATTGGGAAATCCATTTTTAACTTTTCCATACAAAGATAAATTTGAGGCATATTCTGTTTATGAATTATGCAATAAAATATGACCCAATATGGGGAATCATTAGAATTGTTATGCGTATTCGAGATAATGAGAAATTCACAATTGCACAATGAGTTCGATTTGCGCTTGCATAACAAGATATATCATAATCATACAAATAATTTGCATTAGCTCTAACTTTCGTTAATAGCGATAAACAGCGCCAAATGAATTATATTTATAGTCCCAGCATTTGCCTCTATGAATTCCCACGATCATAATTATATCCATAATTGTACACTTCGTGATTATGCACTGTTGCATTCTAAATAAGCGTTGTGTTAAATGTTTTTTTCAAGTGTTTTCTTGGATTAAGATTAAAAGTCAGAGTGAAAAGGTCATTGACTTTATTTTTAGCATTCTGAAATTATAATATATTGCTGCATAAATAAGAAAATGTATATCTTTTAAATTGTGTGTGTGTGTGTGGCTTTTAAAAATACTTACCAAGGATCTCTAAAAAATAATTCTTTTATTACATTTAAATTTGATATATTTAGAAAGAAAAACACTCAGATCGATGTTATTTTTGCAGGAAATGAATGTTACTCTTAATGCTCGATATAAGTTTTTATATTTTATTTTCTTATTGTTTTACAAACAATTGATTCCGTTATATTCGTTACTAAAATTTTGCAAGGCGTAGAAATTTCAGTTTCATCGCGTGTCGCCGGGGCTAAGGGTTGCGCAGAAGCAGTATAAATTATTTACTGTGGTTGGTTAACGGGGCGCTTCCGCAACTCGATTTTACATACGCAGCATACAACAACGGTGATAAATTAAACGCGCGATAAACGGACTACAGAGCTTAACGAGCGTCGTATTATTAAGAATGCTGGATAATCGTTTCATCATTGATAAGTCAAAAAAGTATTCAGCGTTAAAACGGATTCGAATATAAGAATAAAATACGTTAATTAATTGTGAAAGGATAGATTGTTTTTAAAATGTCTTTTTTGATTTTATGCTGTGCTTTTGGTTTTAAGTGTGCTTAGAATCAAATCCGTTTAGATTTGTCCTTTGGTTTTTAGTTAGTTAGTTAGTCCTTTAGTTTTAATTCGATTTCGTATTTTCGTAAACGAGATTATCTATTTTTTCATTTATTTATTTATTCTGATTAGTGCACGTATTTGTTTGATTATGTCTTAATGCACAGGAACATTTAACAGAGTATTATTTTGGATAGTGTAAATTCGCATTTAAAAATACTCTTTCGTTGTGTAATAAAAGGTCGTCACGTGTTCATAATGATTCGGGTCAGTGGCTAGATGCACCGACTGCTCGGCGTGGCCAGCGGCGATAAGGTTTTACGCTATTACGAGTTTTATGTGTGGAGTGAATTGTGCTCGACAAGATGAACAAAGCTCTATAAACGAAGAGAATATCTGTTATCTGTTCAGAGTACAAATCGCGGATCAGATCGTCGCGGTTATTTCATGTATTACTCAATAGGCTGTTTAAAAGCAGTTTCGCGGTTGGTTAATATATGTCATCTAGACAAGGATTTTTCTGAGATAATTTGCATCATATAATTATTACACCCATCAGCTTCTATCGTTTGTCAATACTTAGGATTTAGCGCTAGTCTTCTTATTTTAAACATCTATTCTTGGATCGAACGAGATCTTATTAATTTTAATTTTATTAGAACAGCCACTATATTATAAGTTTCATAATTTTAAATATTTAATTATTTTCTGTTATAACACTTGTAATATAAAATTAGAAGCATTTCCATCTATTTTAGTTAATGAGAAAGATAAATAGAAATTAGGAATTATTAAACATTCTATATAAGTAAAAATAACGGATTTGTCCAGGAGAAATCGTACATTAGTAATTTTAGAGTAAAAAATAATATAATACTTCATTAAAGCCGTCATGAAATAAAAATTGCTTTTATTCGAGGCACAAGCAGCGTAAGGTTAATTACCGCCAATCTTTTGCAGGTGGGCAGTACGTTGTATAGAGTAAAAAATGATGGTGCTATATAAAGTACGTATTTTTCGTGAAAGAAACTATAGTACTGTTGTTGAAACTCATCTCCAGGCTCCCCGGGTATTGCGATGGAGTTAAGCGGTGCGATTTTTCAGTTCTGAAAGTCTTTCCGTGTATTATTAAAATGCAACGTTAGCTAAGAATTATGAGTGTAATGAATATTCCTGTTACATAATGAATGTGAAAAATCCCTTCTCCCCGACGTGCACACATTTTTTTTACGACTGCAATCTCTCGTTAGAAGTTACCAAATAATTCTCCGCACAGATACAAGTACATATTTATCTTTTAACTTATCATCACGTTATAGGTTTTTATTGCAAGCCCGCGCTGAAAAGAGCAGGTGTTATTTGAACTAAAAGTTTCCGCAATTTTGCAACTTTACGCGCTTTTAAATTGCACGAAGAAAAAGTTCAACGAGCCGTTCTAAATCCAATTACGTTATTTTGTGCCGCAACCATCATTCTCGAATCAAATATTTTGTTCGTATCGTAACCGACTGAGAATTTGTGACGCGTAAAAGAAAGTTACGAAGATAATCTTGAAAGTCCCGTAATAGAAGTTCAAGCCAATGGAAAGACCGATGATTTCCCGCAATTTGTTATCGATTGCCAGCGCCTATCTTTACGAGAATAAGTTCCCGCAGTTCCGTTGTGCAGCCTGCAATATTGAAAGCTGCAGCTCGGCGAGCGATGTTATTTTAGATCCACATTATACACATACTCTCAAACAAGTATACGTCACCTAAGTAACACTATGAAGACGTGGAAATTATTGTTAATGAACTTGGCTATTTATCACTTATCGACATCATCTTAACTAAGTTCTTCTTCGCTCACTTCGCATCCGGCGACTAAGTAAATTCGCGAAAGTACCGTCGACTACTCGCCAGCCAAATAACGCCGTTTCCGTCGGAAACATCCGATCGTGAATCACCGCAGATCTCGCATAGGGGAAAAAGAGCGACGCCGAGAGGACCGAGCGGAAATAAAGTCGGTCGTGGGAAGGGCGCGGCTCTCGCCGACTGTGAACTTTCGTACTGGAGGGGAGTCACAGTGGCGTTTTCATCCGATATTAAGAAACTTTCCATCGGTTCTCGTACTTCAGCAACTAGACGAAATGAACCCGAGATAGATACACGCGAGACGACGACGGCGGTGCCCGGCATCGTCGACGGGATTGCCGAGGGACGTGAACGGGATAGAGCCGGCGGAACGTCATTAGTGCCTTGGATGGATGAGGGCAAAACAGGAACCACTCGTTATCCGGATGGGCAGCAGCGCCATATCCCCGGGGATATGCAGCGGGCAAGATGATGTCGAGCGAAACGTTTTGCATTCATCCGACACCGGGACGCCGGGTACGTAACATCCGAACAATCCGTGGACTAGAATGGACGCTCTAATTCCTGCATCAGCCAATAAGCCTAATGGAGGACGTTAGCTTCCTCGACGAGGCGTGACGGTAGTATGAAGGGCTCTCATGCGAGCGGCGTTTGATATAGCTGATGCACGAATGTCATCGGTCGGCAAGAAGGTCTCGCGAGTTGAATTACTGATGATTTATTGATGATAACCAATTTTGCTTATCCCTCTCTAATATACGTACAACATGGCGCTCAAAAATTAGCACGTGATATATAATTGCATTTTCAATATTAAATTGTATAAAGGATCCAAACGAATTATATGTCGTTCAGAATTTTTCTCAGCACTAAAAGGGCTTATGTTACACTTAGAACGACGAGAATGAAATTTCGCCAGCGATATCGTCACATTGCGTTTGAACGGCTAATGCGTTTTCTATCTAGCAAGTTCAACAAGAATTTTGAATTTCTTTCGAGCGCATTTCATAACGGGAGCTGCATTCAGGATAATCGTCCCTAATGCTGCTTTCGGAGCTCGCCAAGTTAGATTACAGCTTACGTCAGAAAGTTACTCTCCTTTCCCAAGAACGACTTAAAATGTATCTAATGGATAATTCAGCGCGCGGATATAAGTTATAAAGTTAACTAGAGCGCGCATGTAAATTATATGACCGACTCGCGAGCGAGTAAAATCTTTTACTACCCTTCGCCGACCCGGTATGAATATTACTAATTTCGTATTAAATCTCATCTTTCTTTTGCGTGAGGCTCTTTGTTCTTCCAAAGTGCATAAAGAATTTCTTTCGGTCGGAAGTGGCACGCCATCATCGCATTATTCTTCTCCCGCGTTATAGCCATCCCGGACGAATGAAACGATTTGTGAGAAGTGTTGTCGCTCGCCGGTTTCGTTCGTACTTTCCTCAGCGCTTTTACCAGCTAATTGGAGCAGTGTGAAACGGAAGTCTTTTCGCTCCAACTTTTTATTTGCGGTGCTGTATCCGTTTTACCGCTCGTGACGTTGCAATACTGCAGTGAACAATCGTGAGCGACTAACTCGCAACTCTTGGTCGTAATCATCGAGTTAAGTAATGCTGAAGGCGGTATTAATTCGTCGTTTACCGCGTTACGTCGGCAATGGCATGAATGGGGAAAGCTTACGCAGCTGGAAAGCTGCCGTGGAAGTTGAGAGCTTCGGCTTGCTCTCCGTTGAATACCTCGGGTCTTGTTAAGAGCACCGCGCAATATTAACAGAAAGCTTGTCTGCTCGAATATCGACGCGCATTTTTTACATTGTTACCATGTTACCTTCGGAATTCCATAAGCTCCTGTTACACAGCTCTTTTCTTACTAGTTTCTCAATGCTTTTTTTTTCTTTACCGTCCGGTTACTTTTTATTTATTTTTAGTTGTTCGTTAATAATTAAATATAAATTTCTTTTCTATTTAATAATTTATTCTTTGTATTATCATCTTATATATAATATGAAAGAAAAGTATGCGCAAAGTAATCATGTATTTTTACTGTATGTGATTAAGTTGCTATTTCTTTAGGAAAAAATACTTGAGGTTGATAAGCTCCTTGACACATTCGATGAAACACTGTTTGTTTGATTTTTTTGTATTTTAATTGACGCAATAATCGAGATTTTTGTGTTTGAAATAATAAATTACACGTCAACATTTAACTCTCGCAGGCCTTTCATGCGAGAGAGAAACGGAAGTCTCGAGAAGTCAGTTCGGCTCCAAGTAACGAAGCACAAGTTCTTGGAGTGCAAGTTTCGCCGCAATTCACGGGCCACGTGCTACGGATATTCGACGTCGGTGTGACTTGTAGTTGCGCGTGAACGCAAGACAAGACAAACTGAACTTAAGTAGTTCTCTCGGCCTGATCGAAGCATGACTCGCAGTTCCATTCAGATCAATTGTCATTTATTGCCGCGTAAGAAAACAGATTTACGTAGACTCGCTTTGTAATTTCGCATTAAATATGCGACAGAATTTAATGCGGAATTTAACTGAGCTATTAAAGTTTGAAATCGCGAATCAACTCTGCTGCAATAGAAAATTAATTTCTCGATTTCTATTTCACTTTTTTTTACTTTCTATATCTACAAACAAAGTTAATCATGTTTAAAAACTGTTATCAATTTTCATATTTACTTGAATACAAATGCATAGGATGGATTACAAAAAACATGATGTGTATTGAAACGATTCGGAAATTTGGCAAATTTATACGCGGATCAATGGCAGTAACGAGAGGATGAACGACGGGAAACGAGCGCGCGTAAAAGAACCGAGAAAAAATCGTGCGTCTCCCATTGTAGTTCCACGCTGCATGGAACATAATAGAGTTTTCTAGGGTAGAGGATACTAATAGTTTGCACCATTGTATGAACGGTCGCGTTTTTATACAAGAAATAATGATACTTGCTATTCAGAGACTGTAACGGGCCAGCATTTGCTCGAACGTTTTTGTCCTAAAACAGATTTATCTGTATAGTTATGTAGAGATAAAAGTTATCTCACAACAGAGAGAAGTTAGATAATGAATTAAAATCACATATCAGCTAAAGAAAATAAATTATTTTTTGTATAGTTTTATTTGAACCAAGCTTATTTAATCATTATTAAATCATAATTATCAGTCTGAAATATAATTTTATCTTATAAATGAATTTAATTCTCTCTAATAAATTTTTGAAAAGTGAAAGAGTGCAAAAACATTTTGCAAAATTATGAATAGAAAGAATAATTGTGTGTTTAAGAAAAAGTATGTGCTGTACATCATATGTAAGGATTAACAGTACTCATCATTTTAACATTATCAAATTTCTCGCATAGTTACTGAAACTATTAGCATAACCGTTTGCGATAAGTGATTAGTTTCATGACCATTGACTATGAATATAGATTAAAACTCGGTTTTAGTAACGGCTAAATTCACTAGGTGTATCCACTGAACCTTAACCGAGTTTATTAATGTTCTAACTATGGGTATTGAATTATAATTCGCTATACAACGTAACATCAATGTAACTTCAAGAATCGGCCTTGTTACACGTCGTTGTTATACGACATGCTATACGTCTACGATATTATTTGTTATCGCAACTAGAACATTGTCATTAGATAATTCAAACTGTGCAAATTTCTGCTTAGCATATATGCTCGCCTGCTACATCGAATTAATTAATTTTCTTCGCGAGAATCGCTTAATATTTTTAATCACTCATAATTGTGCCTTCTTCCGACAATACGCTATTATCTTCGGAACCTTTGTAAAGTTCTTCGCGAACTCTCATCAAATTCCATGTCGAGACGGCAACATGTAGACTAGCGAACTTGGGACGTAAGTAAGCAGGATAAAAGTTTTATCTTGCCGGATAAAGTGCATCCAACTTCATCGTCAGGCTGCTACATCATTCTTAACCTTCATTTTTCACTAATACCAATGGAAATTTTTTCTCGATAACCCCAGGCTACGATATACATTCTCTGAAGACGACGCGAGAAAGGAAACGAAAATCCCGGCCGATCCAATCGTCGCAAAAGTATCGAGCGCGTGCAAATTGATTCCTTGTGTTCGCGCTTAAGTGCCTTCTTATCGAAGGCACGGATTTGGTTCTCGGCCAGCGACTATGACGAATAGCTCGTGACAACGAAAGAGCGAAGTCTCGAGAATTGGCTGAGAATAAACGAGCGTCTTCGGCCCGTCAACAAGTCGAGCGCTGCCACTTTCTGTCGCCTTCCAGCAATGGCGATATGACTCTCGACGATAATGGATTCATCATGACACATTTTTTAACATAAGATTACGATTTCTCGCTCGCTATTTCGGAGATAGGAAGAAATATTCACGTAATAAGTCGAATAGGTTTAATTTATTTCTAAAAATATTATGTCTTGATGAAGTTGTTTTATGTTAAAGCAAATTAATTATTGTTCTTTAAGTTTTGTATTATCCTTCGAATTATATTTCGTAAATTATTTGGAAACTTTTTTATACGTAATAAATATAGAAATTTTAAAATACTTTAATAATTTTGTCTGTGTAACAGAAATGCATATATAATATATTCTCGATGATTAAAGTTTGTTTCCTTTTTTTAATATTGGATTATATATATTTGCATAAATACTATGTTTGATACAAAGATACACTTATAGAGAGAATTTCGGAGCTTGTAAGATGCGCTTTGACATCCGCCTACGTTATTTGCACGAATAAATAAAAGCTCGATGTATCTTATGATATGTACGAACGTCTCCCGCGAAAATAATATAGAAAATGGTACAAGACACCGCCTTTCGTCAGTGATACTATACTGACGTACAATTCATGCGTGATGCATTCGAAGCGACAAGCAAAATGCAACAGCGCGTTTCACAGCATTCGTTCAGTTTCTCGCGCTTGCGGTAAAATCATGAAAACGTAATAAAAATAATCCAAGTGCGCTCGATCGTGAGAAATAGAAACCAAGCCAAGTGACAAATCGTTAATTATTAAGTTGGCTGAAAAGAGCGCTTTTAGAAAGCATTTTTTTGGTCATTTGAATGCTAAAGACTGCGAAAGAATGCATGAGAAAGTGCTAAGCAGTGCCATTTTATCCATGTCGAAAAATGCTAACAAGCGTTATCGCGCTTCCTACCATGTTTTTATTTGATTTAAGGATCGCTCTTATAAGAGTTGTACAATTTAGTGTGTTCTCGATGTTTTATATAACTGGAAAATTAATTTTTTGAAAATCAAGCGGATCTGCTACGGCGTTTACACTTTTGGACACGAAACAGAAGAAGCACAGTCGCACTTTTTGACATTCAAATGGTTAATGAGCTTGCTTCCTTTCCTTCAGCGTTCATTCTATCGTCTTGTTATTAACTCTCTTTGAATGTGCGCCTTGACTTTGATTGATTGTCTGTATTGTATTAATTAGAAGTCCGAGCTATCTCTGAGACTGCCGCGTTTCAAAGCTACACCCGCAAATGCCGCCGAACCGTATGCATCGCGCCAAGTAAAGCTTCGTTTGCATGTGCACAACGTGGAGAATCAGCCGAGCTTCTCAGATCTTGAATGAAGACGTTGTTCAATCCGTTTACTGTACGCAACTGTATGTTAGAGAGTATCACGCTGCACAGCGAAGTGCTCGAGAATACGATATCACGAGTGAAATTTGGGGCGCAGTTCAGTGTTAATTAATGTCTTTGAGGTTTTCGGAAAATTAGTTAATGACGAGGGGAATTCTGTGGCATATTTATCGACATTATTTAATATGTAAGATGTTTTGTGCATAATTGCAATTCAAACTGATATGCGATTGGAATGGATCAAGCCTACACAATGCTCGATATTTCTTATATTTTTTCTCACTCTATTATATTGATTCTTTTTTTACACACGCGGAAGTTTTGCCTGGGCGAAATGTGTTAAATAGAGAATACAGCTTGCGTTAGTTTATTCGTGGATCGGTTTTCCGCGACAGTCCAAATGCATTGAATTCCCAATGCATGCTCACGGATTCGTATCCCCCCGAGAGCGTGCCGGCGACTGCGCGCGCGATGATTCAGCGATAAATCATTACCGTCACCGGCAATGTTCGAAATAGCTCGCGGTGGAAGATGATATAATCATTCTGCGAGTCGGAAGTTAGACCGCTCGCTCGAATCCGAAGCCAATATCAATTTCCCCGATCGCGCGGCATTCTCGATGGCTTCGCCGCTGCAGAATGCATGAGACAATCGGAGACGCTCTGGAGTGCCTCCCCAAACAATATAAGACAAATTTCGCGTCTAACTTTCCTCGTTCGTGCTTTCCACTGTGCACAACAACGATCTACGGTTAGACAAAGATGACAGAAGACGAGTGCGGCAACCACAACCGCATCCACCGATCTGCCAGTGCAACCCTCTTTAAGAGAACGCTCGTAACCATTAATATGCAACAGTACGACAGTGGTATTCTGCAAGGCGCGTTCATAAAGTGAAGCCCCAAAGACTATCGAAGATAGGTTGGTTGTCGGATATGTCGGATATTTCGCAGAAGTTGCCGCTATAAAATGGCTTGATCGCTTCGTGAAACTTCCGCGAACGGCGAGTAAAGAGCGCTTTCTGTCTATCAAAATTACGCACGCGTCGTTACAGAACAAAGGCCGCCTATATCTTTCGTAACAACCGCGTTTAACTGTCTGGATATTCTTTTAAACTGTAGGCATCGAAACTATCGTGCACGAATATTGTATCGGGTAACGTCTCGACTGTATTCTCGACTACTTTAATTTTAACCGTATACGATCAATAATACTTGAATCGATAAATAATTTGCTTAAAGCAATAGCTATTTTGTGCTATATACTTTTTCTCTATAATCTAAGAATAAATTAAATTTAAATTTCGATATTGGTTTATCTGAAAGATCACAAAAATTCTACAGATTTTTCTAATCTAATGCTATTTTTCCTTTATAAAAAATAAAAAATTTTAAATACATGTTTCGAATATAGAAAGAATTAATTAAAATCTACCGTTGACATTTAATTTCCTTTCGTTAATTTAATGCGATATTAAAATTTGTAATTGTTCCAATGAACCTCGGACAAACAGGCGTAACTGTTAATGCGTACGATGTATTTTCTGGTCTGATCTTTTATCTTGTTCTGTCTAACGAAATTAGAGGGATTGTACGTGTGTTTCCCGGCGAGTGATATACGCGGCGCGAATGCACAATGAGCTAACGCAGCGCGACGCGACCCGGATCGTCGCGCCAGTCAGCCGGCTGCTGCGGGTATTCATCGTCTTTCGGATTGAAAGACCTCAGTCCGGTAATACTTTCCCGCGAGCGAACTTGATTAAAGCACGGTGAGCCGACTTTTTGAACTAGTAAATAGTGACGGTCGACCAACTCAGCTACGCAAACGCCGATGCGGTGCAACGGCGGTTGCGAAGGCAGGTGGCGACGCGGCGCAAGCAAATGCAATTTTATGCCTCAGTTTTTCTCATTTCGTTCCTGTCGTCGCACGCTGCGCCCACCTGCCGTTCTTTCCACCCCGCGCCACTGCGAAAGGATCTTCTACGGGAGGATCGTCTGATCTTTCGACCAGTTTTCCCGCTGGCTCTGCGTTTTTCTGCGAGGAAAATGAACTCCGCGATGAAGTGAAGCATTGTGTGTAATATATCTTCAATGTACTTTCAATATACGACGTGATTTTCAGGTTTTCTGTTAGCTTTTTTTGCATTTTTTAATTGTATTAATAGTTTACTAATTTTAATTGTTAAATAAAAATGCTATAAGATGAGACGTTTTATACTGATATAAGTATAAGATGAATGCCAACAACTTTTATCATTGTTGATTGTTAAAGGACCTAGCGCTAGAGTTAAAATTATTTTGCATACGTAAATAATAAAAATATGTGAAAGAAAAATGTGGCAATATATCATTCGCGACAGAAGTCGCCCGACGTCGGAAGATGCATTCAGCATTTCGAAAAATGAGAGAATATCGGTATACAGAAAACATATCTATATGGAATTTTGATACGCGTAAATAACGGATTTCATTCCGTTGTGATTTATTGGAGATGCTAACCTAGCCACGCTAGATTCTGCATGGAAAATGCATTCGCGAATGTGGGGAATGACCGAATGTAATGAAAGAATACAATGCAACAGACGCATTACGTCACTACTGGCTGCGCGTGAATCATCATTTGGAATACTGTCTGTTTCGTATGAGTTGTATTATGATCCGCTATTTTGTTTTGAAGATATAAATATCGCTCTTTGTCATGCTATATGTGTCTTTATGTTTTCACATTTTTTCAAAACTGAATTGAACAAAATTGCCGTAATTGCAAAACAAACGCGTATAAACGTGCAATTGTCGATTGTAGATACTGATTAATTATGTGAGGTATTGTAACAGTATTGTAATTTTACTTGTTAATTAATTAATTATTAATGATTAATGTATCACTTATCGCTAGATATATATATTTGCTTTTAAACTTTAACACTTTTTATTCTTTACTTATGTTTTTACACGGGCTCGAGAGCATATCTGGATTTTTGTTATCTAGTATAAGAATAGGTTGCCGCGAATCTCTTCGAAATGATGATTTTCTCATCTTAAGTGCCCATACACTCACTGAAAGCCATCCGCCGCGCAACGAAAAGCGTTTCCGCCTTTTCTTACCTTCTCCTCTTTCTCTTTCTTTGGTGCCATTAGACGATTCTCACTCGGCGTTGAATGTCCGCTATAATGTTTCTGCCATCACCTTTGCCAGGACAAAGATAGCATTCTTGCAAATGCGCCCGGTCTTATTAGCGAGACGGTTCTTTTCGAGGAGCTGGGCGGTGAACATTTTTATCGCATTACACAGCTATCATTCTTCGCTTCAGATGCGGCGCCACATATCAGTGCGAGATGAATAATCAGATTAATGATCTCTTAATGTAATTTCAGCATCCGCCCGTTAACGGAATGCACTCAAATAGGGTTCTGTCGCCGTATCACTTCGTATCTCTCCGCTGTGAGAAACTGCGCAGGATCTTCGTATCGATTTGCCAATCCGCCGCAATTAAGATATGCGATCTCATGTGGCATTTGCACAATATACGTGCGGGTGTATGCATATGTATTCAAAGCTGATGTATTTTGCATGATTTCTATTTTCATTGTTGCATTTTAAGCGTGCTTAAAATAGAATTAGAAATGCATATAAATTTGTACACGATCAATTCATATCAATCATCAATAACATTGATTAATGTCGCAATAGTGAATTGGGAATTTTTTCCTCAACGCAAATCGATGATAGTGATTGTCGACAAGCGATAGTGGAATTTTGCGCAGATTAAACGTTAGCTTTCATTGACATTTGATGACTTGATGGTGAAGTTAATGCCGCTGGGAAGCTTTGATAGAGATATTGCATCGCGCATCGGTATATCAATGTATACTGGTGGTCATGCACGATGCGCGACACAATTTGATGGATTCATAGTTTATGTCGTCGACATTGATGGTGATGTTACTTGTTTGTTATTATACAATTTTTTGTTAATTTTTAATGAATATTTCACTATTTTTGTTCTTTGACAATTGTTTTTGAACATGTCGCTTAATGTCTACGTCGTTAATGTTTACAAGTTTATTGTCCATTTTTTCATGTTATCCTGTAACATAGATTTATATTCATTATTGACTATACAGATTGACAGATGATTATTGATTCTCTCCTTTGATTTTGTAATAATTTCTAATAATTCTTGACTTTATTGTATTGAAAATATGAAAAGTATGAAGCATTGAATTCTTTTTGACGTTTTATCAGAAAGGGATGATTCATCTTATACAGAAATCACTCGTTGAAATTTTGATAAAAAGAGCTTGCGATATATTTTGATAAGTAAAACATTTTTATCACTTTAAATTTTACAAATCGCGCACGTCGCAATAACGTGTAGTCTGGAATTTCCTCGTTTGCGAGCGTATACACGTTGCACATTGCCGGGATGATACCGAGGCCATTTTAACGTACCGTCATCTTTCGGATGCTAGTCTACTTTTTTCCGACCATTGTACGTTCAACATGAGTGCGCGAGAGTGCACGCAGATACCGGCAAAGAGCGATGGGAAGGGGAGTCCCTGGATTTGAGCTTGAAAGTGGTATATGACTATGATGGTCTGTTGCATATTTCAAGATCCACTTGTGTGCAGCCCGATGTATGTGAGAGAAAGCCTGCAGGGACTCATATATGCAGCAAACACACACACATGTACTGTTATTCTCATTCTGTAAGATCTCTCGAAGCCGCCATTATAACTTATTTCGTTTCTAAACGATATTAAGAACACAAGCAATGTTTGTGGAGATCAATCAATATTGCTTTAACGATTTTATAGATTTTTGAACTCACTAATACTATACAAAATTTCGTTTAAATGATCAAGATATAAATACGATTTACAAATACGATCACATGCTATTGTATATTTGGAAACTAATTTCTGCGATAAAAACACGTACACATTTGATAGGTGATTTTTTTTATCTGAATCGAAACTGGGTAAGCGTTCTAATTACTCTCGCATTATTGTTAAATTGATATTGATACTCGTTAAATAATAAGTTAACAATGTATTATAAGCAATTGTTGTCTGGAAAGCAATAATTGGGCTTTATTTGCATGGTATTCGCCTCAGTTGACAAACAGCACTTCATGAAAATGTTAGAGATTTAAAATCAATTGTACCATTTAATTTACGAGGACGGATCGTAATAACATATTTTCTCGATTTAGCATCGTAAATGATTACACTTGTTTGTTCTTTTATGTTATTAAAATGTAATGTGATCATTTCTTTGTACTAAAATATTTCTGTTTTTGTTACAGGTATGTAATCGATTCACGTGGTTCTTGCTACTCTCGGTGAGTCTTCTTAAGATAATGTTCTATAATCAACTTGATAGCTGGCTCATTTAACACCTTGCTAACGGGATGCAGTAAGAGAGAAATGCAGTAAAAGGTTTCGGAAAAGCATTACTGGGCAAATAGATTTTTTTATATATTCATTAGCTTTTGATGTGAAAAATACTTACAATCTTGTTAGAGTTTCCAGTTGTTTATATTTATAATTATTTACTAGAAATACATTGACGTAACATTTAGGTTCTAATGTATTTATTAAATTATAAAACTATTTATTATTTTAGTAATATTATATTCTTAATATGAAAGTTTGTTGTAAATTGGGAACTTTCGAAATTTAACATTTTTTTAAATTGCAGTTTAATTTTTGTAGACAATTTGTAACGAATATTCTGTCATGTTTTTGCATTCATATACATTCTTTTACATTCCTTAATAATACAATGCTAGTATTAATATGTTGCACATGTTTGCATTGATATCCCAAAACTTGATTGCTGGTCGACCTGGCGTGTCGTATCACCTTTTTAAAAACACGCGCGAGGTCGATGGTACTCGAACACGAGGACAAGATATCTCATCTCTACAACTCTTTCGTTCTCTTTTGCTGTGGAGTCCTTGGATTCAACCCTGTCCTCTCGATCGCTGCGTCTACTATGCCACTTCATGACAATGCATTTCCCATCCCATCTATCTGTTTTCCACGCGAGAAACCGGAATGCCGTCGATAAAGTATTAAGGGCGACGAACATATATAGGGCAACTCCGAGAAAAGAACGTTTAAACAGAAGTTAGAATGATTATTGCTTGGAAAATTAATTTAAAATACAAAAGCGTATGAAAATCATTTTTATCTTTCTGTTAAAGAAAATAATTCATTTCTTCTCATCTGCAGAAAAAGAAACTCAATGATATTTTTTTTAAGTCGAAGTAACTTTGTATTAACATTTATTATTTATAAATATACAAATTTTTGGAAAATAACTATCTTTTGTATTTTTTTTATATAATATTAATTTTTATTATGTATAATTTTTTGTATGTTTTTTTGGATGCAGCAAATGTTTTTATTGAATTTTTTCATTTAATTGTTGCATATTTAAAGCATTATTTTATAAAGTAAAATTTTAAATAAAATTTTGAAAATTAAGTTTTAAAGATAAAATATAAATTTTAACATAATAAATTTGCATTAACATACTAACTTTTTAAAGCAATTATATTTTGAAAGCATAATTTAATTACTAACGTTAATTTAAGCAGTAAACTTTCTGTCCGATTTTTATTTGAAATTATTTTCTATGACAATAGTAACAATAAGCCGTGCCGAATGCAGCACTTTATTCGATAAAATAATTTATGTTCACGAAGAATATTACAGACATGTAACAATTTACTGCAATAATTTTCGTGAAATGGCACAGAAATTATCATTACTATCTTCAAGAAAGTTAAAGCTTTTATGCAGTAAATACGCAGCGTATTATTACTTTAATTTTTACATTAACCTACTTTGTAGACATAATAAACGTTCTTTTTCGAGTACTTTTTTTACATTTCTTTTCAGTTTAATTTTTCTGTTCTTCTGAACTTTCATTGTTCTTTATATATATTCAAAGATTATCATTCAAAAAGACATAGAATTATAATTTGTGTATTGTGTAAGTTTATTTTAATCAATTAACTTTAATTTTTGCATTTATGCGCACGCAATCAGTACATTATTTATAAATTGAATGTGATTATATGAGAATGAAAATGTCAAATGACTTTTTCGACATTCCGAGTATATTAACTTTTTTTTTAATTGCTATGGTAATTTTACTGTTGATAGTAGATTTGGAAAACTCTGCATTTTTACTTCACTTTTATGCGCAGATTTGCGCATGAGAACAAAATGAGCGACAGAAATTACGTCGTTGAGAGAGTAATTGAGCGGGACAGAGATTTCTATCGTCGACAAATCGAGATAACATTGCAGGGCTGATTCTCGGGGAAAGAATCGACGTGGAAAGCACCTTGACGAAGGGGCATTTAAACAATGTAATTTGTCGGTTCCGGCACAGCGGGAGCCATTAATTCACAAAATTAGCCGGATAAATCGAGAACGGAAGCAGTAGAAATCTTCGAACGGATAACAGCCAGCCGCCAGGCGAACGTTGCAAAGAATGCTCAGCTACCATTATTGGTTCGATGAAAATGCCGAATCACCGCGCTTTCAACGCATTCTTCCGATAGATGAGAAATTTACTTTCTTACAGCTTAGACACCAAACGAGGGTATACGATAAATCGCGACTGCGCTTGAAAGTTACAAATGAAAGTCGTCGTAAGATAAATTAACTCGCGTTCTAATTGCCCATTGAGATGTTCGTGCGATTATTTTTGCAACGGTATTGTGCTAAACTTTGTAATTACTCGTATTTATTAATACTTTTTTTTATTTGCTTTAGCACTTTAAGTCTGATTTTCTTTTTTAAGTTCACAATTAAATTATGGAAGTTTATCCGCGATTGATAAACAGTTTTTCTTAGCGTTCAAATTGAAACAGTCGTAGTGTAGAAGTTTTCTTATATAAAAATGCTTTAGAAAAGCACAATTTCAAACAATCCTAGTAGGCAGAACTTTATGCGTTTTATAAACCAAATTTTGCAATTTTACGAATTACGAACGATTAAGATTACGAATGAGTACTTTCTTTGTACAAAACTTACATAGCAAGTATTGCATCGAGGCAATCGTAGAAACTTGTTTGCAAAAGTTTTCAAATATTTATGGAACAAGAGCACTTGTTTAATCATCGATATATATAATCTAGACTTAAAATATTAACTTGATCGACAGACGTTTCTTTTCGAGTTTTCATATCTCGTATTCATTCACAATTCGTAGATAGTCGTACTAGATTTTATTTGGGTCTTTTGCAGATTTTAAGCATTACGAACTCGCGAGAGTAGTAAAATTAATTAACTTAAAATTAAATAACCTTGCTTGTGATACGAACGAGCGCTCTATGTCAAACGTCATCTTAATGTCATTTCGACATAGTAGAAATTAAAGTGTCAGAAGGACGTAAACGTTTTTCAACGGCTCAACTTGCGCGCAAGCTGCTGTTTTTTACGATCAACATTCTGGAATGACGATGTTAAACATTTTCACGATGTCATGAGGACATTCAAGATTAATATACATTTAGATTTTTTCCATTCTATTATGTCAGTTTGTGCCTAACTTGTTTATAACATTGCAAAATATCAATTTTCTCTAAACCATATTTTTCGTAAGACGAGCGTCCGCTTTATTAATTAAAAAAATTAAAATTATATATTCAAAATCGAAGGATTCTTCAATCTTTCTATCATTTTTTCATTATTCAAAGACAAAACTATACGTTAGGTGTCGGTTGTTTTATTGCGTTTTTTTTGTATTTCCGATACAAATCGCGCAGAAAAATCTAATTACAGCCAGAATTCTCCGGTATGCTCTATGTAATGATCAGATATATTGGAACGGGGATTCCACGGAGCGAAGAACGATACTGGGCAAAGTTTCCCTTGGCTATAAATCCCTATTTCAATATCCATACGGAGATAATTAATGTCCGTGCGTGCAAGTATGGGTGCGTGATTTTCTCTGGGCGATCTGTGTGCGTGCATGCGCGCGATATACCGGGTAGCGAAGGCACGATGGCGACGGCGTACATGTCGATTCCCGTTCGATCTCACGTTTCGGTAGTCGCCGGACGACTTCCCCAGCGGAATTGGAATTAATTTGCCGGCGTTTTATAATACAATCGCGCCGCCACCGGACGGTGATTTATAACGGCAATATTTTAGAGCGCAACGGACTGGAGGCGTCAGAACGGTGAACGAACATGCGGAATTGCTGGTCTCAGCCCTCATTGTCGCATAGTCATGTACTACCGCTGATGCTATGCCGAGAAAATCTACGAGAAAATGTTCTCTACACGTTTTTGCAAGCAGTATGCTTTTCCACAGACTTTACTACTTATAATTCCGCCATTGAATACTTTACATTATATATTTTTTGTACAGCATTATTTAATTCTCTTTTTTTAGTTGCATAGAAAATGTTTTAAATTATGAAAGATAAATTTTGTCGGTATTTACTATTATTAAAGAAAAATGTAACATAAATATACTTTTGTAGATTCAGATTTATGTCTGATTCTTGATATCGGAATAGATCAAAATTTTGTAGGCCAAGATATTAACTTTTATGTATATTAAAAGTTAGAATTTTTTAATTTCAAATTTTTATTTAGTAACATTTCTTATTATAATTTTAAATTATCTCGTATTGAATGTAATGGCGGATTATACATACAGACTCTACTTCGTATTTTACATCAAGAACTTCGATGGAACTGCAACTTGCAAAACTAAGAGAGTATTTTGATCCTATCGCTGAAAGTTTTGTACAGGTGTTTCTTCATGTTTTAACTTTTTTGTAGTTCAGTGAAAACTTTGAGATGACGTTGTACTTTTCTTTTACGATCACAAGATGTCGGCAAAAAGCATTTATTTTCTTTAAGGTGTACTTCGCATCATCGCTTTGATTATTTAATCGTGCAATCGTGAACGTTATACTTTATCATTATCATTTCATGTCACGCTTATAGAGATTGCAATGCGCACAAAAGGTGCGCACAAAACTGTAGCGTTTGTGGTTTAATCGAGCGTTAAGGCGTTATGTTTCTACACGTACTACAATGATTGTGTTAATTGGAGCGAAATTAAAAAACAAAATATTTCTCTTGGTTTTAAAACATGACGAATGAGTGTTTTCATACTTTATTCGTGCTCCACCGTAACTCCAACAGACTATATTTTATCTCGTTGTTCTATTTTTTTTTTTTTTTTATATACGTTTTAACCTTCCGCAGTCCATTGTAACTTTAGAGTGACATTCTACTTTTATTTTTATTCCAGACTATTTTCTGTTACTATACGTTGCTGGTGGAGTAGTGTAGCGGCTTTAACGCTGCAGTATAGGAACCATCTCTTGTTGGTTACTTTTATCCTGGCGGAGTATGCTAGCTCCTGCCACGAAATGTTGGGCAAACAATTTAACGCGGTATATACATCTAGCAGCGGTCGTATTAAGTCAATCTCTTTTAATAATGGAAATAGCTGTTAGATATGAATAAAAAAGTATATTACGTACTTTGTTGCTTTCTTACAAATAGTGCTTTTGGAATGTAGAGTTTAGTAATCAAACTTAAAATGGATAAAATTGAATGCTTTTACTGTATCGCAGACTTGTATTTATTATTTAGCAAAAAAAAATGATAAAACTTGAAATATTATATGGCTATCTGTTCGCTTAAATGTTTTTACATTAGAGTTTTAACAATATATATCTGTACAAACGATTTGGAAAGCAAGCGTGAACATTTATGAGCAGTAAAATTAAATTAGTTTGACGTCGGAGAACTTTTTTTTTGCTGTGCTAGATATATATTTTAGGAAACTTTAACATATAAAAATAAACGTACGGTTATATTTTATAATTAATTTAAGATTATAAAAAACTTACGCATACGAAAGAAGAAAACCTTAAAAACTGGGAATAATAATTATTTGAAAAGAATATGTTGAATTGTAAAAGAATCATTCTTCATTTATTTTGTGATTTATAACATTGTGTTTGATTGATTCTGTGATACATAAAATTGTGGTACGTAAATTTTCACATTTTGAATTATGTGTCATATTTAATATATCAAATCTAATTAATTAAAACATGTAAACCTATCATGCTCTTAATACAAAATTACGCTTTTAGTACGATTTTTTGTAATACAAGTATGCGAATAATTTTTTGCTATATAATTGAATTTGGATATAATTGGCCAGCGGCAGTAAAAAGATTCGTCAATTTGGTAGAAACGCTGCTGCAATACCGCATGCAGTGAAACAACAGCGCGTGCAATGTTGGGCGCTTCGCATAAAATACCGCGACGAATTAGCGGATCGCATTGACATTCGGATGAACGTGCAGAATCCATTGGAGGATTACGTTTTACGAGCGTTTAATGTTTACCAACTTCTCGTTGGTATACCAGTATTATCTCGTTAGGTATCCACGGCATCACGAACAAATTGCTCGGCTGTCGATCAACGATTAATTGATCTAATAGCATTAAATTGATAGATTAAGTCCACGTGAGGACAGGTTTAGTGAGATGATAATTTCGTCGTTTATTAGATTCAAACATTGCAGCCAATTTTATTGTAATTAAATGCTTTATGGATGAACCAAAGAGTACTTGATAATATAACTAGTTTAGTTTCGACGTGCTTTTATTTCAGTTAAAAATAATTTTCCATTAATGTTAACGACATCTAAAGACTATGTTGGCAACTTCGAAACATCTTAATTGACAAAGGTGTCTCGCTAGCTCATTAACAAGTTTCCATAGCACGTCTACCTAACGGCACTCTATCTTCCTGTTGGTTCTCAGTTACAGAGTTGCATAATTGATTGATTAAATTTCGGCGCTTTCGTGATTATAATTAATGTAGTATTGATTGTCTAATGGCAAATCTCATTAGAATGCATATTAAATCATTATCATCTCCTGTATTCATACGTAAATGTCATAGAATTGTTTACATGTCATTTACGGCGAAGACAGAAATTGTTCAGTATTTGAGCACCAATTAGTCTAAGATATTTATATTTCGAAGAAAAATTATAATTATTGCAAAACATTGCCTTTTAATCAGAAGAGATGCTCAGGCACTTACGCTTAGTGGAACGCGTTGCATGTATCACTCTCCAGAGACGTATATCCAAATACACAGGGTCGAGTACGACGATGTTTTTCCAATGGCAAATTTGCAATTTAGATTTAGGTGCCATATGGCGAGTGCATAAACATTTCACCGAGAGCAGAGCGAGCATTCCAGTCGGATTGGACGGGTTAATCAAGAAGAAGTGTTTGGGAATGGATAATGTTGATGGTACACGTCATAAAATATTTTAAAATTTTGGATCTATTGACATGACTCCATCTTAGAATATTTTTACAACTTAAATTTAAATAGAATTTCGCTGAGAAGACATCGATTCATAGACAGTTTTAAGATAGTTTAGCGCAGTAAATAATTATATTACATGTTTTAACATTGATTTTATTCATTTTTATGTTGTAGAATTTTATATCATATCACATTTGGCAGGCCTATGCGATGCATTGAAATCTTATATTCTAGAATTCTAGATCATTTCTTTGTTTAAAATATAAAACTTCAACGCATCACGTTGAAGAAAATATATACTCTAAAGTTCTCTAAGGCCTATCAAATGATATCATTCAAGATTCTACAGCATAAAAATAAATAAAATATATATTAATGTTAAAATGTACATTTTATTTATTTTTATGTTTTAAAATGCCTTAGAATCTTTTATGCATCTTATATACTCTTAATGTTGCAAAGTAGATATACTTTGCTAAATTCTCACTAGCGCGGGTCAACGACGTTGAGAGAAGAGGCATTGGCATCGACAGACTTGTAGACACTTGTGGCTCGATTTCCTAGATACGTGACGCTCTAACGGTGTTCTAGCCAGATCGACCAGGATAGTTTACGGTTCGAGCAGACGCCACGACGTCCGAACTCATTTAGCTTCTCGAACAGGATACTCGATCCATCGATCGTGTTTTCTCCTCGTTCGAAAAAAGAATGAGTTGTGACGCCTTCCTATTCCCGATCTACCTTCCCGAAGGAAACTCGCCCATCTCTCCCCTTCTGCGTCCCGAGAGTATATCGTTATCTCGAGAACAGAAATCCGCTGTTGGTCGTTTGCCGCCTCTCGAAATCCACGTGCCTGTTTTATTTCCGGCACACATTCCTCTTTCCATACAGTCAACTCTGGCGCCTCACTTTTTCATCGTTTTTAATCCTTATGTCTTAAGTTTATATTTATTCTTCAACAATGTAAAATTTATTCTTATTTCATTATTTTCATTAAGTATCTAATTTAATATTTTTTAATGTCTATTATTGTTTTAACATATTTTTAAATTTATATTTTTCTAACTTTTCTAGAAGCAAACATTTCACTTATTGAAACGCGCTGAAACTAGCGGAATAACAGAGAAATTTCTTTTCTTTGAAGTCGACTTTTATTGTATTTTTTTTACTAGTATTTTGTTTTTGCGCAATTTAAGAAACAAAATACGGAATACTTTTCTCAATTTTTTAAGTTTTTTGTTGTTGTTAAGCGGTATCTAACCAACATGTTACTTGGTAGTTATAAAAGCAAACTTGGTCTCTTAGTCCTCAATCACAGCTTTTCTTGGTTTTTCTCAAGAGTGGTATCGTTACTTTGAGAGATTGGTCGACGGACCCTCTGTTGACCAGACGTCTGCCATGTCCTGATTTTCGCGCAGAGGTTTTATTTCTTCCCAGGTTCTCTCATTTCTCCGATATTGTGGGCTACAACTTCCACCATCACCTTCACTATTTCACTACCCTTTCTCGCAGATCTCGCATCAATTTTCTCGACAGTCGTCGTGATGATAAAATTTCACTCTGGTTCTTCGAAACAGTTTTATCTACCCATTTTGTTGAAAGAAAATACGTGCCAAGAAATTAAGAAATTTATTTATGGAGGAGAATAATGTAATTTTTATTTGTTATTTAACTGTTCTACTTTTATTCTTATTGTAATATTACGTTGATTTGTGGTAGCTTTGCGCAAACAGATTAAATACGTATTATATGCATTTCTGATAAATTTCTGGAATACATGGTTTATAATGTATAAATATTAAATAAATATCCAGCAAACATGATGTCTTCAGGCTTTAAACCTTATTCAAGTGCCGTAGGTTTTTTGATTTTGCATTTGATAAATTGCAATATCTTAAGTCCGGTATTTTTTTCTCAATGCATACAAAGAAAAGAAATAATTCTTTACGTTTGTCTACAAAATTTATTCAAAGTATATTTTAATTATGTAAGCCTGAACAAAACTTTGTTACTGCTAGATAAAAATATCCATACTAAATACAAAGAGGATTTATTTATCCCGCAAGTTTGAACCAATAAAGAGAAAAGTTTGAATGACGATGGTTCTCGTCTAAAAGTTTAATTAGATGAAATTAATCACTTACAAATTCAGTGGTTCTTGCATTGTTCGCCGAGTTCTTACCTGAAATAGATTTGTCTTTCGAGTACGTGCCTTAAAGCGCCGCACGACCAAAACAGAAATAATATGATACTCCGAGTCGGTTTTCTTTCTAACTTTTGTCGAAGCAGCATTCTTTATACAACTGGGACAAAGTTTCGCGCATGTTCTTGTATACTATAACAATGTCGTATCGTGAAATGTCCGACTTTAAGCCAGCTTTTACTGATGACATTCATCTTTCCGCGGAAAATAATCGCACTGTCAAAAGATCCATTTTACAAACTCAACAACAAATGTATACATCAAATGCAGGCTTGACGATACATATATCTATAATCGGATTGCAGCGGATCGATCTGCGACTGCGAACATGCCGCCGATTGGCGATGATAACATTTCTCTCTGAAAAAGCTGCACCGCGGATAGAACGCGTGTTCAAGCAATTCGCGCTTTGTATGCGTATCGTATATTTTGATAAATTTGTTACAAAGAATTGCTTTATTTTGTCAATGATATAAATTATTAATTTTTTGAAGTATGAAGTATTATTATTAATTAGTCAAAAATTGTCACTATATATATATATATATATATATATATATATTTTTATTTGGATTCGAAATTTGGGAGAATCAGAAGACCAGAAATAATAATTTATTTACGAATGTTATTAACAAAAATAACAAAATAGTAATAAGTTAGCAATTTTACATGTTAAAATTATTTTGTATTGAAGCATTTATGTGCAAATAATTATCTTAATCGAGAGACTATGTTTGTTCGATCAATTCGACATAGTTTAACAAGACTGTATCTGCATAGTTCCGAAAGCATAAGTGGTTGCCCGCAGAGCTGTGCAGGCGGCAAGGCGTTGCTATTGTAATACGATGATCGTGACTCGACTGTGAAGGTAAATCATAGGATACGCTGGCTTCGACAGATTATCGCGTTGATCCTTGAGGGAGGAAGAGAGTCGAATGCCTTTGATTACCGTCATGCAAGTCTGTCGGACAATGTGTACCTACTATGCGCATTTGCATCGGCGGTCGTCCGTCGCGTTTTCCGCACAGGCCTTTTCTCCGCGTCAATGCGCATTAGCCGGCGAGGCTGGTGGTGAAACAGCCCTGGGAATAGACTGTTGCATAGATTTTGCATTCCCCGAGAGCCGTCCGCGGCTACGTTACACAGCCACGTTGCTTGTGGCGTTACGAATCAACGGGAGCAACCAAAGGCAGAGAAGTTTCACGTCGATTGATTGCATTCCTGCGCGCTGTTGCTCATGCCGCGGAGTATTCCGGAGTCAGTTATTGAAAATCGCTAACCGTACTGCAATTCTATTTCACCTCGTTTCATTAAATCCGATTTAGTTCTTACCGCGATAGCGCGCGTTTAAAGAATAATGCGGAGATTATCCCGTATTATTTCGATGGCCGTCGTATAATCGGTAATGCTACCAGCGCATGTAACGCGAAATATCGCAAAATATTTCACTTGCGCACGACGGAATGCACGCTTTCCGAGTTGATCCGGTATATCCGATGTAGGTATTTATTCCCTTTAAATTCGTTCGTAAGCAATTTTAGACCACGCGAACCATGCGGGATAAATGAACGGACAAGCATTCCGACGAGCGAACAAATTGCATTTTGGATTTTTCAAACAATCGTCAGTGTGGTTTCTTGAGCAATGTGGATGCTCAATTTCCTCAAAATTTTTATTTCGCGCGTTGTGCATAGGGAGTGGCGCGAAAGTGTTTTCGCGTGGAAACATTTTTGCACATATTACAGAGAAATATGATGTTTTTAAAATGAATAAATTTCGAAGTTAACATTAAGAAGTCTAGCAGGATGAATCAGTTTGCACTAAACGAATTCACTGAACAAATGCGAATATATTAGTTTTGTGTAAATTTACAACGACTGTAGTTTTCGCATCTGACTGGCGGGGAAAAGAGTATCGATGCGATTGATTGCATTCCAGCGCAGCTACCGACCGATGCGTTGCAAAGTCCGTTATTGAAAATCACTGGCTCTATCAAATTTTTTCACGATATAACAATGTTTTATTAAATTTTATTTTGTATCGGGATTTATATATCCAAAAATTGTATGGATAGATGGTCTTTTGTGTAATATTTATTTTATCTATAAGTCGAAGCTATACATTTGACACACACACACACACACACACGTGTGCGTCAAAAGGTGTCAGTAAACGTTTTCATCATTGTCTGCAGATAGTAAAAATATATTCAATTAATTCAAGGGTTGTTTTGAGAGAAATTCTAATAAAGTAACGTGATAGTTATTATTTTTATCATTTATTATTTTTCGTAGAAAATATTTTGCTTAGTTGCATTTAATTTAATATTTCGCAGTTTACGTACAGCATTTTATCTTTTGCCGTTACACAGTATATCGTTTATATTGTTATAATTATTGTCATATATATATATTTTATATGCATATATGCGAAGTATGATGGTAAGCAGTAAACAAAACATCAAGTACTTGCTTTAATCATCAATTTAACTTAATTATCTAAAAATTTTTAAGCCTGCATAAATTTTCTCTTTATTTCTAAGAGCATTTGCATAATATCTTTCGGTATGGTACACATGCATTTAATTCGAGAACCTATTTTTTATAAAGAACGACTGATTCGCATTTGTAAGTGATGCCTCGGCGTTCTATTATTTGCAATAAACAAAGGGATGATACGCAAATTCAATAAAATGCAATCCGCGGTACATTTGTACGCCAACTAGCAGGACAAAACTTTACAGAGGTACAGAGATACAGAGCTATCATTCGGTAAAATGGGCTAATTTTGTTGGAGCATTTGCCATGAAAATTTCAAAATTGTTTATGTAGAATAGGTGTTCCGTTTATAATCAAATTTTATTGCATATTACAATGTTATCATATAAAACCAAATTATAATATATTACACATAGCGATATACATACATATAAAGACAATATACATTTTTATGCATTATAATTTATTTATTTAATTTTGTCTACATGCGAGCCGCGACTAAAAATAAATCAATTACACAAAGATTTTACGAAAAACGTAAATTGCGTAAATTTTGATTGTTCAAGTATCAATAGTATGCACGCATTCAAAGGCGAAAGTCTGCTTCAAACGTTGATTGAATTTGGAAGTTTCGTCCGTCAATACTGTACTTGTGTGCATGTGCTCGAATAAACACTGAAATTACATACCAGAAATCAGAAAATGTTTGAATTCTATTTGGCAATTTAATAGTACAATAAAGAATGCACGAACTCTCTGTCAAAAGTTTTTAAATTGCGACGGTGATAAACGCAAGAATACTTTTTTCCCTTATTTTTAAACTACATTTTTTTTCTCTTAGTCTCGCATCTAATTGATTAACTGTACTTTTGTGCAGTTTTATTCTTAATTTTTTAATGATGCAGTTGTTTCTCGCAAACTTTTCAAAGTTTGACGGCTCGGTCTCATCTCCGATAGATAATCCTGCAGCATCCTCAAAGCAAACAATCGGCAACAACAATAACAATGATTCTCGAGCAGCCTGCGGCTCCAGCGTTTTTCTTTAATTCGTTCTAATTAGCGCAAACCGGCGTTAACGAAGGTTTCACTTCCGTGGGAATTAATTAAGCTGGTTTCCGAACTTTGCCAACGGTAGCCGCCGGTGGGTGGTGGTGTTGGCGGCGGCTCTCTCTTCGCATAAAGCCCGAGAAGGCGAAAAAGGAACAGTAAAGGTGATGGGGGCTGCCCCACTGAATATTCATATATTGTAATCAACCCCTTGCGGACTGCGGGCTAGACACACACGGTGCCCGGGCACGTACGTATGAGCACGCACGGACTATCCTCTCATCGCGTCTCCTTCAGGCGACCGAGCGCATGCCGATGTTTTCCACGTTGCACTTTCTGCACGATGCGCCGGTGGAGTTAAGAGGCCGCAATCAACGCATGAGATACAATGCATGCAGAGCCCGGACGGCGCTCATTAATTTTGCTCATATCGCGAGAACGACGAGACAGCAAATTTAATCGCTAAACTCTACTTTATGCCGCACGTGTTTAAATGGGTCTAATTGTTTACATTTTCTACGAAAGTTACATTTTATCCACTAAATATTGTTTCAATGCATACATTTATGTTTTTTTTTTGTTTTTTTTTTTTTTTTTTTTTTTTTTTACTTATTGTAACAAATAACATTTTACAACTTTAGAATAGTAGGAATAATTAATTTAATATTCATGAACTTTTATATTTTCTATATGTATTCGCCTTCTTCATCACATTTTGTGCGATCTTAATATCTGTTTGAGTTTAATTAATATCTCATGAAATTTAATACTAGGCTTACCGTCTTCTCAGTATTCATTAATTCTCGGAGTGGAATGAAAGAGCGATAACTTAATCAGCTAAGGAGCTTTCTTTGCAGTCGCTGGGCGTCAGTTTCTTGGCTTTGAAAGATTTATAAAGTTTGGGGTCTCAACTAAAATTTGATAATACAATGTTACGTGAATGAAAGTATTATGTAGTTTTAAATAATTGCGTTGAATCTATAAAATATGTTATAAGGAACATTAGAATTTCTAAAAAAAAAAAAACTATATTTTATAGTATTGCATGATTTGTCAGTCATTCAAGTCGTATAAAATTCTATTGAAGATGAATGATTTCCATTGAAATAAAGATTCCACATTGCTGTTTCGTAATAAAATTACATTTGTTTCAACATTATTAATGCATATTAACTTGGCATTCTGAGATTAAAATATTATAATACATTCATATGAATCCATTCTGTCATATTCATCATTCCTTTCATTTTTGAGGTCGGTTTTACGCGCAGAACAAAATTTCATAATATAAAACATATAATTATATCACATATTCCATTTGTACTAATACCTTCTCCATTCTTTTCCTCAAAATCAATAATCGGAACCAAAATAGAATTTCATTGTACGGGTTCGCAAATGCTGCCAATTGTGCAATCCTTTATATGTTTTTGAATATTTCTCGTTATTTCAACTAAGCCCATTTAATTAAACTTGATCGGTCATTTATTTCTCTTCAGCATGAAACAGATCATTACTCCACTCTTAATTAACTTTATGTTGCATACAACTATGATATGGCATGCAGAGGTTTAATTTATCAAAAGCGAGTGTAAAAGAGAAAATATAATTCAGTAATAATCTCTCGATTAATTAATTTCGAGAGATTCCTGCAAATATTTGTCGAATCTATTATGTGTAAAGAGGGGTACAATGTATGTAAAGGTTCGAAGAGGGCAAAGGTCAAGCACGAATTACGAGTTTACATATAATTCCATTGATCTATGTCAACAATCGTATATTTCAACGTTTATGACATGTTTTTTTTTTTCAAAACTAATACGCGGATACAAATCACAGCTAAAAAAAGAACATGAGACAATTGCACGTTTGCAGTTGACGATAGATTACTTTATTAAAAATATTTACGTCGCATATTCCTCGGCTTTGCGCTAGATGCGTTTGTGCCATTTTAATCAGAGATTTTTCGCCGTCGACTCAGTCTCATCTCTTCTCTTTTACTGCGATCCTTATTCTTATCCGTCACAGCGACGCCCGTAATTCTTTGTTACATTCTGGCGCAAAGAGGGAGACCAAGAGGAGCTAGAAGCGGTGAGATGCATTGTTCCGTGCATACGACAGTGCGATATTCATGCTATCTTTAATAAAGGTCACATAAAAGCTTCTTCGAGCATTGCGCTACCCTTGGAAATTCAATTATAAATGTACATACGTTCAATTATACATCTTTAATCAATTCATGTCACACTTTTTTTCTTTTCTTAATTGCAATAAACGACGATGAAATATTTGACATGTAACATATTATAAATTTAAATTAGATCTTTTAATATTAAATTTTCTCTTTAATTGGCTCGATTAATTATAATCGCTATTGAAGAGTCAGAGAACTGAAATGTTTACTTTGTCGTGCAAAGTTGAAAATTTTTTCATAAGTTTAAGTAAAGATAATTATTCTGCGGAATTTTAAAATCTTATTTCAACGGAGACTCTAATTTCGTGTATAATATTAGTCAGCTTGATTTTGCTTGATTTTCTCTTTTAACGTAGAAATTTTGTCCAGTTAGCAAACAGATGTGTGATCAGCTATTAGTAGACGACCACATGCTTGCAATTTATATAAATGTTGCTTTAGATAAAATGAGAATGTTGTTGCGTCGTTCGTGCTTATACGAATCTTTGAAACATCGACATCTAGAATATATTTAATTTATATAATTAAATAATACCAAAATTAGCTAATCATTGTAATTAATTATTAAACATTGTTGAAACAGTAAATTTAATAAGTGAGTTAAAAATAAAAAAGTAAGATTGGCGAGCAATACGATTATTGCTCTAAACTACTAGTTTACTCGTTATATTCAAAAGGACTCGAGCAAGCGTTTCATGCGACGTCAATATTTATTCATATTCTCGCAGCTTGAATGGAAAAAGCAGCGTCGGATTCTGTTACACTTTTGAGTAAGTTAGAGAAGGGAAACGTTTCACGTTGGATTTATTGAGAACTCAGAGAACAGGCGTGTTGGCGGAGACGTCCTCGCGTAATCTCAATTAGCTGGTTTGAATCTCTGCGCCGCGAATTCTTTCCTGTTCTCTTTTCGTTGTTGCCAACGAGGCGACGCCGTCCAGCGTCGAGTGAGTTTGCATCGATCGCTTTTTTTTCGTCGTGCTGCCGTTGGTGCACACCAGGCGCAAGGTGAACGACGACCGCGAATAAAAGCGAGGAAAAGCCGGAATTAAGCTCTGAGACCGACGAAGGAGGTAAAGGCCCATGGAGAGAATTTGCCGCAGAGTACTGGCAATAGAAATTTGCGAACGACGAAAAAGGATCACACGATTTTTTTCTGCTGCCAAGTGAAAAATATAGCCGATCCAGTAGTGATTGATCTATATCTTAAAAAAACGCTCCATTTTTCTGAAAAATTGTGATAAAAAACATCGCTCATTTAAAAATTGGAATTTGATGTTTTACGCTTATGTAGTCTTTTATTGTTTTTTTAATATCAAGTGATGTTGATGATTTTTTTATAGGCCTATTTAGCAATGCGATTAATTCACAATTCTTACGAAAATGTTGTATGATAAAAAATTTCGAGTATACTAATAAATTATAAAGGTAGATAAAATTATATTTAATGTGACGCGTTATAATTAATTTATGATATTTTATTGTTTCAGGTGAGTCAAACGATGTCGATTATTCTCGCTGCGTTAATGTAAGTAAATGCATGATTATGTACAATGTTATTGACCATTCGAAATATTATGATTTATAATATTGTGGCATTTAATGGATTAAGCGTCATAACATCACAAATGAAATTATTTAAAATATCTCGTTTGTTGATATGTACCTGTTTACAAACTTTCTATTTCAATCCGCTAACATTCCATTAAAGGGATTTGAATTGTTTCTCGCAGAGAAAATAAGGGAATTTCAAATAAATTTATTAAATAAAAAATTTGCAATATTGTTTATTTGATGCGTAGAATAAAAATTTCTATAACTCTGATACATTATACATATTTTCTGATAGCATCGTCGAGTAAAATAGATTGTTGGAAAGATTTTTATTTAACCGCAAATTCTGTCCGCACAGCACGATGGGAAAGGTTTATCGTTATCTTGGCTGATCCATTTCACGATCCTCTCGCCAGACGGGCATGGTTTTACTACACATCTGAAATATAAATTTATCCAACTCTTAAAAAAGGCATGAAAGATCGATACTCGAATGTATCGAAAGTATTGTTGACGCTTTTCCGCGACGCTGATTGGTTATCTCGATTATTCTGACAGTTTGATAGTTTGAGAGCGAAGGTTATTTTGACGGTTACTTAAAATTAAAAAAATTTAATTAAAATATTTAGATTTTATAATTATTAAATTATTATAACAAGTGCGCGCGCGTAGCGCGCGCTTGTATTGTTCTAGTTACGATAAAAAAATAGATTCTACAAGTTAAATTTTAATATTGCAAATTTTATTTTTATTTAACGTATTTTTCTCAAATTAAACATATACCGTCTATCAGATGTCCCTGTACACCATTCTGAAAAAAATAAAGATATAAAATTGATAACCATATTATATTTTAATTTTTAAAAATGTTTACCACATTTTTTCTAAAGTCTTTTATTGTATATATTTCTTTTTTTTAATTAGTTACATATTGTTTCAATATTTAAATATTTTCTATTTTAAGTTTTAATATTTTAGTATTTTTTTATTTTAAATATTAAAAATACAATAGTATAAATATATAGCTCTTTTTCTTATTAAAATAATATTCTTGAAACAACAAGCTGATAGAGCAGGAGCTAGTTTTAATTGCTCAAATTTTTATTTATTATAAAATAATCACAAAAACAGACGTTTCGGCCTAAAGGACGTGGCCCTCTTCAGTGTAACAAATTAAAAATAATGTCGTTAGTCGGAAAACGTTGATAAGATAGTCAGAATAGACATGTTCTCAGGCAATACTTATGATATAGGTAACGCATCCTTTTTTTGACACGGATTGTACATTTTTTTATATCGAACTTATGTGAAGCCAAGGATCATCTTATTAGGTCCGTTAGACATGTGTATTAATTGAAGTAAGACATGCGTCGACAGTAGGGAGTCAAGCCCGACTTACTACCGTCGACGCATGTCTTACTTCAATTGATACACATGTCTAACGGACCTAATAAGATGATCCTTGGCTTCACATAAGTTCAACATGAAAAAATGTACAATCCGTGTCAAAAAAAGGATGCGTTACCTATATCATAAGTATTGCCTGAGAACATGTCTATTCTGACTATCTTGTCAACGTTTTCCGACTAACGACATTATTTTTAATTTGTTACACTGAAGATGGCCACGTCCTTTAGGCCGAAACGTCTGTTTTTGTGATTATTTTATAATAAATGAAAATTTGAGCAATTAAAACTAGCTCCTGCTCTATCAGCTTGTTGTTTCAAGAATATTATTTAAATATTAAATTAAATATTAATTTACGCTGAGCGGAAACTTCGACGTTGAATGCAATAAGTACTATTGCGAGAATAGCAAGAAGTAGAGCGTTTATCTTCATGTTGATATTTCGGTGTTGATTGTCCGCTACCGTCGCAAGAACTTATACTTGACTGGATACGTCCAACTTGCTTAAATATCTTCACGACATATCTTTATCCTTCGGGGAAATTACCGTACTTTATACGCGAACACGTTTTATTACTCATAACCGCCATTATTTATAATTAATATCGCGTATTATTACGTAAACGATACGCGATAACAAGCAGAGTGACCTTTCAAGATAGCAAAAGTATAACATTCTTGGAAACGTGTAATCGTAATAATACATTGTGAGTAACATTAATTATAAATGCATACTGACCTCGAGATCAAATTCTACATAATAATTTTTTGTGTTTGTATGTATATATATTCAACTTCAATATAAATTACTTGAAGTTATTATGTTTCATAGTCGACAATATTTTACTTGATTTTAATGAAGCAATTGCAATACTGCATATTGTGTGGATACATTGTATTTTAAATATGATAAAATTTATATTAATCAAATTAGTGCTGCAGTATTAACGTAGACAGTTTATCGAGATATAATATTGAGATACTACATAAACGTGCATGTGTAATATTTGTTTAAGTGGTCCTTGAAATTCTCTCGCCAGTAATAGCCATGTTATTGTAACGGTAGCACATATTTACTTTGGATAAAGGCAACTTCGTAACTTTCGTTTCGGAGTAACAGTTTCTCTTATTGATTGTTTTGTAGCGAATCTAAACTGTTCAAAGTTATTTTGTTTCTTATGTCTGAGAGTCGGTTTCGATAATGTGTCTATCGCGTAATTGCATTCGTGTGGATTATATAATATGTTCATCATGAAAGAATGATCATGTCAATGATAAATAATATAAAGAGGCAAATCGCGCGTGACTTTATCGTGAAACGCAAAAAAAGTAATCCGCATTATAAACTTTTTTGCATATATGTTAGGCAGTTGATTTATATAAAGAACTTAAATTAATATTACGTTTTATTATTGACAATAACGTTGTACCAGTGGAAAATTGTATTATTAATTAATACAGTATTGTCGGGAGTTTTTCTAACCAGTGTTATGTGCATTGCGACCATTATATCCGGAAAAGGATGTACAGGAAATGTATAGTACGTGAATTGCTTAGGAAAACCATGACAGTTCTAAACGACAGTTCTACGATTGCAAGCTAACACTCGCTCAAGGCGTTTCCGAAACGCGTCGTATTTTCGGAGCGCCCGAGACGTCGTTATCATTCAACCGCATGTTAAATGCCGCACACGTCCATTCGCGCATTAACCGCGGGAGTACAACTTCGTAGCGTATCGCGACGAACTATCATTACGTGGTCCGTCTATCCGTGCGTCGTAAGATTAACGTTCTCTTTCCTATCCGTAACGGGCTTGCAAAGTTGCAGCGAGAACATAGTACAAGCGAGTTTACTTCGCCTTATAACTTGCTGCTTTGAAGCACGCGGAAACCATCTTGGTGCATTGGACTTTAAATCGTTTAGAGTTACCATTCCGCGTGCTCATCGAATCTGCGGCGGCCTCGTAAATGTCGCTCATCTTTTACGATGCGACCGGCGTTTCGGATTACACTCGCAGTACATCACAGCGCGTGCATTACGAAGTTTCGGAGAGCCTTGAAGCCTCCCAGTTGCCATTGTGAACCAGCGCTCGCATTCGCGAGACTCGTTTTTGGCGAAAACGGACATTGTTGCCCGTGTGCGGGCTTCTATCTCGTTGAATCGTCGCGAAGCAATATTTTCCGTCGACACGGCGCGCAACGCAACGCGACATGGGCGTGCAAACCAAACCGTGAGCGTCGCCGTGGCAAACTTTCCTGCGTTGACAATAAATTTTCCGACTGTGATTTTATTCCGCGAGTAAATTCCCACGTTGCCCAAGTTGGCGTCGCTCCGCGATTTACGCTTAGCCCGCCGTGTTTTTGAGGTTACTCGAGGCACGATATATCCTGAGAAATGCGCGATAAAAGCCGACCTTGGCTGATATTTACTCCGACATACTTCTTTTTCGAGAGTAGCTTCTTGCATCGCGCCGGATGAATCATTTAATTTCTGACGGTTATTTCCTCAGCGACCGCTTTTCCGCAGCGTGATGCGGAGTAATCTAAACTGTAACGATAATATTCGGTATTAAGATTAAAAGCGCAGATTGCATATTTAATTATATTGTCTTCCTTTACTTTTATCGAGCTATTAAGCTCTGGAATATTATGTTGTACATACATTCGAGATATAATAGAAATAATAGAGCGGAAAGTTTCCGAGCATTGAGATCTCTGTTTAAAATTGAAACTTTGTAATAAAAAACTTTATGAAAATTTACATTTAAAAAACTAATATTAATAATTTTAGACGATGATCCGAAAGATTGAGATAAATTCGCGTGAAATATTATTCTTATTGAATGTATATTCAGCAATGAATTCCGGCCGGGCTACAATGGGAGTGGAAAATATAACCGCGGGGATAAATTCATTTGCCGAGCCTGAAACTTTTGCTTTCAAGAGCTCATAAATGACCGAGCACCGAAACTTTTCATGGTTAACATATCCCTAGATACCTCATAAATGTAATTTTACGTACGTTTCGCTATAATACGACGTACATTTTCACACGCTACAATACGCGCATAATAATATATGAGAAAGTTATTAAATTTATTTTGATTTATCTTCTTATTGTAGTCTCTATTTCATTTTACATATGTAAAAAGTAATTGAGAAACAAGTCTTCCAATCTTAAATTTTAGAAACATTAACTGCAACTTTCCGGTTAGAAGAATTGAAAGTAAAATATGCATGTTTTCCACGAAATAGAGTTAAAAAACATTTATTTGAATTTTTTACCCAAAAGTCTATTTTATCAAACTGGTTTAAAATTTTATTTTGATTTTAATATATACTTTCAATAACTCGAAGTTTCATGAAAACGTGAGAAAATTGAAAAAAGAAAGTAACTGACGACGACAATGTCGCGAAAAACCATCAGTGCGGAATGAATAAATTTCTGCGCGAGGCAAGGTCATTATTCCGGAGGAACTCTTTCGACCTTTGACCATAAGGTCTTTTTATCTGGCGTTGTTCCTTCAGTAAGAATTGGGCACGACGAAGGGTACTCCACCGATTCCGCTTCCGTGAATATTGTACACCATGCTTGTGCCGTTATTACTCTGCGTATTTGCATTTTTTGTTGCGACCTTCCTAATTGCAATTACGTATACATAAGCCTGCAGAAAATGGCGAGAAATACAGTAAAATAAAATTTGTATGCGGAAACATTCTGCACACTCTACACGGTTTAACATTAATATTTCTACGGTCTCAGAAGTCATTATGGTCATTTCACAATTTGATTATTTTTCAGAATTTTGATGCTTTTCTTTTTAATTAACGCGACAGCAAGGTGCAAATTTTATGACAAATTGCGATGTTTTATTTAATTTGTTTTACACAAATGTAGAAACACTTGAGCTTCTTTTTATCTACATAAATATTTATTTTTATGTCAGGCATAATAAAAATGTCATATTTTTTTATATTCTTATATTTATTTAAATCTTACTTCGTTAGCGAGAAGCTAGTTTATATTAATTGACGGATGGTATCTCCCGCCGCGTACCACGAACACTCGTTCTGATAACACTTCAATTGAACAGTTCGATCGACGGCAACGAATCTATTGCCTCCTTCAAAGCAGGCCCTACATGTGCGCGCTATTTCGATAACACCGCTGCCGCAGGTTATTTCAAGTATTACTATCTATATCTATCGCATAAGAGAGTATCGATTTGCTGGATTAAAGGTCAGTTGCGAAATTTACTTTAAGCTCTCTCACGTTGTTCTCCAGATGTTTTCTTTAAAAATATGTGATCTAAAGATAATGAATTTTGCGCGTAACCAAACATGGTTGTGCTAAAAGTGAACGAATCTTTTTCTATTCTGTATAATATACAATTTTAGAAAATTAAGAAACATTTTGCATTGTTTTTATTTTAACAATGTTGCTGACAATTCAGAAGTAAAACTATTTCAAAATTTAAGTATGAAATAAATTAATTCCCGATATAGTGAAAGAGAATATAGAGGACGAGTAGAGAAGAGAAGGAAAGAGGAAAAGGACAAGGGTATAGTTACATAGCTACATGCAACGCTTCACCGATCTTTTGATCTCGCCTCGACCAATGTGGTTACGTAATTTGATCGGTTAGTCATGGACTATAGCGTGGATCGACCACCGTATAAGATCCGTGCGTATGCGTAAAAGCATCTGCCGTGAAAAATTGTGGCTACTGATCTGATAGGAGAAAATGGTAAGCTATCCGTATCAGGCAAGTATTAAGTCAAGGTAGAACAGAATGAAAAGGAACGATAGAGAATAGAAGGGACGAGTTTCCTCTCTCTTTCGATTTGCAAGGTCGGCTCATGTATGTACACAAGGCGCCGTTGTTTCAGGGTCGATTTATTTCTTCCTCTTCTCGTTTTCCGAATCACTGCTCGCTTGCATGTACATGCATTGTGCCGATATACATCGGCTTTCGCAGCATTTTTGCTTTTGCTTGAATTCTTTGATGGCATGTCTGAATTCTTGTTGATGTGTTCAATTACGTGTTGTATTCAATTAACTGTAACTATGTGATACGATATTATTTCTATCACTATTTGTTTTTTCGATACTTTTTTAACTTTCACAATTTTTATCTTGTATTTTCGTAGCAATCAAAATATTAAATTACGTAAATAAATATTTATATCAAATTCGGAATAGATATAAATATGTATATGTGTGTGTATGTGGGTAGGAATTATTGCTATCGCGGAAGATAAAGAATCGAAATATTTGTAAAGACGACAAGGGCTTGATGTTAATTCTTGGTTATGGAAACATGTACAGCCGATACAATCCTTATTACCGTATTTTATTGAAAAAGGTCCTTTCTGAGATCTACTTATCCTCTTATTTATATTCTCCCCTGACCTTCCTTCTCTAGTATAAAGCTATACTTTTTCTCTTGTGTCGTATAAATGCGAAACATATGACTTGATAAATAATATTCTGAACTTTAGCAGATTTTTATGCGTACAATATTTTCTCTATGTAACACGAAAACGAAAGATGATTTTATCATTTCGGTGACTTTAGTTAGCTTTATCTTGGATTTTATTAAAAAATATAATACTAAAAAAATTAATGAAACATTTTTATTAAACTTTGCGTACTATTTTGATGTTTTGATGCGTTAACATTATTTTACGTTAACTTATATGCATGCGTGTATTATTATCGTTTAATTGCAAACTGCACTATCTGTATATACGATTGTATAACTGTCAAGGGTAGTATTTAGTGTGTTAGATTAGTACTTCTGAATACCGATTTACGTTCGCGCCACCCTCGATATTGGTTTCTGTAATACTCGTTGTATTGTCCTTCTCATATATATACATATATCGTGTGTATATTTGCCTGCCATCAATTACCTACTGAAATTTAAGCGTGACAAAAAGTCATAATCGCTTTGTCGAGAAACATAAAGTGATGCGAATGCGCCATATGCGCTTGTATTTTACATTGCAAATTTTATCACTCCGATTGTGTGGCACAATGCTAATTATAATATGTATCGTGCGAGCAGCGAACGATTGTTATTTAGATTATTTTGAAGATTTTTCCTCTTTCATCTGTGTGTGTTATTACGATACATTTATTCCACAATTCTTTAGGATATTTTTTTTTCATGTTGAGATATAAACTTGTAATAAATTTGCGAATCGGTCATCTTACAATTTTGATATTTGTCTCTTAAGCATCTTCCGCAATAATGTTCTTCTCGCTAGGCTGGTGTAGCGTTATCATTATCTAATCGTTAAAAATTAAATGATATAAATTAATTGAAATATATCGCCTTTCACTCGAATGCCTTAAACACGCTGTTTGTAGGAAGAAGGATAGAGACAGTTAATTCGCGTTAACGGACATCCAGGTAATCCAATTCTCGTCATCAATTTACGTTAGAAGGCAACGATGGAATGCTCTTCTCTACATCTGCGATATCGCCTGATATTCAACTTGTCGGGGTCGTCCTTTCTATAATCTACCCACTCTTGCACTCACCCCTGCTCACCGCATCCCCCCTTCCGTCTTCTCCTGTCTTCTATGCCGCATCCTCATCTTTCTCGCTCTTGTTTCCTGTTGCGCGGTACATAGCACACTGTCTCGCTGTTTCTCTCTGTTCCTTACACGCACATACATCTCGCTATCTCTCCTTCTCGTGTAACCTCCGCACCAGTCTTCCCCCTTTTCCCGTTCTTCCATCTCTCTCTACCTCCTTAACGCTATTTCGCCGCTTCTGTCTTACTTCCGCACTCTCTATCTGTCTGTCCCGCTCCTTCTTCCCGTCCCTACCAGTTCGGCCTGTCCCCCCTTGTGCCGCAACACGCCCACGTGTCACGTGGTTGTGTGGGTGCACGTGCCACGTACCCGCACACACAGTGGCGCACGGCCGACCGCCACAGCACCGGAGTGCGGATGCGGAGTACCTACGGAGTTGAGGGTACAGACGACAGTGCCGCGTACACACCACGGCGTTTCGCACTCATTGCCTCGCGTTCGCGTGCGATAGATCGCCCGCCCGGCATCCATACGTCGCGATCCATCCGATCGATTCCGTAGGGCTGATCTCGCGATAGTTCGGGGACGTTTGCCGCGTACCGCCGTCACTACGCGTCAAAGAATTCAAAGATAACCGCGACTGCTCGATCTCCGTGCGCGAGATGAAAGCGAAGTCGAGGGAAGATCTGATCGTCGAAGAAGGTCGCGGGAGAAGGCAGGGGCGGGGGCAGTATCGTATGAGATATGAAATGTTTCTTGTGAGCACCACGTGTCTTTGATCTTCTACGGACCACCGTGATTCCTTCCGAACGTCCAAAGTAGCCGGATATCTTGGTGAGGATGATGCCGGGAGTGAAAAAGAAAGGTTCGCGCATGGAAGATGACAGGAGGTACGTGTGGAATATTCGGTTGACAGTTGGTCCGCGAAGAAAAGAATTCTTTGTGATTTCTATGTGGATTCGTGAGTTTTGAGAGACTCCCGTGTTTTTACATGAGCGCAGTATTAAAAATCTTGAAAGGAATGACGGCTATTGGACGAAGCTGACGATTCCACGCTGAAGATCAGCTGATTATTTTGTACCTCCGGGGCACGTATGGCACCGCGCGAGCTAAGAAAGGTCGTCTTGGCGCAGATTGCTGTAGTTGATACGGTCTGGATAGCTTTCTTTTCTTCGTATTTTTGATACCTTATCGAAATAGATCGCGGACTTTATGTACCGGGGAAGAGAAAGAGGAACGAGATGTCGGATCATTTCTTTGGTTCCAGAGATGATTCTTTTTCTTAAAAATAATATTATCGTTATCCTATGACAATCGACATAAAGAGTCATATAAAAAATTTTATATAAATCTAATTTCGAGAGAATCATATAATCATTACGAAAAAGACGAAGAACTTCACAAATATAAAAGATTCGTATTATAATTCACTTAATATGGCATGCGTAATATCATTCGTGACTATTTAATAACAAATACATGCGCACTAGAGTAACGGACAGGCATAATAAATCTTGCCACATGTACACGTTCTTCGTCTCAAGAGAGAATGAAACGAGAAGCGATGATGTAATTCAGAAGGGAACATTTTAATGATGATTGGCACTGAACTGCAATATTCTCCCACGTGATCGCATAGCTGAGACACAAGGATTATCGTCGTGCGGAATCAGTGGAGGAAATTTTACGGCGCCTTTTCGACGTCGTCGCTCTTAATGTCATCAAAGGTTGAAGCGTGATCTCGAGATCGGCGAAACGAGTTACACCGGAGCGGTCGACCAGAGAAGAGAGAAACTAGACTAAGGCCAAGGGACTGCTCTCCAGGTGCTCGAGTGCCAATAGAAACGTCCGAGTGTCACGAAAGAGCGTGTAGACGGGAAAGAGCCAATGCGAGGGAACTCAATGGTGGTCGAGCTTGAGCACGAGCGTCGGGGCAAAGTGTCCTCGAATTTTCGCCGGTGCGCGTGTGTATACACGTGTCTTCCCTGGCGCGCGCTCGCGAAAAGAAGCACTATCGCCGGGCGATTCGATAGTAATTGCACTGGTCTTCGAAGCTGCCATCAGGTCGCGATCTCAAATAGAAATAGAAAGACTTTTGTTCTATGAAAGGTTTCGTCTTTTATCCAATCGACTGGACTTTGGCGCTTCGCACAGAACGTTATTGATTTACGTCGCTGAACTGTAATGATCGTTTTAATTATGATCTGAACGATATTGTTGCATTGACGCGTCATGCGAACAACGCGAGCTGTGTCGCAAAACGTGCGCGTGTTTTTACGGGTGTTTCAGTGCTAATTGTGAACATATGTACGTCACCTTGGACTACTTGTGATGTGCGATTGTGTTAATGTGCTTATATTATTCGTCACCTGGAAAACTATAAAGGTTTTTCTTTCTTTGATGTATTACTTTTTGTCAGATTAATTAAACAGCTGCTTAACAAAAGCAGTTATTGCTTCCAACATTTGATACATAGTAATGAAACATGGATTATTATAATATATCTATATATTTTTATAAAAATACTTGATAAAGAAGATAAATCAGTATTGATTATAAATATTGTTTCAAACTTGGCGTAATATATTATAATATATTATAATAAGGATAATTTATATTGCAGGTAAAAATGAAATATAACAAAACTTTTAAAGCAATTTTATTATAAACTTCAACTAATTTTATGATTATGCGAGCATTTTTTAATTTTGTCGTTAAAAAGCTTATTAGAAAATAGAGTAAATTATGTAATAAATATCAAGATATAACTGCCATGTAATTGGTGCAAAATTTTCAAATAGCTAACGAATTGAGATTTACTGTTTATATATCAATATCAAAGCATGTTAACGAATTCGTGCAAAGTTTCTTTGATTCTGACATTCGTATGCGAACTATCTGTTTGCTCGGAACACACGTGTTTGCTTATGCATCCGAAGGGAATAACGCCAAGGCTGCCAGACGACCGATAGAATCTCCGATAGGATGGACGAGAAAATTGGAAGCAATCGGCGACTATTTACTGAGTTCATTCGAATCTGTGTGTTATTTGTGGTAAAGGAAACTCACTTGTTTGTGCTGAGAAAGCCATTCATTTTAGTAGACACTACGCTCATTAAGTCAACGCTCTATTCGGTAACGTTTCAAATATCGTCACGGTTTTCATAAGCGAATTTATATCACTTCCAACATCCCTTATACTTAGCTTATCGTTCGAAACGAGACTGCCGCCTCCACGTTATTTACATTGTTTTTCTTTTGCATAGCGAGTTGAAATAGCGCGAGGCATTAAACCGTACATTTACATAGTCGCGTTTCAATTTTGCTTATTCCGCGAGCATATTCCAGACATTTGATATATTTTTAAACACGAGTCTTGTTTAATTTATTGCTGACAGAGCAATCATGAGATCATTGAGATCTTGATATTCGAGATGGAACCGAGCGTGAAGTTTAATGTGCATGAATAACAGCCTAGGAACGGACAACTTTATTGCATCTCTGATTTACCGCACGTTTTGAGCGAGTCGAACGATCAATACTAATTTGAATGTGAGATTAAATCAAACCGACTTCGGTGATAAATATGGTGATGCGATGTTATCGTGATGAGTCTTCTTATTTTACTTTACTCTGACGCGTTATTAAATTAAGTCTCTTGATCAAGATTTACTCTACCGATGCTTCAAAGGCGCCACCGAGGTATAATTACCAAGTAAACTCTATTGCCCGCGATGAAAATTTGAATTTGAAATTTCGTTTCAAGTTCGATTAAAGTTACCGGGCTCATATTTCACAAATATTCACGCCTGGATAGAATCCCATGAATATTCGTCGCGATCTTACGGCAAGGGCTCATTTTCACAGTCGGAAGCTTATGTGCCGCGCACTACGGGATCTCTTTGAGCATTATATATGAGTGTAGGAGAGCTAAAGTGTGGAAGAACAAAATAAAGGCTACAAATGGAAAACGAAAGTAGACCCGTTAAAAAATAATACGAGATATTATACGGTTCTTAACGAACATGGACGTACACTGTTTCACAAAAACATTGACACATTGTAAAGTTTAAAGCGAGTCTTTCTACCTAGTAAAATTTTGCATGTGCTCCATGAAGAGGGAGAAGAAACTATAGCAATATCACTACACAAGGGCCATTTGTTTAAGAAAGTTTTTGTCTTGCGTATTTGTCCATAAAGTATGTCAAATTTGCAGACCTAAAATTATTTTATCAGGATGCGTCGAATTTTTTATGAGACGATATTTTTAATATAAATTAGTTTTTTTATGAAATTATATTTTATAAAGAAGGAATTCATGTAAAAAAATGCACATTATATTTGTTAATTATCTGTTCCTTAAATTATTTTATAGTTTCATAGTACAAAACGTTAAAAAATTTATTAAAATAATATTTGAAGATAAAAATACTTTTATTCTCTCTGATGTGGATTTATGAAAGCTATTTGTTTAAAATTCACGTTTTAATATCGCAAATTGCTACTGTTGTCTATATTCTCGTTCACATCTCGAATTTAATATTGTCATTTTTGACGTACCTAAATTATTGAAGAAAATTCGATATGGAAAACGCCAGAGAAAGATATTTTTACAATTTTTCCTTATTGGCTGAATTTATTTTAAATTTGAAAAAGTCACTCGTCTGAATTGTTAAATCAAATGAATGACATTTTTGCATTTCTTCTCTCGTCGAAATATTATTGAATTTGTACATTTGCCGGCGATGTCAAGAAAAGATTAAATCTTGTATTAGAAAATCTATTCGCGCGAAATATCGACAGAAAGAAAACACTGTGTTTCTCAGCCGCGGGGGAATTGAAAAAGCTAAGAAGGGGGGGAGGGGGCATGTTTATTTGGAATGCCAATATTGCCCTTGCCTATTGTCTCACCTATACATATGCGCATACATGTAGTCGAGCACATTGTACGTCAGATTTATTAATCTCGAGCCTATATCATCGGAATCCGTACGTCAGGGATATGAGAACTATTTGATTTTCTTTCACTCTTCGCAAATCCATTATCGATTGCAACAAGTTCGCGTAGACTTTTTATTTTTACAAAAACTGAAAAAATGCTTTTATATTTTCGCATACAATACATCGATGTTGTGAAACACCGGATTAAGCTAGCATTGAAGTGCGTACATCAGAATACATCGGAGTAGGTTAGAATCATAACTATTATCGATGTGATCTCTCGCGTTATTCGTTTGACAGTTATACTCGCCCATTGTGCATCTGCGATACGTTCTATTCTCCGAACAGCATGCGAATATTATTGTGCAAATCTAGCTGTGGAATTACACAACAAGATAAACTATGTCTTCTATTCCGACAGTCAGAATTGAAATTCTTGTTCAAGTCATCTCGTTGATACTTCGCTTAACTGTTATATGAAACAAGCCATTTCCGCATCCACGTTGATCTAAATTATCATCGATTTAAGTTCAAGTTTCATACATCTATTTAATCGAGAATGCCGTTAACACGTTCATTATTACACGTTATGATTGAAATGACATAAAACTTGACGACTTTGAATTAATAGGAAAGAAATGATATCATGTTTCTGCAATTGAAGAAGTTATTTGAATAACTTGTTGCTGCGCAATTTTACATACCTTGTTTCCTAGATTTTTACGGTTCGTTGAATTGTCCTTGCTGAATATATAGCTTTAGGTAACGTTCACGAAGATCGATGCATTGCGTGAGACACGCGACAATTTGTCGTGATTTGTCATTCATAATCGGTAGCTTTTGAACTGGTGTTATATTCATGTTAATCCCCACCGCAAATCACGAACTAGAGAGACATGTTTAGAGATTGCTTTTATTCAAAATTTCCGAGATTATTGGGACGCAGGTGCTTAACTATTAAATCGTCAGTTTATTACGTGAGGTTATAATTTTATTGCCGATTAATTAAACCACGCCATCGTCTGCTGGCTTTACGTAACGCTGCAAGTTTGTCAATTCGAATCACGAATGAACAAAAATTTATTCCCTACTTTATTCAACATTACATTACACGTTTTAGAGTTTATTATATCTATTATAATTTAATGTAACAATTAAACGCTGCAGTAATTAACGTCAGGAGGGCATATCGTATAATATGCTCTGACTAGCATGTTATACAATTTCTTAAGAAATTGTTGGAGAAACGCGGAAAGTTTTCGACATCCCGCATAACAACTTTCGGAAGATTTACCTGGACTACTAGTATTAATCATATACTAAAGTTTACATCTGGCGCAACGCTTTGTAATAGTAAAATAGGAATGAATGTGTTGATGGAAGTCTTCAGTGCTAAACTTTCAAAGGGCCACTTAGTGGTTAAATTCCTGGTTTCTTTGCTCACAAATTCATTTCATAGATACTTCTAGATACTTATGAAGAAAATTCTTATAACGAGAGAACTTTACTTATCTCTAAACAAATGGCATAACTTTTTGCAAATAAAATTAAAAATTTATGCATCTCACGGAACTGTTGTCGTTGTGATATTTTACGGTGACAGAAAGGAGAATATTTGAAGGAACAATTTGTATGTATTTATATTATTTGGGCGAGAAATTGTCGAGGCTTGAACTCCATAAAACTGATCGCCTACATGCACCGATATAAGGAGCGCTCGCGTTATCGCCCCGTCATTTCGGTCACGGTGCAGGCCTTAATTAAAGTTTCACAACCGATTGCACGAGGAGAACACAACGGAAGTAATCAACGATCGCCTACGCAATCACCGATTGCCGCGTCGAAGCCAAGCTTCGTCGGGTATGCTCTGTCACCACGTAATGGAACCGTCCACGGATGTGCAATGTTTACTACTAAACTTTCCAACGTTTTGTTTTCCTAATTCCCTGGTTAATTCCCACCTCGTTTTGGCTTTCTCGCAGTAATCTGCAAAAACGATCCGGTAGCATACCATCTCAAACGAACCCACTTACGTTGCCGTGCTCATCTTTTCATAACCGATTCCTGGGGCGAACGTTATTTCGTAGCGCAGGATTTATATAGCGATAACAATATATCTAGGATATGAAAGTTTCTTTTTTTCAGAAGTCATATATTCAAGTTCACATTTAATATAAATTTGAAAACAAATAATCTCGAAACATCTTTTGTTTCAGTTGTTATAAGAACAATTTGGTCGTATTATTGCAACGCGTTATCGAAAAAGAAATATTTAATTATAAATATATTCTATGATTACTTACTCGTATTATATGACTGCGATATGTATTGTATTATTTATCGAGATAAGAAATATGCTTGGTATAATGATAAAAATCGGGATCGTTGAGGGCAAATTTCGACGGATATGGTTCAGTGCATGCAATAGAATTATCCACGGATCGGTGACAGCAGATAAAGTTTCGGTTGCTTTAACCATATTTAACTTTCGCCTTGTATGTAACTATGGGTTAATTTAGCTCCTCGTTCTGTTAAAATCGATAGAGGACGCAGTTGTGAAATAAAGTCAAGATTAAATTATCTTTAGTATCTTTCAGATTATTTCTGACTTTTTTGAAATGAGCAATATAGAATATAAATAGAAAAAATATTAAATTATATAAAAATATATATTTATATATATATAAGTTTAATATTCTAATGTTTTAAATAAATGTTAAATAAACGTTAAATATAATTTGGTAGAAATTGAGAGAAAATTCGTGAATTTTCCTCTTCGCATCGCTGCAGAGAATTATATAATAACATGCGACAATTTTATTTTTGATCTCAATTTATTGAATAGCACTTGATTGGATTGGAAATTCATTATTTCCACTGTTTTGAGCGAATAAAGCTAGTAGCAAGAATCAATTTACATTTGATAAAATTGTAACAGTTTTTTTACAACTAAAATTATTTTTATAAATCTAATGCGACAAAGTTTTTCCATGTCATGTAAAAAATTTAATTAATTTTAACTGACTTTATATGGTTTCGTTGAAATCATTTTAAAAATTGTCACGTACTTTTTGTATTGATCGATATATCGAAACACGAACCGAACTCTTTATATCTTGCTACTTCGAAGGATACGTACCTACCTCTGGATACTATAGAATGCTATTGGACGTATCTCATATTGCTCTGTAGAAAAGATATCGTTATATATATTGTTATTCGTAGGACAATGTGGTTGGTGTTGCCTCTTCAACGAGGCTCGAATTTCTCGGCATTATATTGTAACATCTATTCTTCCGCCTCGACGATGAATGTCCTTGTGACAGTGAATAGTAAGGTGAAATAAGGATTTCAGTTAAATTTTTTAAAATAACACGGTGGTTATAATGATCATAATGGTCATATTTATCTGTTCATGCGCAACACAGAACCAGCTGCATAATAATTATTAGAAATTATAAACTTTTAATATTTGTGAAAAAAATTTGTTATTAAATGTAATACTTTTTATTATATTTTGCAATATCGTTTTCTGTATCATATATTTCTGCTTTCTGTATTAAGTTCAATTTTATGTATCTTTATACACTTTTTGTCACTTGAAGAATTTACAGTATCAAAATGTTAAAAACTTGCTGCAGGATTTCACGTTGCTGCAATATTCGAAACAATTAACTTTTAATTCCGAGTTCTTGATACAGTTCCATTAAAGGCGTTCTACTTGAAATTGTCTCATTTATTGGGCGTCAGACGTTCGTTTCGTGGGTCTTTTAATACTTCTACAGTTCATTCAGACTTGAATTACGTTAATGGATGACGCGTCTAAGAGATTGAGCGCGTAAGGACAGAGGATCATTCAAGAACAATTACACTCAGTAGGAGGACTCCCTCTAATGAAATTAACTCGTCTCCGATAATTAATTAGTGTCCGTCACAGCGGCCTTCTTCGCCAGTCTTAAGTGATCGTTATGCGCTCCGCACATGGCAATTTCTTGAGGTTTCGCGTTGAAATTCCAGAAGGTGCCGGTTTAAATCGATAAATTTACAAGTTACGCACACACGTTTAACATAACGCGATCATAATTCAATATGAAAGCTCTGCCTACTGTTACTTTTAACACGTTTCACATAAAATTTACTCGAATTGGACTGTTTTATATTCTACATAGGTCGTACTTTGCGCAAGACCTTATAATATAAAGGAAGCACTTTTGTAGTCCCTCTTTTTGTTATTCTCTTTATGCACAAGGAACCTTTCAGTCGCACACTACACGCATAAAAATTTAAAGTACAATGTAATCCGTGGCGCTAGACTACAAAAGTACGATTGTCGGCGTGGAATCGAATATAAAATGAAAACAAGAACAGAATAAATTTTTAAATCAAACTAAGCTTTTTTTATTCCGAGAAATAGTCATAAATTCTATTTACCACAGATTCAAGAACGAATATCGGCAAATGATGATTTCACAATATCTAATATTGTGCGCTAGTATGAAAATTTCAATAGCTGTGCTTATCTATGGATTAAAGGTGGATTTGCATTGCGCTTGGCTCAATAATGACATTAAGGTGAAAGACTGTTGATACTGTGCAACACAATTTTCGTAATAATTATTCTGTTACAATCAGATGCAAGAAAAATTTGTACATTTAAATTATTAATAGAGAATACTGTAGAAGAACTATTCAATAATTATTCATCTGATTACGTAAATACTTTTTGTCGAAGAATTAATATTTCACAAATGTTTGTATGTGCATAAATTGTATTGCTTGATACTATTTAAAAGTGCAAGCATACAACTTTATCTCGTGATGCCGTGAATACCGATAATATCGACGATGCATAAACGTGCCGTCGCTGCATCGTGCCGATGCAAATAGAAAGACAACAGTGGTAGTGGCGAAGCTATAGCAGGAACAAGATCGAAGAGGTAGCTATGGAATCTTGATTCTTACTACGAGATACCGGATCTCGGCTGAAAGGAGGGGGACAAGTTTTGCTGCCCTATTATGGATCTTCGATTTCTCGGATGGAAATCGTGATACTCTTTCTGCGCCGACAATCGTGACAGTTCTTCTAAGTCAAAAAGACTATTTTTAGAAATTGGTAATTTTTTTCTATTCATGAAATCAAACTATAAAATGAATTTTTCTCATCGATAATTATACCGATGCTAAATATTGTTATCAATATCGTTTATAACAACGAATAATCTATCGGACTGTGTTGTACTCTTCTGCTTACACGCTCTGTATTTGTCGCTCCGGTTTCGGATGAGAAAACGCATATTGCAAGCGCGGTTGCTGTGCAATCAAGGGGCGGCGAGGCGTGTAGCAGGGGGTGGAGCGATGATGTATTAATACCATTATCGCCCGATGATCACCTGCGCCCCAAACTAACCCAGCAACTCTCGCGTTATTAAAGGATGCGTCGCGACGCTTTCCGAATGGTTCATTTAACCGTTTGCCAATCACAACTGATTTTTATTAAACGTCATACTTAATCGAGCAATTAAGCATGCGCTTTAATTCCTTCGAATTCCAATGAAAAATTTCTAAGCTGCATATACCGCAAATCTCATGCAAATACCGCAGTAGTATTTAGTTGCGGCAGAACATTTCGTACGTGATGCAGATCGTGGATAAAACGCAATGTAATGACTCTAGTCGTCGTAATTATCTCAAAGTTGAATTTATCCGGTTTGAGATAATCCGAAGTCTTGGAAAAAAAAGTACGACGGTTAACGCGCGTAATCGACCAAGCGGCATCTAGTCTGCTTTTTCCACGCTTGTCTTCTTGCTCTCCGTCTGACTGGCTTCCAACGTTATCCTCGCTTTTTAACCCTCACTTGATCGTTTAAGACGCATCGTAGAACCAATGTAAAAAGATGGTATTAAGTCAGGATTTTTTGTTGATGCAATGCAGCAACTCAGTAATTCTACGGATTTTTCTGGAGTCATGATAAGATAGAAGCCAAAGTGACTGGAAAATCCACGAAATCTAGCGTAATTCTAATGTTTAACGGAACTTTTTATATTAAATTTTTTAAAATTTAATTTTAGGTTACATAATTTAGGAAGTTAACAAAAATATATACTTATTTTATATAATTTTTTAGTTTAATAATAATGTCAAAATTAAAGGAGAATGAAATAAAAATACAGAACATTTAAAAAAATTTATTTAATAAATTTTACAAATCTTATTGATCAAAATTTAAATTAAATAATTAAATTAAATTTTAATTAAATTTATAAATTAAAAAACGTATTATACCTTTTATTTATAAAAATTGTCCCATGAATTTGATTAAAATTATCGCTTTCGCGAGTTTTTTGGATTTTCTTTTATATGATTACTTAAAATTATCGAACGAAATAACATCATGGAACCCCTTCTTTGGCACTCGAACAATTGAGAGTCTTGGGGAACTCTACCCTTGCTCATCGTTTGCTTTCCACACCCCCAACTGATTTCACGGTGGCGTGCTGCCGACTGCCATTGTGAGCAGGATAATTATGCCTCATTAACAAATAGCTTTCTTTGATGTGGAAACCACGTGCACATCGGGAAAAGGAACGATTGTACGGACGGTTAGTTCGTTCGGGTTTGATGCAGGGGGTGGCATACAACACGAATAAAGAGTGCGAGACATGATGAGAGGACACCGGCAGAAAAGACAGTGGGATAGACAGAGAGAGAGAGAGAGAGAGAGAGAGAGAGAGAGAGAGAAAGAGAGAGTGAGAGAGAGAGAGAGAGAGGGAGAGAGAGAGAGGAGAAAACACGAGTAAAAAAAGCAAGAGAAACTCGAAGCGTGTCGACGATGCGGTCTGAAAGAACACGATCGATATTTCGTTGCAGCATGCAGACGCGACCTTCCCCGATGTCCTCGTTTGATTTTCTCTCTTTTGCAACGAAAGTGCGTGAGAGATAGACTGAGAATGCGTTTGGGAAGCAGAAACTTCCCGAATTACTTCTTTGGTTAGGAATTCCATTTCAGTTCTGATCGAATTACCGTACGCATATTAACTAGCCAAGGAAAACAGCTTCCATTTCCAGTGAATATCTGATTTAAAAAGGAATCGTAGCAAAAGTAATTATGCGCCATAGGCAATAAAGATTACAGTATTATTTGTTTATCAAGAAAATTTATAAATGTATGCAATGTTGCAATTTTCTTTCTATTGCTTATTATTATTATTATTATTATTTTAAATGGCTTAAGAACTTTTCTTTATACCAATGTAATCTAATCACATTGATAATTTCTTGAAACAAATTTCAAAAAATAATGTTGTATGCGAGTTATATTTTATTTGCTATTCAAATAACATTTGCTAGCCATATATATATTTGTTGCAGCAAAATGCACTAAACGCAAAAAATTGTTAACAAGCATAGCTCGTACATATTTGCAGTAACCTTATCTCCACAACTTTTACAAATATTCTGACGCTACATTGACAAAAGTAAATATGTTCGCGGAACTTTTGCAGAGGCAAGTGTGCGAAAGTAAACTATGGGAATATTTGATAATGCAGGGCGGATACTCAGACCCGTGATCGACATCGATAGATAAATATACTTTGGGAAGTAATATTCGTACGCGCGTACACAAGCATCCGCGCGTCTTCCGCTTGTGTTTCTGCAGTAGTGAAACATGGCAGGATCCCCTATTTTCTGTGTACGGGGATGTTATATTCGGAAATTGAATATGTAGTTTGTAAGCCGATTGGAGGGATACAGCTGCGTATAAGGAAGCTGCATTTGCATGAACGATGGCTCGTACGCGAATACACTTGCGTGAAATATAAGAATGCGCCTTATTTAAAATCCCATCTCCCTCTACAAGATTGAAATTATTCTTTCAACGTTCCATGTATTTCTTTGCAGAGGAATGCAGAGCTATAATAGTTTGACAAAAGATGTTTAAGCTTTTACAGAAATATTACAGCATTGTAATACTTTCTTTTATTTTCAGCATATTTAACTTCACATCGAAATTTTTATTTTTATAAATGTTGATAGATGAATATTAAGTAACAAGACGATTTGATGGGTTGAATGATTGAGAGAATGCATCATAAATTATTCATACAAAGTACATGTACAAATAATATTATAGGTTCTATATTTATATTTTTATTTATTTGACAAATCATATATTGATGGTAATTTAATGCGATATTAAATTCACGGTTACCTACGAGACGATAATTGATTTGTTGATTTATGTCATGTACTTTCTATACGGAAATCTGCCACTGTTCTTTTCTCGCGACCGACATCCGCGCCAACAAATGCCAGGCTCCATATATGTTCGACACGCATAAATTATTCATCGGTAGTTACGCTCGGTTGCAATGCGTCTAGACGACGCGCGTTAAGTGTAATAAGCCGTCGAACTGCTACTTTGCAGACTAACCGGATATTGATATAATCATCGCGCTCCGCTTGATTCATCAGACGATCAACCAAGTGGACAGTAGTGATATTAATCAGAATTTAATCTTGATATCGTTGGCTACACAATTATATCAATTTAAATGTAGGCTCGTAAGGATTATCTCGCGCCATTTTATCCGTAGATGATCAAAATAAATTCTGCATATTGATAGAAAATTAACGTGTGGATTTTTACTATGCATGTAGTTGTTAAAAAAAATTTGATTAATTTTTTTTATTATCTATAAGCTTTTTCGCGATGTTTATCAGTTCTGATTTGATGTTTGAGAGTTGAAGTATTTTGAAGTGTTGCCTCATAACAAATAATAATTATTACGCTCGTTTTATTTGTTACGTATTGTTAGTTCCATAAATCTAACAGAAACTTTGCAAAAATACTTTTAGAGTAAGATGATGTTAAAAGATTCATAATTCTGTGACGTCTCGTCATCACTTTCCTGCGTTATTTTGCAACTCAGCGGGAGTTCAGAGAAAGAAAGAGAGAAGAGGGCCAGAAATCCGTGGCGGGCGCGGATTCGTGGTCCTGTAACCCTTTTATGCTCGGCGCGTAAAGTTGTCCGTCGTCTTTGTCCGCCTACGTCAGCTGTCTGCCGGCCGTTTGTTCCGCGCTAAATAAAAAGGACTCTTCTACTTGCGAGGAGGAACGGTAATGCGCCGCGCGGAGGAAGACGATCGTTTGTTCCTCCGACAATGGCGCCGGATTCCCGCTTAGAGGCGGGAAAAACAGGCCAGACACGCCATGTACACGAGCGTTTCCACACTCGAAAGAACCAGCGGCGATGGCTCGTTACTGCCGTGCAGCTTGTGCATCGCGATCGATCATTAACTATCGGAAAAGCGATCAGTCGAAGGTGACGAAGCGCAGGCAGAGCGTTCGCTTAATAACGCTTCTCTCTCGGCCCCCTTCTCTCGGTTTTTTATTTATTTCTGCACTTTCCCCTAGAAAATTAAATCGCATTACGGATTTTTTTATCGCTTCTCCCTTAATGCTTTTCTTTGTAATTGTACGTGATAAAACATATCTGCTAACATTTTTTTTCAATATTTCCTTTTTATGTACACTCTATCAATGTACATTTTAGTCGTTATTTTTAAAACTGTTGTCCAAGAATTTTGACCGGAAAAAATGATTTGTTCGTAAGCTTCTGATTGAATCTTAGAATCGTAGATCATCGAAGAACCGCGAAAACTCCAGTTAACACACGAAAGTGGCTGCTCTTCCTTGTACAGCAGGAGGTATCGCGTGCGCGAGCAGAGATTTTTCGCGAACTGACGTGAGAAAAAGTGCAATATTGTAACACGCGATTCATAGCTTAGAGGAGGCCTTTACAATGGCCTGTGGAACCTCGCCCACAGGCTGCGGGATTACGTTGCTATTGAGTCCTTTTAACTTTACCGCGATTACTCTTCGCTACACGCTGAAACTATTGCAAAATATCAAGAGAACATTTATATACAAAGTAATAAAATTTAAACTTTATGTTATCAACTGTCAAATGTTTAATTGAAATAATTTATTTTAGAAATAATTGTTAATTTTGTAGAAATTATGTGTAGAGTATGATAAATCAAATAATTAGAACGCAATAAGTTATTTGCTTTAATTTTTAAATCATCTGGATTTACGTAATTCTTTCATAATATTTTATAATATTTCAAGAATTATATAAATACAGATTTTATCGCGGGAGATATTGTAAAGATGAATTTTTCTATATAACAGCAAGAGAAAGTTTCAATTTTGGTTTTAATCTTCGCTCGATCTCTAATTTCACAATCGTTAATTTGACAAGCGTGGCGATTAAATCTGTTACACACGTGACAACTGTAACCAGAAGTTAGTTGATTTCTATCTGCGGAGATTTGCGATGGCTTTCATGCGAGCCGAGTGGAGGAAGCTGGACAGGCGAAAGACCCTCGAGACGTAAAATTCTTTACTTTCGCGAGGGGATTTATACGACGCATTACGGTGTCACTTTGAAACAACATAACTAGATTTGTAAAGTCTGTCTCACCATTTAACGGGGAATTTCTGAAATACTTAGACGAAAGTAACGCACTGTTAATCGAGATTATAAAACAAGAATGGCAGGGTGCATTTCGAGATTTCTTTTTATGGATGATTACTCATAAGTTAGTGCAAAGCACAACAGATGAGTGTTAAAATTCATCACTAGAATGTTTTCCAAAGCATAGATTATTTTTTATTACAGCAATTCCGTCGCGGTTAATTTGACAAGCACATCGTTTTATGTCTTGATACAGCAATCACGTACAATCAGATTCTAATTTGTATCTACTGCGGTTTGTGACGGTCTCTGGGGGGAGGGGGGAGGGGGGGGGAGGAAAGAACCGTAGGAGGACGACGAACGAACGGATACGGTTGACTGTCTCGAAACGAGAGATGCAGAAACCGCGCCGTCGACTGTGGTCCCACGAGAAATCACAGCGGACAGGGACACATAGAGGGTTCGTCAACTCATATCTACCCAGCGCGCAAATCCTGAATGAATAGGCGTGACAAAACCGTAAACGACCATAATTACGTTCCACAGGAGTTGTTTATTTCGGGTTGATCAGCAAATTCCGATAAAGAAATTCCAACGAAAATGGAATACGATCCTATGATTAGCCGTTTTATTAAATTATGAAGGGAGTGAATGTTTCGCGATGTTACGATGTTTACGGATGCGCGTGTTAGTATTCTTAATATTACATTGTGCAATCACAGATAATGTAATTTTTCATCCGTCTTTTTCCATTATCAGAAATTTACGCAAGACAGAAATTAGACAGATGAAATTGAAGTTCTCCATTTATTTCTTAGTAAGTCGTATATGATACATACTACGATAGATATTTCGATAGTCTCTAAATACGTTACGTGTTATTGAATTTTTTTCACTAGGCAGTTACTTGCCTATCTTGATAAACGGTGAGAGTAGCTCGCCTTGCTTATTGGGCTCAAAATATATCGCCGCTCTTGCTTCCGATAACTTAAGACAAATCGATCGTTACCGAGAGCAATCGTTTCTATCGTAAAACGATTATTATACCTCGCGTCAGCATCCTGTAAACAACGACAGTCGCTTATGCAGTAACATTTGTTTCGCGTATTCGAAGGCTAATCGCATTGTTTCTCTCAGAACGCGGGAAAGGTCCGGATTTTCCGCCCACTAGAAGTCCTCTCGGCCCACGCTTCTTTGTTCGAAGTAATATACATTGCGTCTTGATAAAAAAAAAGTATACAATACACAGTTACAGCATGTAGGAGCATTTCTTTTCGGACACAAATTGATATATGATACTACGAAGGATACAAATGAAAAATTTTTTGCGCGATAAATTAAACCATTAATTACGCAGTTTTTTCTGATTGAATGAGATTGTGAATAATTATACACAATTAACTCTTTTTATATAAAAATTGAGAATTAGGTTTATAAAATTATTGCTGTCGTAGTAATTAAAATTTTTATTTACATTGTATATTAGGCATTGAGGTTCAATTTAATTTAGTCGCTCTTTATATGCATCACTGTTTTTGTTTACATTTTAGTCAGTATTTTAGGAACAAATATTGTTAAAATATATGAAGAGAATAAAGGATGCGATATAACGAATGTAACATTGATCTAGTTTGCTAACTAATCAGACAGCGTCTCTTCAAAATGCGCACGATGCAAATACATTTCACATCGTACTATTCAAGTAAAATGCATTCTTTACTTATCTCTCGGCGTTTTACACCATAGAAATAAATAGTATCGACAATGTCCGTCGCGCGTTTTGTTTTAAGTGTAAGCGTGCACGTAACGTGCGAAGTATATTTTCCACTTGCAAAATGCGAAGTGACGATCGGTCTAAAAAAATGGGGCGAATTGAAAACAAAAATAAAAACTGATCTCGCTCGAAACACGTAGCGCCTGAAAATGTCTAATTTCGATTTACACCATACGTCAACGGTGCCGGATGAAATGTATTTCAACGATACATAGACGCCGGTATAAGCAATTTGTTTGACAAACTTTATCGATATACGCACACATTTACACGGCGAGGATCCGCGCCACGTACAGGCGCATGCTGTGTGGCACCGATCACGGTGAAGTACGCGGACGCGCGCTGGAACTCACAAGAGTCATGGATGCAGTTTTATTTATTCGTATATGCACGTATGCACGTGTGTTTATGTGTACGCACACACAAACGGCGTATAAACTAGCGTAAATCAATGAACGAAAATCTCCGCAGCGAAAGCTTCGGAAACCCAGTACGGAAGCTATTTGCATAAAAATTGATTTAGACTTGGTTGCTCAATTAAAAAGAAAGGATACGGAGTAGACATTCCTGAATTCGTTACGCGAATTTTTTACAATTCTAGATTGATATTTGTTTCTGTCTCGTGATTTTGTCACCTATCTGCATCTCTACAACTGACTAAATGAGCGCGGCTTTTTCACGCAATGTGTATATAACACTCTAAAGTAATGTTCATTTATAACATATATATTTTATAATTTATATACTTTTATCTGCATTTACTAACTTTATTTTTTTAAATACAATGATTTGTCCAATTTGTAAATTTGCTTTCTGCATACTGTTTTTTGTTGACATGTGGAATCTAAAGAAAGGAAAGGAAAACTTTATTCATGGACGTCAAGGTTCGTTTTATTGTTTGTTTCATGCCGTGTTTTAAGATATACTAAATTAGGTACATTAAAATTTCGAGATATACGTGTAATTTGCACGCGTAATTAATCGACATGCATGATCATATCTATTATTATAAGTGCGTCGTTAACGATGTAATAGAAATCCATCAATATTCGCTATTGCGCAATGAATACATTGTGGATGCGTATATTGACCACTAATACATGATGATTTATAATACGAGTTCACCGAGTTATTTTGTTAAAATTACATTGAGATATAATTGATCGAAATCGGTATTATGACCATTTCTTTTGTGTTGCACTTATTTGCACTGGCTACGACCATGTTTCTATACAAATTATGGATATGTAAATGTTCACAGGTGACTATACCGCGTCTGTAACGTTTCGTTACAATAATCGTACGTGAATTCATTACTGATTATTATGTGCAGAAATGCATTCAGCTGTGTATAATGGAAGCATAAAATGCTAAAATGTATGTTACAGTCGCGGACGTTTGTTAAATTATGGCGTTAAAAGCTTATTGAAAATACATAAATGATTTTGGCGTAGATTGGCCTACCAGTAATGTAGAAATTAATAAATATATGTTTATTTCAATTACTTACATTGATATAAACTAATAGCTTTTTATCTTTGCAAGTTAATTATTTTTATTTCATCATAACTTTAAATCAAATTATTCATTCATAAAAATATTTTTGAAATAAGTTTACAATAAAAATAAAATTCTATATAATATAGATGTATGTGTCGCAGACTCGTTCTGTAGAAACTTTGTTGAAACTTTGCAAACATTGTCAGCTGCGGTACGTCAAAATCTTTTCCTGCGTCGAAATACATAAATTTAAAACACAAAAGAAGACATACGAGCGACGCGTAAATCATTTCGCGATCCCTGTCATTTCCGAAGGAAGAAGCTGGAGGCGGAAAGAGAAAGAGATAGACGAATTGAATAGTTAAAACGAGAATAGAATGAACGCGATGCAGATGTAAAGAGAGCGAGCGCGGCCACGTAAAGTGTTTTGAGAGCAAACAAAATCGAGAAAGACGCAACTGTGAGATAACTATGGTCGAGTCATTTTCCAAGTCTCGGTAATCGCGAAACATCAGCTTCGCCCAGCTGCAAAATCGTGATGAACCTCACTTCTTAGCCAAAGAGTAAGCGTATTGTAAGCTAATGGATACGAGCCAAACCAAACACGAGAGAAGATGAAAGATGGACAAGGAGTGTAAGTGAATGAAAATGTTACGTTGTTCACGTTGGTTTTCCGCTGAAATTACTTACAATTTCCGCCAACTGAAACTTCACTTTTCAACCACGCGATAAATTGATCACTCAATCAATGTACGAAATCATCTGTTAAACAAATGATAGTTATTTTGTCATTTATTTCAATCAAGAAAATCTCTTATCTTTATTACTTAGCGTCTATCATAGTGATTTATGAACTAAAATTTACTATGGATTAACAAGTTGTAGGACGGCTGTGCAAACGATTTCCACGCTTATTGTGATTATTAGATGTTTTATATATTCTTTCTATCTTTTTCTTAAGCCTTTTTATCTTATTTTAGTTAGAAATGTGAAAATAATTTAAGAATTATTAACATTCTAGTTTTTGTGTGATCAAATATATATCTGCTAACAAATATAATTTTATTGAAATATTTTAATGAAATATTTTTGCTCTGCCTCACAACAAAAATATTTTTGGAATAAATATTTTGGATGGAATAGTTTTGCAATATCGCGCATATCTGTATTATACGAATATAAGTTGTTGCTTAAATATTAAAAACTGAAGTGCAATGATAAATAGCATATTTTAAAAATTCCGTGCGAAAATGTCTCGAATGTTCCCACGAGATACATCCTTGGATATTACTGTTTGCTGACAGCTGAAGAATTGCCAACGTAGAATTCAATTCTGTGTCGAGAATAAGAGCGCAGGCTAATGCATGCGTACGAACCATGATTCTGTTTCGTACAAATACCGCTTGTAACACGGCACGAGGTAATTCTATGAGAAAAGATGAAGAATGAGCGAAAAGTTGAGTGGATAAAGGCGTTACATCATCTTTTTCAGTTATCCGTGAAAACGTTCCGTGAAAATAATTGGAGCCTGCCGTCTCCTTTGTCCAGATTTTTGTTACGAAAGGGAAATGTCAGTCGATCTTATATAACGAAGGTCTTATATAACCTTTGACGGTAGTTTCTGTGAAGGTTATACGAATAACTAGCGTAAAAAGATATAAATCCGTAACCTATGATATAAATTCAAAAGTTTTAATTCCGTTGAAAACTAATTTATTTCGTCGATAAGACTGTGAGGATATTTCTACAAGATGAGATAATTGACAAGAGTTTTATTTCTTATAAAACTTAAAAATATGTTAGCTTGGATTTATATGATTCTCGGTGTTTTAATGTTATAATGAAGCCCTGAATGTGAAGTGGTACAAGCACGGTTAACGTATGCAAACAATGTTGCACGCTCTAAATTTTTCTTCCACACGGTCCGAATGGGTGTTACGGTCTCGAGGCCGTTCGCAACCCTCACGCATAATATGCATGCATAATGCCTCCCCTCACACATCCTCGCGAGAAACTGTCCATTAGCCGTGCCAGCCGTTTCCAAGTTCCCGCAATGAGTCGTCTGGGACAGAGTGACGTAATGAGGTAATACTTAAATTGCGTCCACGTGCCGCGTGACAGTATCGACAGACAGGACCTTTGGCATAGAAAGCCATCGTTCGGATGGGCAGAACTAGGCCGCAAACAATGGCGGTGCTTCTCGTTAACGACGAGACGCCGTTCCGTCGGCGTTGGCCGCGGTATCATCTGGCGCAGTCCAGTCAGGACTCTATGGCAGCCTCGTGCGAGTGAGTTACAGCCTAACCAGTCGTCGCGGTTATTGAGTATCCCGCCATATAAGTGCTGTTAGTCGTTGAACATACTCTGAGAATGGTTTTAATAGAACGTTTTTCGCGCAGTTATAGAATCTCGCGTCAAAAAATCGTGAAAAAAAATCGTAAAAAAGTGCGTGTAATAGTGGCCGCGATTAGAGTTGTTTATCATGAAAACACGAAGACGCCTTCACAGAGCAAATAGCGGTATACGTAATGGTTTTATAGGGAAGCAACTCAATATGAAATTTACATAGGATCGGCGTAGCATCGGATGATTTGGATGAAGGGTTTGTGCAAATATGGAGCTAGATTGAATGCACGAAGTATAATTTAGTGACTGCGTTATAAGTAAATTAGTGCAATTATTGAACGTTGTAATATCTACCATTCTTAAAAAGAAACCGCTTTTGCATTTGTTTTTTGTATATGATTTTTAAAGCATAAGAAAATTAAGTTGACATTTTTTTTCTTGAATCTTGTCTATAAAAATATTTGAGAAAAATATATTAGATATACGATCACAGACACATAATTATTATTTAGCATGTATCTTTAATAATTATATTTATATAAAATTATAAGGATTATTATATTAGACTTTCTAATAATTAATTTATAGCAAAAGGTTGGAAGCAGTCTTTGTTTGACACTTTGTTCGACCTCTGTTTTAATATTTGCATACATTTTAAAGTTGGCGGAGCTATATTTGTAATTTCATTATTAAGTCTATTTTTTTATTCATAATTTATGAATATAGCACCGATATACTTCAAACGTTAAGAAATAAATGTGGCTATATAGTGCAAACTCTGCAATAAATGCAAATAGCAGTACTAAATCAAAGATTGATAAGCATTGCACAGAAATGGCTGGAATAATTTTCTTTTTGCTTATAATAATCAATTTATAATCGTCAGAGTATCTAATGTAGTCGTATGCTACAACATACATCTTTATAATGATATGGCAACATGTCGCACTGATATGTCTCTTGTGACGTGTCCAAAACGACATGTGAATCAAAATTCATCGTCATCACTTTAAGAAATGGTTAATGCATCCGTGAGAAAAATGAAGCTGACTGGGTATCACAAGTAGTCGAGCATTAAGTTATTTAAGCCCGGAGAGAGCTTATGCGCGTAAAATTAATTACTCCGTAGAAAATGCGGGAAAGCCTCGTCGAATTAAAAACGAAATAATTAAGTACCTTCGGCAGTTTGATGGTTAGAGAGGAAATGTAACGTGAGATATATAATTTTTATTTTTTAATGAGATGCAGAGTAAACAATTAACTCAAGTATTGTTACAAACGATACAGTGGACAGTTATTTAAACTCAAATATGTAATTTAAGTAATATTTGAATTTTCAATTTTTCGTAATTATAATATAATTCCGAAAACTTGTAAAATAATTGATTAATTTTATTTAATGATTAAAATAATAAAATAAGATATAACGTTGCGGCGTTATATAATAGAACAGAATATCCGTTTTTAAACATTAATTTAGTAAATTAATACGTAAATTAAAACGATACATTTCTATTCGAAAAATTTAAAGATAGTTTCAAATTTCTTAAATATATATGAGAAATCATTAATCAAACGTGAAAATTGTATTCTTATAAATAAATATTCTTTCAAAACTGTTATTGACAATCAAGTGATATCAAGTTTTCCAAGCAATGGAGACATTTCGGTCGAAGAAGTAATTTGATCAGGGAATGCAGACGGTCAAATAATAGCGGGTAATAGAGCACCGAGCGAGAACTACGTTTCCTCTCCCCGTATATAGCTACGTAATGTAGCAAACTATTAAGGTATTCCAGGCAAGTGCGCCGCGCCGCGTGCTCTAATTAATGGCATCCCATGCGCGGCTACCGATTATCTCGCCGTGTATAATCTTACCCGACCAACGCGACGGTTTTAGACGTCCGTGGGTCTGAGCAGGATTAGAGGCAACATCGATAATCGATTAAGTTTAAGTGCTTCCCACGCCGGCGGCTCGTGTAATAACGTATGATTCTTTGGAGACGATCGTCACGTGCTTAAGTACCACCACCGGGAGAACTTGAGGAACCAGTTATTGCCGCTGGAACTATCGAGTAAATGCACCGCGATCAGCATTGAAATGAAACGATCGCAAACTTTTTGATATTTCTCAGATAGCATCGATAGTGCAATACAAACCTGACGTAACTGCGTGTTTCGTTGCATAAGAATTTAAAAAAGTTTTTATTAGCAAAATTTACATATTATACTAAACTATCGGCTTTATAATAACTTTTCAATTTTGAATGTTAAATAATATGATGATAAATTCTTATATATTAATATTTTATTAAATAGGATAAAAATTTCTTTTCTGCATTTTCATGTAAAATGTTGTGCGATCTTTTGATAATACATCAATTTAGTTCTTTTACGTATAAGACTTTTTATTAATGTATCGGGATTATTCACTTCTTTGCCGTAAAGAATGTTTTGTTAATCTGACAGGTCGATTCATCTCACTTCGCATGTTAGAAAGCTATAAGTTTGCCGTCTAAATACATTTACAAAACCGAAACACTCGCAGTACATTTTTCCTCCCTCGATTTTTTACTATCGCGAAGTCGTTATTGTGGATTGCTTGTAACGGCCTCGACGAATTCCTTTTTACTTCAGTAGAGCGATATTTGTTTTTTCAATTTTTGCTCTGCTATTATCGCCTACTGGCCAAAAGCTATTTTCTTGAAAGCCCTTCTTTCATGTTCTTCCGCCTTTATTTCGAGTACTACTTCTTAGCAGTTGCATTATTCTGAAATATTGCGTTCTATAATATAACTTGCTGGAGACTTGACTTTTTTTTTTTAATTTTTTAAACATACGATTGTCTTCGAGGAAATCTACTAGTTTTACGTAGCGCGACAATATACGTTTTTTTTTTTTTTTTAGTTTCTCTTATGACAATCTGCGGACAAAGCAACCTGGTCTCGATTCAATTAGCTAGATGTCGTGGTTTTATTCTCCTTGATTTTTACTCAGCGTGCCTCGGGGGTACGTTCCGCCTGAGGTACACCTCGTTCCTTAGCTCAACGATTGCTTTACTTGGGAGTAAACTCGCTGAACCATCTCCACGCGGCTGATGCAGCTGTTCTTTTCTATTCCACAATCTAATATACTTTCATAAATTTATAACGTTACAAATGCGGCTCGTTTACATTAAATTTATCGAGTCAGTCTGTAAATTTATACGTATTTATTGCGCGCTACACATCACGAACATGTGACAATCTTTTATTTTTAATAACGAAGAAATATTTATCGTTGATTCACAAAATAAGCTTATTCTCGTTAAAAACTACGCTTTGTCTTATATTTCTCAAAAATACATTTAAATTTATAAGGTTATGTCCTCAATCGAGAGACAAATGAAAAGATTCGCGATCCGCCGGGAGGTTAAGCTAGAAAAGCTCTTTTAATTATAAGTTCTCGTTTTTTACAATTAATTGTAAGTCTCTTTTAATATACAATTTTTATTTTCTAATAGCTCGAACGTACGTCCGTTCAAATTGATAAATTTTTTACGACCCGTTGCGAGCCTTGCGATAGTATTTTTATATTCTTCTTAAAATCGAAAAAGGGAATCTTAGCAACAGCCCCGTTTTTTAAATGCAAGTAATTACTTGTATTTTTAGAGTCCTCTTTGACCGGACTTCGCTCTACGCTGCAGCGCGCTGCACGATTCTTCGGTGCGCGTTCGTGTCGGAAATGCACTGTATCGTTTGCGCTTTTTGTCTTTAGGATTTCTCGTTGGATGGCTCCGAAAGAATATAATATTTTATTTAATAAAAACTTTGGTAGTGGTATATTAGACCTACAACAAAGTAATATAATTTGTAATGTGTAATGAGATAAAAACATTCCTGAAGCTTTTCTTATTCGTTTTCAATATCCATACATTAAATATTATTTAGTAAAAGTTTGTAACAGAATTATTCACATCTTGAGAAATTTACTTTTATTTTATTAACTTTAAAATTATTTTTATTTTTAATTTATTAATATTATAAATTAATAATTTTTTTACGCTGTTAAATGACTAGTACACAATAGTTTTAAATAATGTTACGTTAATTCACTATGTGTCTCTTGTGAACTGTTTCTATCGCAAAAATGACACAAAAAGAAAATTCTTCAGCTTTTAGCGCGGCGCGTCGTCTGCGCGATTATTACCGCTAAATGTTTTCCTCGCTTTCAGCGCTTCCCTCCCACTCTTCTACCTCTTCCACTTTTCCGCGACGCATTGTACATATGATGTGTCTCCTTTTAATCTATAAATGTCATTCGCTTACAAAGATTGAGAAAAGAAAAAATATTTCCGGCGTATGTTTCGAGGCAGAAAGATAACGTCTGGAGCAGATTGTTCTGCACTGCTAAGAAATTGTTTTCATTTTCTTAAATGAAAGCACGCATTTGCGGTAACTACAATCTCGGCAAGTACTCTCAAGATTTTTAAATTGCGTTACGTTGTGCTTTCTACACATTACAAAAAATTATCTTTGTGAAATTAAAATTATGTATGTGTATTTCTTCCGTAAGAAACATTTCTTTTTCATAATTAAAATATTTTGAAAAACATGAGAGTTAATATAATAAAATGAGTATTCTATTTCTTGATCGCTATTGAAGATTCATCTGTTTTAATTAATATTATTTCCCATGATATGATATGATAAATATTAAACGATACATATATACGTATAAGTAAATTTATAGACTCATAATTTTTGCGTAAAAATAACGTGGACGTAGAGTCATACAAAATATTTTGTGATATTTACACGTGTGTTATAAAGTATACCATTCAAATTTTTATATATTAATTATAATTTTGAGTTTATTTTCTCGCGCTATAGATTTTACATATTTATGTGATACAGTACAGTACAGATCAATATATGCCGTGACGATAAAGCAGCGGAAACAGATATCTCTCATAATACTAAGCAACAATTCATAGATTTATCGTCTGAAGTATGACAATATAAATTTTGTTGCAGTTAAGCATATTGATATACGTTCTGATAATAATATGTATATGTATTATCTTTTATTAAAATATTATATGTCGGATTAACGTGTTGATGTTCGAACAATTTGACTCACACATTGATAAATCAGTATTGCGGCAATTAAAAAAGATTCCTATAAATTTTGTTTACTAATTTAAATCATCACGTTCAGCTATATTTCTATAATATAAAACTCGTAAATGTAACTTATCCTTTTTATAAATTTCAACATAACATGCATGAATAATAATATTGCTAATGTTTAAATATTAGCATAATGAACAGCAATATAAAGAAAATGAATTATAGATATAAATCTTTTATATATTGGAATATAAAACATATTCCATCGTGTATATTTATAGGCATAAAATTTGAGAGTTTATAGTCTAAATTTTGTGATTCTTTATAAATTCGTAATAATCTTAAGATTCCACACAGCTATGAAAGCGATCAATAAGATGGCAAACCGAAACGAACGACGGAACTGTAAAATTCTGGAAGCCAAGTCTTCGTCTTGTAATACCAGGTGACACTTACAGTGTCACCTTTCCAATACGAAACTCGCGAATCCATTCGGCGTCATCGGTGTGCCGGTTGCAGCACGCAGCTAGAATATCAAATAGACCCATAGACTCCCGGTAGACAGTCGGCTATGTAAGATAAACGAGCCAATATGGCCCGTGACACTCACTAACTGCCGGATTTAGTGAGCTCGATAACCGATAACTTTCTTATTAAATCGACTCGGGTCGGGTTATCGGCGCATAGCCGTTCTGAGCCGTCCCAAAGTCCCCTTATGTTGCATTGCTGGTTCTGAATTACGTTGCGAATTAACTTTGTACGATAAGAGATTGCAACACACACCCTCGATCTAATGGGGTATAAAACAATGAAACATTCAACACAAACGGTTTTAACACACGTCATTCTTTCAAACGCAAGCGCAGGTTGAGTCACTTTTAAAACGGTTATCATGACGTGAAGTGATTTGGAATGAGTATAACTTAATGATATACTCAAAGTTGGAGTTCGTGCTTAAGCGGAATAAATTTTGAATATGCTATCGCGTGCTATTGCATATTATCGACAATAATGATGTTTTATATGTAGAGTCAGATTGTACAATACTTGTATAATAATATAGAACTCGATAAATAAATCGAGAAGGAAACAGCTAAAAGTATGTTTTCACGTTGAAATTTTGATAACGCTGTTTGGATTGTCCGGCTAATAAATATCTCACGTGTCGCAACGTACACTATTAAGATATACGAATGTGACAAATGAGAAGTAAGTAGTGCAATTTCTCACTCCTTTATTTAATCTGGTAAAAATTGTACACGTTGCTGTTACAGAACGGTTTGAAATAAAAATCGATAGCATGATATAGTGAACATTGCTAGAGTAGATAGCAATAATAATGTCGTAGCAGGTTTGTAAAACGACTGTACGATAACAAAATAATTTACGATCAGAGATATATTAATATATATTATTTATATATTTTAAGCATAAGTATTATTAGCGTACTTTAAAAGTAGATGTATTATATATTTAAACATGATTTTTTTTTAAATTTTAAATTCCATTTTGCCTGAATTTTGGCCTACTGTACTCTGCTGGTGCAAATGCCTCGCGAGTCGTAAAAGTAAAAAGTTTTAGACAGTTGTCGGAGCGAGGTTTCGTTTCAAAAGGGAGAGGCAGCGTCCCTCGTAAATGTTTCACGATGAACTTTCTTTCCTCCAGCATTTAGTCACGGGCCTCTAACTTTGGCCGAGGAAGGAAGTTATTAATCTGCGAGAAGTCAATCCTTCTCTCGCCTCTCGTAATTCACAGTCGGCCCATTGTATTCGCTCAACTGCAATTATGCGTCCGCCCTGAATTTGTCCGTGACTTTCGTCTGCATGTATATTGCAGTCGCACATATTTTCGCTCGCAAAAATATTCACGCGTACGTGATGCAACCGTATGACAATGTATCTAAAAGCACGATGCAGAAAATCTCTGTTAGTATGTGTTAGTTAGTTTAATATTTTTTAATTGGCGAATAACTGATCAGCACTCAACGATAAAATATTTGATACGAATAATGAAGTACATATTTTATGTGAAGTATAAGTAGAACGCGACTATATGTTTTTGTTACGGTCGCTAATGTGATTGTTTTTATTACAGTGCATATTTTGAAAGTTGAGCAATTTAAATGCGAGAGAAAATTACAAACTACTTGCGTGTAGGATAAAGTTGCGGAGATTAAGTTATGAAACCACAGAAATATGCGCACGATCACACCCACAGGTGTTGGAAAAATCGATAAACGTACAAGATTCGCGGTTCTTTCCAGAGAACTTTTCGTCGAGTTTTCGACTAGTTTGCAGATTTGATAATATTTTATAGAGAAGTTTTTATTTCTCCAGATTCTTTGACGATTTAAAATCAATTTTTTATTGAAAAAAGAATTGAAATTTAATTCGCCAAAGTTGTTCAATGCTTGATGGTTTATATTTTAAAATATTTCGTAATCAGAATGATTATTATTATTTTTTTTAATCTAGCTTGAAGTACTAACATCTATAGTTTTACAGGAAACCGTAAAACAGAGCACATCACTTTTCTGAAATACTTTGAACAAATTGACGTAAGACACGCGAAAGTAGATTAGTTCCACCATTTGAAGAGCCTCCCTTCGATAGCTGTATATTTATTGGTAAATAAAAACTATTCTCATAAATTACGCTTGCTCCGAACTTGGCTACATAGCCGACTCGTGGTAATTACGAGCAATGACCGGCGGCTATCGGTTTGTAATCGATTAAGCGGGAATCAAACGTACCGCGCGCACGGCTGTTCTTCGGACGCACGTATAAATAAACCCATTAGCGCTTTTCTCGTCCGGTCTTCATCGTGACAGTTATTGCGCCTAGCAGGCGGAAGCTGCGCGATTTATTCGATAGCTCGAAGCCGCAAAATAAATTAAAAGCTGTCCGGCACAGGACTCGCTCTCTTTTCGCATTCTCCGAAGTCGCCTCAACTTTGGACTCCACGACGAGCGGAAGCACATAGGAGTGCGGATGCAATGGATAAGAAGCAGAGGAACTTTGTATTATCATTGTGGATGGCATCGCGGCTACCCCTTTCTTTCCCCTCCTCTTTTCTCTTTCTTCAATTGGACGAGGCATTGCCGGCGGTGATCGAGCAATGTTATCCGTCTCAATCAAACGTTCCTATCCAGTACGCCGTGGTACAAAAGGAATTCTTGTATACGCGTAGTATCTGTGTATCCGCGAGATACTCGCCTGCGTTGCTCTCGTAGCTTTGCCCCGAAGCAACGATTCTTTACCTAGAAAATCGAGGAAATCCGCGACAAGCTCAAAGCGAGCGCGAGTCCGGCAACGATCCGCCGCGGCGCGTCGAGACTTTATCAAATCCCCGAGGCAACAAATATTGTTGATTTCAGCTTTTCAACTTGTTTTCCATCGTCTTATAGCACCAGCTGCATGCGCGGCGGTTTGTCTTGAAAATATACGCGCATATTGTTCCGCTTGATTTTGCATTCATAGATTTTTGATCCAATAATAGTCTTGGTTCTGTGATTTCTCGAGGTGCACGAAACGGCAATCGAAGGCCGTCTCTTTTACATGAGTTCTTATAATTTCAAATATAAATTATTATGTATGTTAAATTATAGTTTCCGTATTAAACTAATTAAAATTGATTAACATCGACGTTTTCCAGCTCTGCAATGCATTGATTCGCGACGAATCTTTATATAATATAGTGGTGAGGTAATTAATTTAATTTTGAATCAAATATAGAAAAGAAAGTACATTTCTTTACTTATGGGAGTCAGATAACGGCAAACTGAGATTCTGTAACCTGGAAACCTTATGAAAACTATCCCTCCGGCTATAAATATCGATGATTTAAAGTACACGGTTCGCTCCTTTCCGTTTTACTTTAGCGACTACGTATCCATCCGGTGATGGCAGAAAATATGCACATATATTTCCACATTGAGATTTATGTTTATAGAACTTCAAGTGATATCTCCGATCCATAAACGTCATCGATCAGACTGTGTCAGTTTTTCTATTTTTCGTTGCATGACGGCGCACGATGTCGTAAAACTCAACGAAAGATAAAAATTTTCCTGGAATATCCGTAAAGAAATAACTAAAAAATCTTTTTTATATAATAATTATTATATTTATTTAAGAATTTCTTATTTATATGTTTGAAAATAACAAAATATTGAAAAAAGGATATTTTATTAATCAAACTGGTTGTATTAAAATTTTAATGCATCTAAGAAAGATGATAATTTATAAGAAATATTGTTTTATATATATATATATATATGATAACTTATGTTTTGTCGTACGCACGCAAGTCATAGCTTTTTGTCATAACTCTATTTGTGCTCCAAATGTTGAAAAAGTAGAGCAGTGATGTGAATGGAAGCTGTTGCAATCGTTTGTCGACGACATCAAAAAGAGACTGACTTTTTATTGCTTATATTGAAAGGTTATGATGTTTATGATGTTTATTGCTGGTCCTGTCATGCGAACGCGATGTTACTAGCTGATTTCGTTCCCGTTTTGCTCGAAATAAAATCTATTGGATTTGCAAACAAGCTGTTTCTGGAATCAGAAAAATCATGTCTTCGATGTTTTAAATCACGTTAAATGGCCAAACAAGTGATCCTGAATGCTGTACATTTTATTCTTATCTTCAGTCTAATTAATTTGATTACCACGAATTGGTAATTATACATCACAATATCGTTCAGTTATTTGTAATAATCTGTTCGTATCATCGTAAATCGTTTAGTGAGCCACACGCGACTGGCAACGAATCGTCATTCCAAAAACTCCGCGCTGAAAAGAATTCTGTCACATTATTGTCGTAAATTGTATCCGGCATTGTTTTCGCTCGGCGTGCATTATTTTCCGGGCAAATTTATGACGGCGAGTGAAACGCATTAACGGTCGACTGATAATACGGTCGCCGATCAGACCACCATAGGAATTTGAAAGCAATTGATCGTAATTAATCGTCAAATTGTGTAACGATGCACATTAAAACTTTACGAGAGAAACACTTAAAAAGAATTACTATGGATATAAATATCGAGATACATCACCGTGAGCGTATTTTCGAAATTTTTAATCATGCAAACATATGCGAATGTATCTTTAATTATCTAATGTGCACAATTTGAAGAATAATTAATTTTTAACTAAATTTTATTATCATTACACGAGTGTTTATTAGACTCTTGAAATTTTTATTAATTTCCCGGCTATCGCAGAAATGTGAAAGATATTATCAATCTGACGAATAATTCATATCCATACATCTTTCTGAGAGATCTAAGCTTTTTATCCGAACGCGGTATAAATCTAGCGTCGAGACTGCACACCGATCGACGGATCATTAATTACAAATCCATTATCACGTTACAATGAAGTGCGGAGTGTGCGATAGAGTGCATGTTTCCCCCCTTACCACCTTCATTATGCAGAAAATCCTTTTACACCGATCGAGTATTTTTCGTATATCTGATTACACGAGCATAAGTTTCACAGTGATCCGTCAAAGAAAAATGACGCAGGGATATAAATCATTTTAGAAAGATCGGAGAGAACCAACTGTATGGACGGGCTGGAGAGGAATTGGCTGACTTTGGGATAGTGATGGGATCAGGGTCATATTTCCATAGGATTTAGTTCACACTACATTCTGTAACAACGTAATGCAATGTAAATGCAATGTTGCATTAAGTCATGCCATGAGCAAACTCATCGAAGTTGCTAATCTGAGTTCTCGTCTTTAAGTGAAGCAAATCTCCTATAGCTGGAAGTTCCCAAAATACACAAAGTGACCGCAAATTTAGATTCTGATTATATCTTCGTTGTGATATTAAAGTCCAAACGATGTTTTTCCATGAATATTTATTTTTATAGTTACATGGATTTCTATAATTACACGGATTTTTTTATGGATATTTATTTCCGTGGATATTTATTTTTATAGTTTTCATAGATAATAATATAAAACACTTATTTATTTATTGGAATATTGGTTAGAATAAGCTTTTTTACATTTTTCATAATCGGATGATTTATTAATCATTTACAATTATGAAACACACATTGCTTTGCACGTTGGTTTTGCATCAAAAACATTCTCCGTGTTTTTATAGCCAGTACTTACGAATGATACACACGTATTTGAAGTTGCTTTCTATCCGAATTTTCTAGAAGGGATGGCGTACCATAGTTTTGTTATCTTAAAATTATTATAAAATCATAGGACATGCTAAAACAAGTACAACAATAATGTCATTTATTATCTAAAAAATATTTTGCACTGTTTCGTGAAAATGCGATTAATTTGATTAAAAATCATGGTATTTGAAATGCTTACATAGGAGCTTTTGCGCTGTCATTTCGTACATTAAAATGCAAGTGATTACATTTTTAAAACCACTTTTTGCACTAATTTATCAATGCTTTTTTTGTTTCTTAGTGAATCACTTCGTTTCGTATATATTTATTCTTCTTTCTACGTTGTACTAATTTGTTGCTGACATGGAACGTGCTTAATGTAGGCGTAATAAAGAGATAACAGGGCATTTAAGTACAATGAGATCCACAAACTAATGAAGTTGGTCTCGATGCTATCATCGTATTTTCCTGCTATTTTGCTTACTCTTATTATAAAACGTTACAGTAGTAAAAAATTATCTAACTTGTTGCTAAAATGGCACGTGCTTATATATGCGTAATACAAAGATAACAGAGCATTTAAATACAATGAGACCTACAAACTAATGAAGCGGTTAGTCTCGGTGATATCATCGTATTTTCCTGCTATTTCGCTTACTCTTATTATAAAACGTTACAGTAGTAAAAAATTATCTAACTTGTTGCTAAAATGGCACGTGCTTATATACGCGTAATAGAAAGAAAACAGGGCATTTAAATACAAGGAGACCCACGATTATCATCGTACTTTTCTGCTATTTCTCTTACTCTTTTTATAAAACGTTACGATATTAAAAAATTATCTACTTTATATTATCGTATGCGACGTGATGAAACGAAGTGTCTTAATAAATAATTTTACAACGTTTGATAAAAAAAATTTATTGTCTCTTAAACAATTATCGTATAAGAAAGTTCGGACCAATTTTCTTCTTAAACATGTATGGTTAAAGCTATTATCTTTTGTAATTATAGTTTATTAGAATGTTAGCGCTTTCCAACGGATTAAAGTCGTTTCATTCAGCCCTCAAGCGAATCCACCAATATAACGAGCACGTACATCCATCGACGGCTCATTAATTACAAATCGTGTTACGAAACTCCGTAACGCGTGGAGTATTAAACACAGTGCATCTGCGTCACATAAGCTCCTGTTTGCTCCTGCTGCAATCATTATGCGGCCGATTTCAAACGCTACCCAACAACCATAAATATCTACAAAATGTTTGCGTTATAAATACGTGCGTCAACGATCGTTATTTATATTGCTAGAGATTAATATCGCATGAAAAAATATATTTTTTAATGGAAAGCTATAAGTACGCCGCGTATATTTTCTTTCATTTTTTTTACGCATCATTATGTGATAAGTTACAGGTTTTACAATAAAATTTCTTTATTTTTTTATTCCGTATGTTGACATATTGGCGTATTGCAAAAATGGAGATAAAGTGTAATTTGCAAAAATGCAGGAATCTTTGGCTAGCTTTGCATGAACATTCCAGTAGAAATTCCGATGAATCAAACCCGTCTCGGTTGATCTCCACGTTGGTTATGCATCGCATCCGACGATGCAATGATCACTAGTCAGCGCTGCAAATGTACCATAGATGGACTAGTCCTGCTCTCAATATGTGCCCAATGCAGAAGCACGACATGATTTAATTACATGATGAGATTGTTACTGAAATGCAGCATTTATCAAAGTGATGGATGATGTTTAACGATCCTATCCAAAGTTTGCGATAAAATTTCGGCGTCTGGTTGCGGTGTTTCGAAGTTTAATATCGTTGGAGCTCACGTAATAGGATACACGGTGCATCACGTGCATTTGCAATAGATTCACATCCCGATATATATATATATTTTCCGCGAGACTGGCGGCAAATGAAAATGCGCTACTAATTTTTTTCCGAGAAAAGTACGGCGATAATTCATACTATTAACTGTGAAAACGTCTAAATTAATTCACTGTACGGTAGATTCCATTTTTCTATCGCTCCGCCGTCAGATCCGTTGCTTTTTTTCTTCCTTTGCAGTTTCACGTTTCGACGGGCTATCTCGAACGGATTCGTGGAAAAACTGGACCGTCATAGAGCTGGTCTCGTGCCAGAAAACTGGGGAAGAACGTGAATTTATATCTTAGCACATTTTATTTGCGAAATCCATTTACGGACTCTGCAAAAAACGCAAAAAGCCACGTTTGTGATATATTCAAGTAAAAAAATTAGTTCGTGGATTCACAAAGTTGGTCATTAAAACTAATGTCAGAATGCCTGAGACACGCTATGTACTTGTATATTTTTCATTTATGTTATACTCTTGATACCACGTGCCGACGTAATGTATTACGCAAACAGCATTTGCACTTTTTGCGACAGCGCGCTTCACCCCGTCATTTTCGTTGATTTGTTTTTTATTGATCCGAGCGTCGAAGCTCGGCCTTAATGCACCGGCGTAACGACAAATATGATAATATATAAAATTACGGCGCCATTAGCATAGCCCACGCTCACGAAGCTATAATGCGCGCGGCTGGTTCACGTGTCAGCGTGTACATGTATGTTCGTGCCTTCGTTATCTATGCTGACCACATGCCGCGTAATCTTCTTCATTATATCTGCCGGGTCGTTTCGCATTTGCATTAAACGAAAATGTTTGTGTACGCGTCGCGGCGAGATAACGTCTGGGACTCTACGGAGACGCGGTCCCGTTTTTACGCGGATCTGGTTTAGATATTATCGCAGAAATTTGTGTGTGCACGCCTGCGTTGCGCAGAAAATCTCAGGAAGTGAGCATCGGCGAGATAGAGAGCAAGAGAATATTATTCATTGATGTTCATTCAATTTATCATTGTGAACAAAGTGTGCATTACTCCCTCGATCGAAATATACCTCCTAATGTCGGCTAATAAAAAGAAGTATTTCACACAAGATAGTAATATAATGCAAATTTTTACATGTTGAATTCTTAAAAGAAAAGGGCAGAAATTTAAACATAAATCAATTATTTTATCCCGATTTTTATTTTGTGTAACAAAGGTTAGTCAAACAACTTTCATGATTTGCACAAGAATGTTGGAAATCTCAGTGTAAAATCCTGATTGGAGGAGCAGACTACGGTTTACTTTACAATGACAACATGATATATTACGCAGCATGAACCGCAAGGCTATCAGTAATTGCATACGTATCGCGTTATGCTCTGGTGTTGGCAAATTTGTTTTATCGCTGATCATCAGCTTGTACTTTTTTTATGTATTTGCATAGCATATTTATTCACGGTGAAATATATAAATAATTTGCTGTGACGCCGATGAATTATTATACAAGTCTCTTAACTAAAAAAAAATATCGCGCGAGAATAATGTAGCAGCTTATCTATAAATTGCAGTAAATCGTAGAAAGCGTCTCTCGGTCGCGATGTGCGAAATATTTGATAAATTTATTCGTGAGTGCGAATTACAGAGTCTTAATCGTATCCTCGCAGTGAGACAATTCTCACAATGTAACACGTGTCTCGTGCAAACTACGATATCTACAATGGACGCATTTCAGACCGCATGTATTTTGAACGCAACCGCGTGCAAATAACGAAAATCACATTAAGCAGTCATAATGGGGTGGATTAGAGGGAAGAACGCTGGTATTGTCATACGTTGGCGTCATCGTTGCCGTCATTGTCGACGAAGACGTCTATGAGGGGCCGCTTTTGCTGAGAAACGCGCCGCAAGGGCTTTGCGCCGTCCCGGAATTTTCGGCAGGTTCGCGAACCGGGAAATTCCAGCGGCGGCAATTAACGTGAGCACTTTAGCGTATGCCCTCGTACTCAGGGGCAGACAAAGGGTTAAGGCACGGCAGCTGCCGGCTCTTCCCGCAAACATTGTTGTACCGAGGTGCAAGTTCGACGGTCGGGTCACTTCAGAAAAGCTCACGAATCACAACGCGTTCTTCCGTCTTCAACCCTCGGCTATGTCGCGCGAAATTCCAAGAATTTTGCACTGGAAGAATCCAAGAAAAAACACATTTATTACAGATATACATTCCTACGTGTAATTTTCCAATTGGAATCGCGCAGACATGAAATATTCAATTTCCTGCAGAATTAAAATTCTTCAAAGCTTCCTGCCTTTCGTCAGGAATCTGCGATATTACAGTAAGCCAAAAGATTATGTATTCGAAAATGAATTAATCTTGCACACGTTAATTATTCGTGGTAATAATTACAATTTTAAAAGGCAGAATGTTTTTAGAATGAGAAATCGATACGACACGATAAGCGAAACATTTATGTCTATACCGATCTTCCTCGTGCCCTCTATACATCCAACATTAAGTTTAGAAAGCCACATTTATTTCTGCAAATCCCGCACGAAGCCCACTACGTTCTTTTCCGCAAGAGTTTGTCCCAGTTTCGTTCTCGTTTGTCGGCTTTATCATGTAAAAATCCAACTCGTCCGCTTTACATTATCGATTTCTCTAGACGAAGAACGGCAAGTAAATTTAATTTCTTCGAGACATCGCTATATATATATATATATATCTTTTCTTGATTATCATTCCAAATATCTGTCTAATGCAGTGCTCTTATAAAATTTTATGTATTTTCTTATATATATATATATATATATATTAAGAGAATTTATCATTTTTTTGAATTGATAAATAGTGTTTGGTAGTGCAAACACTGATTACAAAAGGATTGATTATTGAACAAATATAAATACATAACGTATCTTACATGAATTATTGAATGATGGATTACTTTCCAAAAAATATATTATATTGAGCCGCGAAAAGGTATGAAACCGCAAGCTTTTAATTTTCTCGCTACACCGCGCCAGTCCGCCATATCGTCGTTTCGCAGTTCCCTATCGTTTTTCAGTCCTGAAGCACAAATCGATGGCGGCAAGAAGTACGGAGGAAACGAAACGTGGACAGCCCTATATTTCTCCCGTAGTGGCTTCGTGAAACGATTCGCGTCATTAGCTACAGCGTTTCCGCCGATGAGTTTACGATTACATGTACCGACTACCTTCATCGATTTTATCTCATTCGTGTTCGGTGGCATCACGACATCGTACATCGTGTGAATCACGCTGCTTTCAGCATGTGATATCAGATGTTCGCGATTATTATTCAAAATCTCAATTTTGGTTTTATCAATTTGAAAATATATCGAGCCAATATGTATCTATATAAAGTTACAAAAATTCAGTTTAACTGTTACGTGTATATTGTTTAGTACACAATTTTTTTTTAATTGGATTTTATCATGTGTGTTATTCGATATAAATTGATTCAATATAAATAATAAACATGTAATATGAGATGTTCGCGATTGTTGAACGCCACTTTACATTTATTCGAAGTTGTCATAAACTGAAAAACGTAAATGGACAATGTAACTAAAAACAGCCGTGCAGCTGAATGCATTTTGTAATGGCGAAATCGCAGATTACTGCCGCGGCTACTAATAGCTCACCTCATAGGAGCACTGTTATTTCAGTTGATCGATGCATTGCACCTGCGTTCCGCTGATTTATATCGGGCTGCAGTGTTGCGCGGCGCGTTTTAATCTGCCTTTGTCGAAAATGCCGTGACATTTGTAATTCAAGAAAATTGCCCAACATCCGTTTCTCTATGCTTTCTCAGGTTTTTTTCCCCAATACATCTTAATTTATTCACGATAGAGCATAGAGTTGACTTTTTATATAATTGAATTATTATTTTAATCATGCGAAAGCATTCTTTAATATTTTTTATGATATTTGAAGAATACCAGCCAGATTTGAGCGCGCGCGCGCGCGCGTCTAGATTTTATTGTGCGTGCAAATCAGAATGAACACGGATCAACACAAATCTTATCTAATTTAACAGTATATTAAAGAATGTTTTCAACGGATACCATCGAAACGCGTTAATCTTCCTCATAGACCTCATTGACGTTACATGAAGCTCAGTTCGCGAAATTGTTTCGCATAAGCCCGCAACAAGCGTATCATCTTTCTTCTCACTTAATCAAGCGCCTGTTCACCTCCCTGCAGTCGATTTTCTCCCGGCGTGTATCAATGTAGGAGTCCAGGTACCAGCCGCAATAACCAGCTGCTTATGAATAGCCGGTTGCTGGACGATCCATCACCTCACGCCTCCAAGTAACGCTCTATTCGCATTCGATCCATCAGCCGGCAGCCATTTCTTCGGCAAGAGCCTATCGCCCTTTCGAACAACGATTCGTTCTCTCTCTCTCTCTTTCTCTCTCTCTCTCTCTCTCTCTCTCTCTCTCTTTCTCTCTCTTTCTATCTCAGCCATTTACATCGTACTTCTCGCTGTCTGGGTTGCGAGAAGGTTATTAATAATTTCCATCGCAACGAGGCACTCTTGAGTGCAACAGCAAGTGCAGCAAGCCCGGAGATACGAGCGGCAATACGCGATAATCGTTACCTGGCGGATCTACGGGCTCTCCGGCTAGATTGAACCTGGGGGACGAGAGATCCTCGAGTATTCGAGAGATCGACATCTCTCTAGAAATAACCGCGTAACCGAGGACGCGCCGTTCGCGCCGTTGTACGTTACTATGTCGATAACGAAATATGGCGATTACGCGCGTCCTGCTCGAAGTACATTTTTCGATATTTTTATCGAGTACGTACGGAGTCGGGTAGAATATTGTGCCGGATCTCTACCGAAAAGATGAAATTTACGAGAAATCCGGCGGCGTCGGCGTCGGTGGCGGCATACGATTTATGCGTCTGTATCCAGGGATATGGAATTGAATATCGAAAGTTTGAGGAAGTGCTCGCATTTCATACTTGTTGTGAGATTTCAATATATAAGAGATATTGTTGTATGTAGAGGATATAATTAATAATTTCACTCGAGTGCATCATTTTTACGAAGCGATTTCCAATGGAGATGCGAAATCGGGAAATTATAAGCCGCGACGAGTACGAAATGAGAGCACTTCTTTCGAAACTGTCTCACTAATTGTAAGTTTCTTAATGAGGAGTTTGATCGCCATCGTGAATCGTAGCAATTAAATATTGAATTGATTATGTAGTCACCGCAAATTGCTGTTTATATATTTTTATAGACAAGAGCACCGAGTACCGTTTCATTAAATTTATAATTGAAAGAAGATGTGGTTCAATTAATTCAAGAGTTTTGCTCTTAATTCATCGGTTCTTTAATTGTGCATCGCCTTTAGCTCTACAGGGTGTCGAATTTGTTGCGCGAACCTGGCATGCGACACGTGCAGCGGAAGAATTATGACCACAGCTGGCTATTAAATAATGAAATATGTAAATTCGTCGATCCCTACTTAACCTTACACACTCGACTCAAGCGCTTTCGATAGCTTTCGGCGCATGGAAAGTATGAAATTATGGCGCAAGAGCTTCCACGTATAAATCATTTTGATGAAATGGTGCGCGTTCTCGTTCATTCGTGCCTCTTCATTATTCGTCTCTGTTAAAGTTCAGCCCTAGAGTTTCAAATTCGCGATGTGGATCAAATTGCGCTTCAAATGAAAGCGCAGCTAGCAGATGCGTTCCACTTACCTAATGCATCATTCGTACTCTCGATTAATCCTTTTGGTGTAAAACTGGTTTTTCAATATGGTTCAACAAGCCAGAGGTATTTTTGTCAATTTGCGTTTATTGCACTCGGATGATATACATATTATAAAAGTGGTACAACTGCTAAAATATTTTGCACATTTACATAATATGACGATTTTGTAAAATAAACACACGATTTATTTTATCAACCAGATCTTGTGATCATAATAAATAGAAGATAAAATTACATGAAGTTAATTTTACACGTTCTGAATTAATACAATATTAGTCTACTATGACGTATGATGTTCTGTGGCAATATTTTAAATTACTTCAATATAAAAAAAAAACACGTGCTGTTGATACGTTGCCAATTTTTTCGTTATTGATTTTTCGAAAACGGGAGGAAGGCCGAAAAAACGAGGTGCCAACCAACGGCAACGCAAACATTTATCATCATTTACCTGCAGATGTCGATGGGATACGGATTTTAGGAAAATATACGTTTGTCCAAAATTTATTTCTGTTTTAAGGATCGTGTAAATCGCGCGAGTTCAATAAGAACGATTCAAAAATGCCGCAGAATTATTTATTCGTGTAAGCAAAGACTAATATAATTTTTTTATTTGATTTGCTTGTTGATTTTATTTGATTTGTTGAATGATTTGTTAATCGTTATTTTTCGATAAAATCGAATCGATGTTATGACTACATTGACTCAGTAACATCAATCCTTTAATAATCTTAATTTATTTCTATTCTCAACTCGGTCTCTTGGAATATAAATGTAATTTATTTTTAATTAATTTACCTTCTCGTATTTTTACTGCAAGAAATTGAAGCACTTTAATCAACATATTTAATTAACAATTATAAATATGTATATTTAATGGAGTTCTATTTATAAAAATTTTCTGCTCTTAGGAGGAAAATTATTACGTTATCCTGTTAATCAACGTGGGCATTGTCCGGTAGTTCACTAACTCCATTATTTGGTTAGATATGGTTCGTCGGTATCTTCAAATTAAGATTGATATAATAAACGTAACGATGCACATGCCTGCACAAAGAAAACATTCAGTTTGACGAATTATTAATCCAATTTTGGAAATACGATATTTATTATATATTATATATTAAAATCTTTTTTTTATTTTACTATATATTTACAACTTATATAATTTTAATAGACACAATCAGTGTTTATGTACAGTAAAAACATCGAGGTCAATTTCAGCATTAACAAGCAAGGTTTTGCTTGCCGTGGCTTTATTTATAGCGGCACTTGGGAAGATTTTATACAAAGCGCGACTAATTGGCGAGTGTTTCGACCTCACTATAAGAAAGTCGCTAAGCTTTCGATCAATTAAACCGAAAGTCATGTTGTTAAAGATAACTCCACAAAAAGCGACTATGAGTTTGCAATATTTCACCAAAGCTCTGGTTACGTGGACTTACGTGCAAATTTAGAAAAATTTAAAAAAAAAAACTTATGCTGGAGATTTTATTTACTATAGTATCCAATATTTAGAGATAAAAATTTTGAATAAAAAATATTTTTAAAAATGTTTCATGCTTCTAATTATAATATTTAAGAAAAATCAGATTTAATATGATAGTAAATTAAAACATATTTTTCTCACTAAAAACCATGGAATATTTCTAGACACTGTACTAACAAGTGCAATAAATACGAGTATTGTATTATAGAGAAAATTGTTTGTCGACGTCGAAAAACATTTCTCGACGTTCATCAAATTCACATATCTTCTATCGTATTGGAATATCTCGAAAATTTTTGCGAAATATTGCTTTATGGAATATTCTCTTTGGCAAACATTACCAGAAATTTTTGCGGAAATGTCGCGTATTACACAAATGGCAAAGTTTTTGGGAACTTTTCTCTCGGAATTTTCACCGATGGCATATTCGTGCGTGTTTCTCTCGCAGCAACGAGCACACATAGCGCTCGGCTATGTTAACGGGTCTCGTCGCGTAGAATAATCGCGGGCGCGGCCGAAAAGTCGAAAGAGAGCGATTCGATCTGCGGCGGCGGCGACAGCCGATGACAAGGTTGACTGGCTTCGACCGCCGACATCAACACCCCGCTCGGTATCCCTCTGTTGATCGACAGATACGGCGGCCGGAGGGTCGCCGGCCAGTTAGTGGACGACCGCAATGTAATCATTTGCGGTGCTGGAATGGATGCAACCGCCCCTTTCCATCACTATCCCACCACTCCGATGCCCTGCGCCCATCCGCCGAACCCGCTTTGCCTCCTGACCCTGGCAAATCCTCCCTCCGGCTCGACTATCCGAGCCGGCTGTTAATAGGGATTGAGACCCTCTCGTAGGGGTTGGCTTGCTCACCCGAAGCGCATGTGACCGTTTGCACTCGGAGCTGATACGGCCGCCACGGACGCTGCAATTGCAATTATGCGTCGTGGAATTGCGGCAGGTCGGCCGCATAAATCATCGTGATTGGATAGACGTACATCGCGCGATAGGGCTTCTTGCTTGGCTTTTTGCGCGCCCTCGTCGCCTCCATGCTGAATCTTAATAATTAAGATTGTGACCTTTCAAAAATTAAATTGCACTTGTACAGATGTGATGTGTCACTGTCGTTTTTTGTGTCGAGTAAATCTGGTGAGCTCTTGAATTTTTCACACTCGTAATATTCTTTTAACTTGTTAATATTAAGTTTTAGTATTTTCATCGTGAACAATTATGTTAGATTTATATACACGATTGTTATTAATTCGTACAGATTTATCTTTATTTTGTGCCGTCTTTGGTTGCTTTCTGCCACGCTGTATTTAATGCTTCATGCAGATAATGGGAAACACGTAAAGCTACGTTATCCGTTCAGTCATTACTAAGGATTAAGATCTTCCTGGAGTAGGTCTGGCCTGCTTAATGCGAGTATTTCCATTGAAGATTGATACCCTCATCAGAAACAGTGCGATTGCAATTATGTATCGGGACATTGCAATTGCTCGTGACAATGGACTTTATTAGTGACAATGTTGTTGCGTCACGACACAAACATGAGAAGCCATTATGCATTATCGTCGAATACAATATTATTGATGTTAGTTTAATGTTCCTGATCAATCTGATCAATCTGACAACTCGCGTTCAAAGGAAACTTAGCGATATTAATTTAAATAAAAGTAAACTGAGAAAATAGAGAGTTAATTGGTTGACTCGATTAATTGTTAATTTATTTTAAAAACAATGTTATAAAAATGTAATTTAAATTTAAGAATTAATAAAATCTCTCTTTACTTTCCATTGAATAAAAAAAACACGGAATAATGATTTTATTGAAATTTAAAATACCAATAGTTGGGTAATAATATTAAACTGCATAACAATTATTAATTATATGATAGAATCAACATATTTGCGTGACTAATTTCCACGTTCGTTGATGAAGATTACCATAGTGACCTGGTTTTCAGTAACAGCGCAATAAAATGATTACGCGAAAATTGTAATTGAGACAATTTCGGAAATTAAATCACAATATTTTATCTATATAATCACACGTGCACGCTCTCTTGTATTAACGCAAAAGCGCTTTAGTATAAATACAACGCAAAATATACAGTGATATGCCAATGGGAATACCATATGATGAACAAAGTGTCAAAGAGAATTTTATCGTTTCGTGCGTATACGCAATATGTTCGACGTATCTCACGCAATTTAAACATTCAATCAAAGTTTTAATAATAATGATCGATATTACATATTAACACTTTTTTAATATTACTATAATCTGTTAATGTGCTGTCAAAATTCATAATGCATCAATATTAAAAAAAAGTGAGTTTTTCCGATTCTTGCATCTTTTTTTTTGTCTTGTCGGAAAACAAACACCGGTTAGAAAGTTTAATGTGTAGCTGCGTACGTTCTGACGATGTCTTATTGTCTCAAGAAAACTGCGCACTGCGTGCAGTGCAATTATATCGCAATATAGTCAGTCGCGTAATTCGTACGATTCTAACAAAACGCGAATAGCAATCAACCATGTAGCCGAACGCCACGCTAGAACACAACTTTGTATGAAAACGCACGAGTTTTAATTACACTTTTGGATCGCCGCTATCCCGGATTTATTGCATTTTTATGCTCGATTGAAAGCTTATACTTCGCTTAACGATGGCAATCATGAAACCAAGTTATTACACCTTTTATGGACGGTCCGGCGATCTCGCTTAATGGTCGTCACAAGTTTGTTCAGAACTGCCGCCTGTTTTTCCTGGCGTCCGCGAGAAACAAAGGTGAGATGAGAGTATCGTCAGGAAATCCCGTCTCGTTTGTAGCGAGAAAGAATATATAACGCCGCTCGCGTTTTTCAACTAATTTCTCGACTTATATCCCATGACGAGCTCGAGTATCAATGTCGAATAGCGGCATTTACAGGAATCATCCGTAATATATGAGTATATTTCTAGAAAATTGTATACGTGGGGAAAAATGTGAATCACAAGATTACTTTATGGCTCTTGACGTCGTTTTAAAATGCTCCTCTGATAAATTGCCCTTATCGATATAGGAAAAACGATCGCAGCCGTTCTTTGACTATATCGGACAGTTTTTATCGACTCTGTTAAAAGATTTGTTAACATTTTAACGTAAAAAAATTTTAAACAAAACAAAAAATTTGTCGAAATATTTTTATTACAAAACTATATATACGGGATTTAAGTTTAAAGGAGATAATTACAAGTTATTTACTTTTATATTTTAGTTTACTACATTATTTCTATTAAAAATGATAGTTTAATCTCACGCATTCTATATTTATTTGAAAATTCTTACAAATTTGACATTTGAGCGAGGAAAAGTTTTTATGCGAAATCGCGCTGTCCGTCGCCACGGTTCCCGGATTCAAAGTAGCCAGGCGAGATCCTCTTTTTCCGCGCAATAGGATAGATTTTCTGCACGTAAAAGTCTAAAGCACTTTTAGGCGCTTTTCGCTTCATTCCCATTCTCGCACATCCGCCGCCGATTGTTTCATCGATCGCCGTGGATTTGAAATTTTCAGGTGACGACGGCTGGCTAAATTGAGCGAGTGCGCGATGGCGCGTTCCGAAATCAGGATTCCTCAAGCGCGAAATGGACGCTAATTGAAATGTCTGGGCGATAAGGCGCAGACTATCCGCGACGGCTTGCGGGGATGACGCTAAAAGTGTACAGCCATCGTGAAAGACGTCGAGCGAGGAGGGCATTACGTTGCCGGGCAATTTTCTCGTAATAATGTAACTTTATTAAACGGGCCAGGGCGGACAGACGAAATTTTCAAGTTATAACGCAATACCTACCGCGAAGTCGACGACTCAAGCTGCGTTTAGTTCACTCATTAAGTATTTGAGGATTAAAAAACGTCTGAAAAACGACTATCCGAGAAATTACGCGAGAGACTGAAAATAACATACCGCGCTCGAAATAGTTTTACGAAATACGTGTATTTGTATTTGGCGAATTGAGATTTTGTCATGATTTTGCGCGCGAGCTCACAATATTGACGTAATGATTTGTTCTGCAAATAATCGGTAAGTGGTTTTCCCGAATTACTCTTGATTGTCTAACAGTAATTAGAAGTTTATGCTATTTACTCTGGCTGCATAATTATTAACGAATATTGATTCAAATCCGCGGTGTTGATTTTCGGCCGTGGATAGCGATCGTTGTAATCATTTTCGTGTTTTAGTCACGACGAAATCGATTATTGCATCGTACAGCACGTGCGAAATACGGTAACGATGTACGGGCTGCGACGATTATTTTCTATGCGACTGTGCCATGTGCTGCGCCAGCGGTATACCTTAATGCCGGCTGCTATGCAGAGGATTACGCACCGCATTTTGCAAATTGCATCACGAATATCGGAAGAGATAAGGCACGCGGACACCCATTGGCGATCCGCGGACTAATTAAAAATAACAGCGGCGCACACTGAGCAAAGAACAATTTAAGCCGGAGAGTTCAGTAAATATCTTGTATATACTAAGAAACGGAAACGATTCTTCGTGCATCCGTTATATGATGCGCAACATAAAATACATCCATCGTTTTTTTCCATCTTTCTTCGAGTGAGCGACCGAAATACATTTGCTAAAATTCAACATAACATACAATAATAAGAAACAAGCTACCTCGAAATAACGTGCGACATTTGTGAAAGGTCGCATAAAAAACGATAACATTGTCATTGGGGGGAGGAAAAAAAAAGAGAGCGAATAATTGATCGTGGCACAAGTAATTTGATTTCAATTAACGAGAATGGTGCGGGTGTCGCGATATTTTCCCTCGCGAGTTTAATTGCTTCCCGAACGCGCGGCTACGTGTTAATTAAAGTACTTTTTAGCTAACGCCAAGAACGGAACCCGACCGACGGCCCTACCCGCCCCGTTAATCCCGTTACCGCGCGGGTGAGCGCGCTTCTATTTTTTACCCGGCGAGTGTACAAGACTTGGCGATGAAGCGGCGGACGGGTATACGGGGCGGTAATTAATTAGGTGTACGGTACCCCTGTGTACGAAAATGTTGCAGTGGCCTCAAAGCGTCCGACCCGTTATTGCAGCCGCGGAACGCGGTCACGGAAAGAAAGCGCCGATGATGAACGAGCGGCCGCGGCGGAGAGTGCTTTCGTGCAGATGGTTTGTTTATCATTACTCACGAAATGTCGTCTCTATTTAAGGATATATGTTTAGACGCCTCGTTTGTCGCGATATACACGAGAGCCGGTTTATTAAGGCCACTGCACACGAATGGGTGATCAATGAAAATTGTGATTGACGCAATGACAGATTTTGCGAGATAACGAAGCGTGCAGCATCTGCTTTTTATATCCATTATAGTTCCGCTTGCGTCACGCCTGCTTTGCCTCCGTAAACACGCGTTTTTCGATGATGCAGATTTTTAGCGACTCTTACGATCCTCTAAACGTGTTATTGACAACTCGAGTTGATGGCGCGTTCTCCGTTTATTCGCGATTACCTCGAACGCGTGGAAAATCGTTGAAAAATGAAACAGAATTGTGCTTAACTAACGCGTAACGCATTAAGAAATGTGTTTAGCGAGAACTTATAAATAACATTTATAATTCCTTATATAATAATTCCTTACTTAACTTGATTATTGATAAGCAAATATAAAATGTAATAGTTAATTAACGCTACGATTGCGTACATATAACATTTAGCCATGATCTTTATAGTAATTGATATTATTAATCTTGCAATACAGTTGCAATGCGTAATTAAATTACATTATACTTGTTATATATAATATATACGCGATCGATATTTATAATTATATATCATCGATGTGCATAATTGACGCCACGTTCAACATAAGCTACTTGCGTTGCATGTTTATCTACTTTACTGAATGTATTCAAACAAAATATAGCAGATCGCGCAAGAAATACATCCAATATTATTTCACATTCTTTGAAAATAATATCGGAATTTTTTGAAACTTGTATACGCGCTAATCATATATATTGCATAATATTACAGTTTCGCTTTACACATGCAGTATATAATCAAATTAATTTCCAAGTCCAAACGGAAGAATTAATCTCACAGTATAATTAACTGCGCAGGGTTATGACAACTTCATTGTTCGTACGTACATTATTCACCGGCGAAATCCGGGGTCATAGGTAACAAGACACGAACGTCATTGTCGTTTCATAAGCGACCCCACGGTGTCTTCCTTAATAACCGTCCCAGAATCAAACGTAGGACAAACGATGCAACTTCCAAGTTCCTTTGAGGAGTCTGCAATGATCTCATGCGGGTATCTCTATGGACCGTGACGGTTTATCTCGTTCGGATTAATTAACGTGCGATGCGATACAGCAGGTACAGTTAAGACATCAATTTCATCCATCGCTCGCCTCTATAGAACACGCCAAGATTTAAGAATTGCGCTTGAATATTCGAGACATTTTATTAATTTTCGAAATATAATTGATGCTAGTTATTCGGAATAATATTTGTATGTGTTTTTCAAGATTCGTATTTCAAGTTTAACGCCTTAAATTAAATTTGGCCTAAAGTTCGGTTACCGTTCGGAATGTTGGAGCGTCTTGACTCACTTGCTGCTCGTAAGCCGAACACTATTTGTACCTTGAGAGTGCAACGAACGTCGTTCTTTTGAATTGTCGCCGCGGCAGCCGTGGAATGCGCGCAATTTCTTGTACACCCCGTACATCTCTCAGCTTTGTCGCGCTTACGAGTCAAGCGCCGAGAAGTAGCGAACCGCTGCTGAGTGGCCGCGATAAATATTCATGCCCGCAGGTCATGCCTCACCAGAGCACGTTCATCTTTCTCTCCTGTGTATGTACTTTCGCAACGGGTTTACTTACACCGCCGCGGAAAGGAAGGGCGGGTGGGAGAAGGAAAGACGCGAAGCATGTCCGTGGAACGAACAAACGGTTCCCGCTGCCGGTTATGGCGCGTCCGGTGGACGATGCTGACGATGCTGACGCTCCTTGGAACTGCTGGAACAAACACGTCTCCGATTTCGCGTATGAATACGTACATACACGCGCGCGCGCACGCCAACGACGCCGTTTGCAGAAACTACCGGTATGTGTACACATTGCGGCTCGCGGCGTCCTCTCAAGCGCGGGAAAGTGCATAAACGATGCATCCGTCCGGTGGAAACAACAGGCGCCGTACATTCAGACGTCCTAAGGTCATAGAAAATAAGCCGTCTCGCTTTCCGGAAATCTTCGGGACGTTGTACGTTGCTTTCGTGTTATCGATCGCCACTCACGGCTTGTTAGGTTCGGTTGGGGATTAAGGTGACGTACCGAAACGAGTTGACGCTGAAAGTGAGTTTGGGGGGGTAAGAAAAATGGAAACATTCCCGTGAAAGAGGGGAGGGAAAATCTTGTGACATTTAGAGATACCTACCGTTCGCCGTTTGCCCGTGCAAAAAGTTTGCACGAGCTTTTCGGAAGATTCATTACTTCTTTAAAGTATTACTCGATGTCATTCCTAGTGAAAATGTACAATCATTTTTCAAAATTTCCGGAAGAGGAACCAAATTTTAGAACTTCTTTATCCCTCAATAATATTATGTTAGAAAATTTGTTTGATGTTAAGTTACGTTTTTTTGTTAATTAGCAGGTCTCCAATCACAAGAAATGATATTTCAAGACTGATATTGGAACGCTGGTACTGTAAATGCCAGAATTTCTGATGCAATCCGCGCGTTCGATACAGTATATTCCATAATTCACAGAATAGCCCTTTAGTGACGTTAATTGGCGATTCAATTCCGTACCGACCGGCTCTGTGCATAAAATACATCGAAAATTCCGCTTATCTGCCGCATGCCGAACGAAATCTATTTCGCATCGATCTCGTTATCGGTCTGGATAAATCAAAACACTGCAAATGTATAAGTGTAACCAATATACCGGATTACTATCGGCTATGCATCTTTAATTTCTATCGTTTTGCACAGTGTCCCAAAATTAATTATCTTTTTATTGTTAATTAAAGCGTCAGAGACTCGCGATAAACAAATTACTATACATCTATAAAAGTTTGGCTGATCGATAATGCTGCAGACGACATCAAGAATTTATCGCATTCGTCCCAAAGTTGAGAAGTATGGAAATAGCGACACTTGAATATTTTACAAATTATTTCATTTATATTACGTGAGACGAGACAGAAATCAAATCGTCACTTTACGGGACTAGGATGGAACATTCCTCTATCCTATGTTATTACCTGAAATTGTTTAATAATAATTCTGCTAATATTTTAATTTAATTAAATTTTTCCGAGATAAAATTCAAGTAAAATCGATTATAAATTAATATTAATTAGCCAACTTTTTATTATACATTCACAGTATAATTGAAATTTAGTTTATCTGTCAGTTTGAAACTTTCGATATATTTATTTTTACAATTAGAATCAGCGTGAAATTTTTGCTGAAGAACAATTAATGCAACTTGGCATCTGCTTAAAGTATTCTGCGTTACTGATAGAGAGCACCCCGTGCATTCCATTAACCCAGTTAGCAAACCTGGTTCGTCGGTTACGCTAACTGACGGTTCAATAACAATCGATCTGTCAAACGGCAGTGCGCTTTCGTAGAAGGCAATGGGATTTCGGCGGAGTGTAGTGGTACATAGTGAACGAAAAGGCATATTTGATGCGCATTTACGGAGACAATGGGCGGTATTCATAGTCCGTTCTTATATTCAAGATCGTCTTAAGCACGAACTTATATTCGCTCTCTTTGTCAGACACAATCTATGTGTGACGAAGAGAGCGAATATAAGTCCGTGCTTAAGACAATCTTAAATATAAGAACGGACTATGAATACCGACCTACGTCCGTGAACGGACGGCATGCGCGCGATAGTTACGTGCGGCAAACCAACCAAACCTCGCGCACAATGCCGCACACAAATGTGCAAGCACGCAAACGTACGCACCCTCGTGATGGCTGATATTGTCAGCTTTTACCCCCCAGTCCAGGGACCGAATTGAATTTTGGATGTCCCTGGCAGAGCGTGCGCATTTTAAGCACTATTTATTCTGCGCAGCGGTACACGGTAATACGATCAGGGCCTATTACAGCGCAGATTTTCATTTATTTACAAGTTCCCCTGAAAAACAGTTCGATAGCTATTAACGTGCGCGGTGAATCGCTTCCACGCGGATCGGAGGTAAATACGGGCGTTCTATTCAACGCGTTTCGAGCGAAAGAGAGAGAGAGAAGGGGGGAGGCAGGCAGTGAAAATTCCTTTTGTGACATCGCGAATACGAGCGAGCGCGTACCCCGAGAGGATTCATGCCGATATTCCGTCTCGTTGCGCTTAAATAATTATGCGGAGGAAGAAAGTCTGTTTTTCATGATTGAACTCATCACGAGAATGAGTTAACGAACTTGTTTTCCGATTCGCGGCGAGAGACGTGTCATTGACTCTTCTGTCGTTGATTCAATAACGGGGCGCGTAGGGTGAACGCCCTTTTTCGCGCCGTATGATCCCTTCGAGGCCACGAAACCATTTGTCTTCGGGAAATGGAGTCTTGTAACAGAATATAACTCCCGTGGATTATGATTGCTGCGGCGGTGAAACTGAGTCGCATTATTGTTCTTGGAATTACGGAGAATCGTGGAATTATATACAATATATTATATACAGCTCGCTAATGGATGAAATATCTCTGCATCGCACTTACAAGTGATTTGCGAAAATTATAATTAATTTTAATGTTAAAAAACACAAGAATCTTTTCTTCTCAGATATTTAATTTCTGCGAGATCAATCTAATTCTCTACGAAAACATTTGCAAATCTTTATTGATTAATTTAATACGGTTTAGAATTTATGCACTGAAAATCCAGCCGCGGCATAGCGTGAATAATTAATGCAACGTGCAATAATTGATTAGTAGATGGCATTTGCTTTATAGGTGCGTTCCACAAAGACCATAGTGCTTTCCAAATTATCCGATTTCAGGTAACAATCCGATAAATATCCTTAGGCTGTTGGTACCATAATGCGATTCCATTAGCGAACTTAATACGTCAGATGTATCGCCGTTCGCACAAATGCGCCTTCGGCCAAATTCATTCGCCATTTGACGATACTGTGCTTCCCGCGCACCGTTACACGTGCGATGTACCATAGGAGCCTCGCCTCGTATAAGAGAGGCCCACCGAGTTGATACGAGTTAGGTCATTGCTGCGGAACATCAATGGGGCGTTAATTCATCGAATGCGCCCGCCGCCGTGCATGCCCGTGACGTCGTTAACGTCGACGTACCGTGACGATTTCACGAGGAGCAAGAACAACGCGCCGTCACTGCCGCGGGGAATTCACCCGTTAATCATCGTCAGGACTCAAAACTCGATTCTCTCCTTCTCTCTTGGGCAGGGTCTGCCGGAGACATTTCTCTATTCCGCGCTTAATCCCACCCGACGACGCCCTTGTAAAACGAACACCATAACGTGCTTCTACTTCTCGTTAAGCACAGACGAAAAGGCGACATTCCAGGCAAATGAAATTTATTACCATCTTCGATATATCAGAAGGACGATGTTTTCATTAAGAAACAGCGATACGCTTACGATCTCATAAAAAATTACAACTCGAAGTGGTACGTTTTTGTTACAATTATACGATCATATATTATATATTAGAATTTATTATATATTACCATATTTTATATTGCTTAATTTAAATTTTCTTGTCACTAAAAATATCTCATTAATTCTTTAACGAATTAATATGAAAATAATCAAATATTCCTCACGGATCTTCCATTATTAAAACTATTGTATCAGAATTAAGCACGATTGGAAATTGTACGTGTATCAAATGTCATCACGATAGCTTGCAATAACGCTTTATTTCTCACAATAACAGTAGCTATTCGCTGCCCATCGCGTAAGTGATAAAGTCGTTAAATTAACGCGACGAACACCAGCGGGAAAGCAATTGGTTGAAATTGTTCGTCATTTTCTCAATGCTTTCCTAACCGTGACAACTGCGTGTCGTTATAGTCGATAGTTCCGCGATATTCTCACGCATTAATTCGACGAGTTACCATACATGACGGTTTAAAAGCTCGGTCCAGAATACGGCAGGTTAGAGGGTTGTAAAATGGGACGCGTATACGTCGGCACGCATCCGCAGGTTCGCTGGTAATCCGGAAGAGCGAAAACGTGACGGCCCTAACCCTCGTATATGCAGATGTTCCAATTCCAAGTTCAACAATGCGTACATCAATCTGCGCTTTGTTTTCGCAGCTCGTTCACAGCGCACGATTATGCATTCGTAATGCAATCGGCGGCAGATTTTATCATTGTAAAATTTGAGTAGCCGAGCTTTATCACCATTTCGAACAGTATCGCCAGTAAGCTCATGACGAGAAGATTTGATTTAAACGTCGAAATTAATAGATTTAAAAGTTTCATTGAATTTTATTCGATATCTAACAGAGATATCTTGCAGAGTGTTAGATATTGAATTATCTTGGCCGTTTTTGAGTCTCAAAAATGAGTTTTATTATTATGGATTTGTCGTGAAACAGTGGCAGCAAAACGCTCGGGAAATTGACGAAATCGTAAAATCAGTTCGCCGATCGTAAAAGTTGAAATCCAAGCGAGACTCACTAAGCCGTAATAGGGGCGGAAGGGAGGGAGTGGAAGAGAGGGGCGGGGCGAAGAGAGGAGAAAAAGACTAAGATACCGCCGATGAGAGACATCGACTGTCGAGGAGTCTAATGGACCCTTAGAAGCAAAAAGATCCCGCAGAGCGGGAAGAGCCGAGTAAAATCCGCCACTTGCGAGCGGTGGGGCATACGAAGAGCATTTCGTCCGTCATTTACAGCCACTCAAAAATTTCCGAGTTTCCAGTAAATTATTCTGCCACTGCTGTATGATGCGCGCTGGTTCCGTGTGCCGCGATCTGTAAAGCGTAAATGTTTGTTAATAGCTCCCTCTCACTTGCCACTTGCAGAGAAATATATATAGCGAACACCAGTATGAATAATTTGATAATACACGCGCTTAATGTCGGAATAATACGGCGAGTATCGGAAAGCAATCGATCATTCGTCATGGCTGTGGTGAATTTTTCAAGCATAAGCGATATTTCGAAACGTGCAGTGTCAGTTTATTTTTTACTCGCTTCACCGAGTTACATCATGCGAGCCCTCTTCGTAGAACGTAGAGATTTTGCTTCTGGAATATATAAATTTATATCTTTTAAAGCGTACTCTCTCTGTGCACCAGTATATTCAATATATCAGTATAATTGTGCTTTACAAGTATGTTACATTTTTGATAAAACACGTAACTGTCAACAAATTAATCTTTGTATTCATGTGAAGCTATCGTGCGTTTACAGTAGTAGAGAGTACCAATGAACTGCCCGACATGATGGAGATACTTGAACTTTTTTACGCGATTTTTGCGATTACAGTTACTGGATTGATGACTCTTATCCTAGTGCGAAAAGGGACGGGGAAGAGAGAGAGAGAGAGAGAGAGTCAATCGTAAAACTACTTTTATGAGTTTTTTCTCCATATAAAAAATTGTATAAAAAAGTGTTCCTCAAAGTTCACGTTTGGCGTTTATGGCAAAAGAGATTTCTCGACAGATATTATCTTTCGCACTTGCAGAAAGAATTCTTGTCACTTCTCGCTAATAACATACTGTTTGTTATTCCTGTATCACAAAATAGGAATAATTTTCCGAAATATTAAAAGAACGATTAATTTAATAATTTAATTAATAGTTTATTTTGATATTGACTTTAGTAATAATAACTTGATGTAAACTAGAGTTTAAAGCGTGTATAAGTAGTAAAATTAAACTCTAAGCTTTGTTACTAAGCATTGTTTCGCGGGGGATACATGTCAGTATTTATTGTATTTGTTCTGACGTATTTTACCGAACGATCGATCTATCTTTTACAGTTTTTAAATAGAACAGTGGACAACAAAATTTAGAATGTTTGCTTTTAATAAATAGGAAGTTTCATATCCGATGTGGTCGTATTTTAAACCGACACGTTTCACGAGATAGCCTTTGTAAGGGTGGAAACTCAATGTTCATAAAGAAACCCGACTTGTCGTTCATAGCGCAGCTCTGACACAATCGATCGATCGGCAGACTCGCTGATATTTATCGGTCGTTACTGCAAATGGAAGCGTACCTCCGGCAGCCGTGATTTCGTGCGATATTTTAGAATCGCGATTACGAGAAAATATAATAGAGCTGCGTCTATAATGCAAAGATTACTCGATTCTACTCTTATCATTCTAGTTTTATGCTTCGTAAATATAGTGTACATACAAAAGTGTACAAAAACTGTTTGATATAAATTTTTGATATATAACTATATAAATTATTTTAATACTATAAAATAAAGAAATACAATAAATACTGATCTTCTACAGAAGATAGAAGTAGATGGCTAATAGAAATAGCTTTAAATTCATCAAGATTGAAAATAAAATCTGAAAATGAAAATGTGGTTGATAATCTGTACAAACAAGCGCCTCATCTTTAGTAACACCGCGATCGATAATCGCACGTCCACATTAGCGCAATGTTTCGCCGTCGCGTCGAAAGCATTCAACGATATCCCGAAGGACGCAAAAAAGTGAGGTATGCAGAAAGCTGAGTGGGCGGGAAAAGGGAGCAGCGGCAAAGTACTTTGCATTTAACCGTTCCACGAGGTAGCCGAGTTTTGATCGGCGACGGGGATGAAGCCAGAGCGTGACGATGGCTGCCGCGGCGCTCTCTAATCGTCCGCAAGCCGCTTAACCCCCTGCCATCTCCTCGCTCGTCATCCGCCCACCGACGGAGCAGTGGTGGTCACACGTTTCTCTATCAGCCTCCAACAGCAGTTAGTAGCTGCTACCATTACGAACCGTGTACCACCATAACCGGCATTACTATCCTTTCTCTTCCTTCCGCAACCCTCTTGTGCGCTAACCGAGAATCCTTGGAATTGCTCTGTCGATGATTCGCGAAATAAGTACGGTCAGACTATTGCCGACGAGGCTTGCAAAACATGCCGCAAATTACGCTCCTGAACCGATAGGAGGATTATGTTTTCTACACAAGTGGTTTTCAAGTTTTCAGGAATACATATGTAATTATAACTAATAATGGCGAAATGTTTGCTGAAATGTCGCTAGTTTACTTATTTTAATGAATCAATTGATTTAGTAAAAAAAAAATGAAATTCTTAAAGTAAAAGGTAAGAGAAAAGTCTTATATATTACGAACTAAACACTTATTTTATATTTTAGATAAAATATTCTCGAGTATCTCGAATAGTTCGCCAATATATTGAAAAATTTATTAAATTTTAAGTTCACTTTTTCTTAAAAAAGATAACTTATTATGCAAAGAGATAATTTTGCGAAATATCTCTTTTGGTAATTGTCAAAACATAATATGAACAACTTGTAAGAAATATTAACGAATCTTTTATATCATAAATTGTACGAGCCAATCAATCCGTTATTTATTTTTCCTTTATTTCTACATGATGATACTTGAAAACGCATTTTTAAACTCGTTACATGTCTTAAATTCTCCTGGTTTGTTTTATTTACACGAAATTGCGCACAGCCACGGAATTTTCGTCGTGGCTTCGTTATTGATACCGAGATCTTGTCTGCGCTTAATCCAAAGCAATAAACACGACAGCGATTGAAGAGGCTCTAAACGGCGTGTACTTGAAACGGCGTTCCTCGAGAGATGGAATGAAACCGGGGACAATTTTTTCCCCGACGAAAGTAGAGTCGGACCGAAAGTGTCAATAGGAAAGAGGACGACGGATTCGCTCTCCACGAGCGCGTTTATTTTAATTCCACGATCGTGACCCGGATATCAGGAATTCTGTTCGTCGCGACCTAAACGAAGCGAGTAAATTACTCTCGGTTCATCGAGGACGCGCGCGGGGGTTAGATCGCGGAACGCGGAACTGCTTTACAAATCCGCCTCGTTACTTACCACAAGCTGTTCGCCGCATGCATTATTCATATCCCGCCTTCTTCTCTCACACCGTATATTTTATTTCGATCAGCCGTTCGAGTCCGATCGCGCTCGGTGGCGTGCTTTCTAATCCGATAAAATGTGCGACACATTTTACCCGGAACGTCGGGACCTAAACACGCGTCATTGCTTCAGTAACGAAATGGAGGTCGAACTACATATTTCTGATCATTATGTGTACTGCGAGCATTCAGAATAATTTTTCCTAAAAAGAGGTATATTGTTATACAATTTCCCCAAGTTGATATTTAAAAAATGCGAGATTTATTTATTTCTCGTCCTTTCGTCATTAATAAATCTTGTTAGATAATGCATCGTGCAGTATCAAATGTTTCACAGGCACAAAACTGAAACATTTCTTTTGATTAAAATAAAATAATTGTGAAGTTTCTCATCAAAAAAACAATTCGCGAAACTTTCATCAACTTTGCTTAAGATAATAGATATTTTATATATACTTTGCTGTAACTACGCGTTAACTTAAAATTATTAAATATTTCCATACCCAACTTGTACATAATTTATATATTAATATGTACTAAAAGTAAATTTTGCAAACTGTTATAAGAGTACAGTAATGATGCAAAGATTGGCGGTGGAATAAAAGTGCGAAAAGATAAAAATCTCTCATCACGGAACATATGCGTATGTTCTCACACATCTCATTTGTAGCATCCCTCTAAGGGTATGAAATGAGCTTTCTTTCGAGAAGACTCGCATCACAGCGCGCATATTATTCCATCTCGTTATAAATATCGCACGCGAAGAGTCGGAAATATTCTATTTCCTGAGATGCTTGTTTCATTTCTATCTAAGGATACAATGTCACAGTTTTGTCCACAAGCGGCCCGGATTAAACATCAGTCTTTTTCGCTTTCCTTAGAGTAACTTTATATTTTATTTTTTGTCCGTTCTACAAAAATGTATAAATCGTCACACTTTGCGAAATTAGATCGAGAATTTTACGCATTAACGAGACAGGCTGCAAAAAGTAAAATATTCACATTAAAATTTTTTTATAAAATTTAATAATATAACATTTTTTTATATTTGGCCTTACTTCGAAATTTCTGTGAAATTCCTATCGAAGCGATATTTCCAATAATTAGCAGCTTGATAGAAATTCTTCAAAAAGTTTGAATTAAATCAACCAACTAAATTATCAGCTCATAATGGCTTGTATTTTGACTACTTTGTTTTATAAATTAAACCACTTCTGTACGATTGCTTTTATTTGGAAGCTTAACGTTAAAAGTTTATTAGCTGTCTTTTTATCGAACAATGATAAGTGTACAAAAATATAACTAAAACTGACCGTCGAGGCAGCTTCGAGAGACTTTAGAGCAAGTCGGTTTGGAGCTGTGTTCTCTTAAAATTCATTGAAGCTTCTTGAAACTTTCCCGAAAACTTTCCGTCGAGGCGTTTCTGTAGCGTGTATCCGCCACGATGGAAGGAAATAGAATATGTAACGTTTATGTAAATGCCGAGGCGTACTTGTTTCTGTTCATACTCCTTTTGCAGCGAAGAAATTCCATTAATTGTAGACATTGTATGAATTTATACTTCATACATTCATGCAAAATCGATTTTATAAAGCGGGAGTAAACTTCTATTAAAATATTTGTAATTTTATTGCTGTCAAATTATTGACTATGTAAAATTACATCAGTTAAAATAATAAATAGACTGAGTAAAATATTTGAGCTTTTAAAACTTTATTTTGAACGTATTGAAATTTTAATAGTTTTGTTGCGATATCTGGTCAGTTTGCACACAATTCTCTAATTGCGATGTACAAACATATCTTGTTTTCGAAATATATAGTTTAATTCGCATTGCACGGATAGTAATGAATTAATAGCGTAGTTATTAAGTTATAAATTAGCTTAAACTACATAGAGCTTCTAATGCGATTCTGACCATGAATTAATTATATAGAATTGTATTAGCCGGATATTTAAACTGTTTTGCATAAATTCATTGCTCCACGTGTAACCACATTAGATTCAATTTGTGCCCATGTTGCAACACAAAGGAAATGTCTCGCAGCGGTGTCAAAGTTTACCCAGTTCGAAACTAACATTGATGATAGAATAATATATAACACCGTATATAGAGAAAAGTTGTACCGCGTATTATGGCAAGTGCTCAAGTTCCAATAGAGCGATTAAATTTAAATAATTTAAATGACGAAACATTAACATTTAATTAAGTAAAGCACTAGGATTATATCATTTCATTGCTTATTGTATAACTATTACATCTATTAAAGTATTTAAGATTTTTTTTTAAATTTTTTAATAGCTAAATTATTTAGATAAATGGTAGGTATTCGTTTAATAACATATAAAGATGTTATTTTTTCTCATTTTGACAATATCATCGTTTCAGATTTCTTCGTGTGTTTTATTGTCTTTATAAATTCTCCGCCATTCAATAAATCAGAAAAGACAATTGTTTATTTTAGAATAGAAATTTTACAAGTTATTATTGCAACGTTGAGAAAATAATGAAGAAAATAAAATAATATTATGTGAATTCCATTGATGCTACATTATAAGAACAATTTTAGTGAAACTTTAAGAACTTGGTAGCTCTATAATACTGTCGGAAACAAAAATGCTTCTACGAACTGTGCGAATCGACATGAGCGAAAATAGTGGTGGATCGACTCGAAGTGCATCGAGATGTTTGTTGCCCGGTGCATCGAAAGTGAACAGGTAGAAGAGAATTGTTATACGCTAGAGACGAATTATCGGAAAGTGACAGTGGGGTGATGAAGGGACTTTTGGGTACATAATTACGGTGGATTATCGTGCGGGTGCTCCCAGGGGGGGCACCTGGCCCGGGGGGCGTGCCACCCTACAGGGTTATCACTCTCGGGGGGTACGTGCCCGAAAAATCGGCGATGCACGATACATCTACATATCCTACACATTACTGGCGGAGCTGCATCTCTTTGAACAGGTAAAGACTAATATAATACTACCATCGCAAGGAGATTTTAGCCAATTATTGCGTATGAATTATGGGCAAGAGATGAACCATATTGATGTGAGAATAAATATGGAAATGTAATATATACATGTTTTTATACATAGAGTATATATGTATACACTTTACATAGAATTCTTATTAATTATTGGTAAAATAACTATTTTAATTGCTCGGGGTTTGCCTCTCAATTAAAATTTTAATTCGTTTAATTTTCTGTTTCTTTTTAGTCTGAAATTTAACGGCCAATTTAACTGCAATTTAAATTAACCGTCACAGTTTATCGAAAATCATTATAGCGATAAATACTGAAGCAAATAAGATATTTTGCCCGATTCTCTTTTAGTTCCTTTGTCCTGCGGAAAAGATAAAAGATCGGGTCTCATTATACGGGATTTTTGTCCAGTCATACCCTTAATACGGATAAATCGCCGCGCTTTCTCCCGCTAAATAAACGGTACGGCCATTTGTTGAGCGAGCCAATGTTGCTCACGAAATCTCGACGTTTTGAAACTAATTGGCAATTCTTCATTAGAAGTCCCCATTGGCGGCGCGCACGCGTCACCTTCTGCATAAGTACCAGGACATTGATTAAGGCTCCCGCCGCTGCGCCACCGATTCCCCATTAAATACGTCACGTGGAATTCTGAGCGGTGCGGCAGCCGAAACCTCTTGAATTATGCTCGTCCTTCCGATTCCTGAGCGGTATGTGCCCTTCGCCGGGCGCATCTCTCTCGCACTCCTGCGATCCATCCCGTGACCGGAGCTTTCCTTATTCACGGTCGATATGATCCGATAACTGCTCGAGTAGATAAGAATTACGAATTAGTTCCGAGTTTGGTGACAGATCCCCGGAGCTTAGCCACTGCCTAATCACTTGATCGACGAAATGTCGGGATGACATTTTAATCAACGATTGCGCGGATCTATTTTAAGATATATTTTTGATTAAAATGCGAAATAGATGCAGGTTCAATAATTGTGAATCATCGATTAATGAGGAAGAAGCCAAAATATAGAATTTTCCATATATCTCACAGAACTATTTTATCAAAACGCGGACAGTGCTATGCGAAAAAACTCGTTTATTTTGATTTACAGAGAAAAAGAATCGTATAATTTTCCTGGCTACTGGCGTGGTAATTCAATATAGCTGCAGTGACAGATCAAAAGTTTTAAACCGATATTATTCACGGGACCGTTCGCGCGCTGTGTTGATTTTCTCGCTGTAAAGAAAACCGGGAAACCGATCTCATCCCTCGCAATCGATATTGCGCTTAAACGTTAAACTGAGTTTGAGCCAGTCATTTTCCGAAATAAACGTTTCTAAATATCGCGCAGACGATTACAGTGACAGAAAAACTACAATATACGATTTATAAATAAATTTTACAATTTTGCCGCACTGTGCAAACTCGTTTATGGAAGTAGAAAATTATCACGATAAATGTAATACTTACAAATGTCATTTTCAATTACTAATATCGAGAATAATGTGTAATATTAGATAATACGAATATCAGATATTATCTACAATAATATGATGCATCAATATATCAAAATAATTGATATTATCAATATTATTCGTCGTAAATTTTTAAATACGTGAGCGAAATTAATAATAAAATTTTATTGAGAATAGGAAACACTAATTCTTCTATTCTGACATGTTTGGACAAAGATTTGATTGCTAAATTATATATTTCGATTTATTTATTCAATTATTACAGAATTATTAACTATTGAAATTTCGTTATTTAACAATTTTCTTCTCCTAACAGTAAACTATCTTTGATTTGATTAGGGCCGTATTACATTTATCTCTGTTGAGGATCGAATTAGAATTATCTGTTTAGTTTCGCTGCTCCAATCAAATTTAGATTCCGTGACAGCCTCTGGAATTGATTTAATCACCACACTTGCGTGATCAAGAATATTAAGTGTAAATTTAAATAATTATGTTCGCGTTATTACTTGGTTAAACGTTCGCAAATGGTTTTTTACGCAAAAATTATAGCACTTGGTTTTCTAATTTATATTTCATCGTGACTGCAATATCAAGAAGCATAGCGCAAATATTAAATAAAGTGAATATCCTCTCTTGGATTTTATTCAGCGCATAGTTAATAGTAAAAATATATCATTTGCTAATTAAAAGATAAGTCGTATATTATACCGTCCGTTAAGAAGATTATACTATCGCTGGTTAATTAGTATTCCTCGTATTACTTCTTGCAAAAGCGGACGTCACGTCCACTTTTATTTTAAACGAGCATCAGTCGATCGCAAAATTAAGATAATTGCCGATCGACATTAAATGAATGACGTGCAAAGATCGAACGGGAACGAGCGATTTAATTAAATTGTCGATAAAGCGAAAAGCGAAATCCTGCTGTCGTCGCGTTGGTCGCGTGTTCGTTGGTGACGTTGCTGGTTGATTCCATTATCGAACGTATATATCGTATTGTAAATTGCAAAATGACAAAATATGCGACACGTGAGTTAAAATTGTTCGTAGAAATCAATTCAACTGGAGCGTCTTTCTATTTTGATAATGCAGATATATAGAATGCTTCTAAATTATAGTTTTTATTCCTTAGTTTTTTTATTTAATTATAGAATTATCCAACTGTAATTATCTCTGAATGTAAATATACTTTTTATCTATGAAAAAAAGTTAAAAAAATGTTTAAATGTTGAACATAACGCTGATATATTTTTATTTAATCATAGATTCCGTGACAAATTTGAAATTAATTTTTCCACAATTTTATAAGACCTTTTTAATTACTATTTAACAATAGAACTTTGGAAAATTTTACAAACTAGAATTATTATTAGTAATTATTTTTAATGAAAATAATTAATGAAAATTTGTCAGCAAATCCCTAAGAGTATAAGCCTTTCGGTACACCCTGTATACGCTATATGTGCCGGCTACCGTGCACATCGGCGTCGCCGGTAAGGCGCATTTGCGTAATTGCATGGTGAACCGCGATAAGAACTTCGGAGCTGCAACGGGTAATGCAAAAACGTTTTGTACTTTGCACTTTTTTCCGAGTCATCTCCCCGTGGAGTATCCTGAACATTTTAATACTTAGCCCGCCACGATGGCGTCTTAAGAAAGCTCCATTAGTGTGAAAAATCTAATCGACATCGTAGATCCCTTCTCGAGACATCGTAACAATATAGATACAATTTCCTAAAATCGTTAGCTGACAAGTATAATGGAACGAATCTTATTTGCTTTTAAGAATAGAATAAGAATCTCATTGTTTAAGCGAATTTTCTCTTAATAAAATTGCATTGCAATATATATTGATGAAATTTTCTGTATAATTATTTTTCTTTGTTGATTCGCGCGATTCATATCAATGTTAAAGTATGAAAATTTGTTATAAAAATTCTAATCGAAGACATATATTCTAAATTGGCACTATTGTGTCTTTTTTTATGGCCAACACGTGTAGAAATAATAAATTACTGTCATAATATCTAACAGTAGACACTCATGTAACCGCATATACGCATATACGCGTGTATTAAGATTTATATAGTCTAGTAAATTTATATTTCGCTTATATATGCCTTCATTCTTATCCATATTGTTCAGTAGCGACCGAGCTACGTGTACGATATGACTAGAAAAATATTTCCCGGCGTCATAATATTTACTGCCAGCCATCATTGTTTAGCGAGCCCGACATTGTGATTCATACGCGGATTTCGAGGACCGAGATGCAGGGTCAGCTCCACGCGCCCGTCATGGCTTAAATGAAATTAGCTCCCGCGCAAGCTGCCACCAAGAGCGCCAATTAAACGTTACCAATTCGAGCGCTCGACGAACTCGTACAGTCCGTCCGTCACTGGGTAGGAGTCGGTTTGATCGATGCGCCCAATTTTCCGGAACGGGTATCCCGGCGCAGCGCTATCCGCGTCGATATATTTACTCCCCTTTTTTTTTTACTCGCTCCCCTCGTCCTCTTCTGCTCCCTTCCTTCTTTTTTCATTACGCGTGTCTCCGCGATGCACACCGGGTGTCACCAGCGTCAATTCGCGCGAAAACTGCAGCTGAAAAATATCGCGCTTTGACCCGTCGATCGTAGACCCAGATGGGAATCGGGTCCGGGTTGGAATCGTTCTCGAGATTGCAGCCTTCAATTCGTGCGTGTCAAAAATTGAAGAGGGTTGGGCAAAAAGGGAGGAGGAGGACTGGAGATTTGAAAAGGGAGTACGACCGTCGTTGACAGGCAGACGGTTTCAGATTAAGACAACGGCGTGGCACGAACGGAAACGAGAGATATTTCACGGACTTTGCAGTGGCGTTGCTATTTCATGTTCCTTTTTCAGAGAACAGTTTTTTTTTTCATTTTTTTTTATTTTTGATTGTTCTCTGACATCGAGAGAGAGAGAGAGAGAGAGAGAGAGAGAGAGAGAGAGAGAGAGAGAAAAGATAAAATGAATATGTCAGATACATTTTCAATAATATTTATATTCTTATTTTTATCATATTATAATATCCTTAAGTATATATTTATTGAAATTTATTGAAATTGAGAATTCCTTATTAATATAAAATAAATTATTAATTATTTTATAATAATTATTTTATACCACAAATTAATCTATTTTTATTTAAGCTTTAATTACACTTTGAAATATTTGAACAAATTTTATTACAGTTACGAAAATAAATTAAATATATAATTATGTGCAATAGTAAATTCATTAAAAAATTTTATTTTTAACGATTTTTGACGATGAAGATGGGGATTAGGATTACTTTAAAACTTCCACTATTGAAATCTTTTGTCTAATTTTGCATTGATAAGAAATATGGAATATAAAGTAAAGCTGGATTTGTAATAACGAAGCATGTGTGTGTGTGTGTGTGTGTGTGTGTGTGCATATCTACTTTAAAAGGAACAAAACAAATTCTATTGTTCCTGCCGTGACGCCAGCGAATATTTCTTAATTCACTCGCATCGGTGCCGATTTATTTTCATTGGCGCATGCATTGCATGTCGGCGCCGACATACTCGTATACCACCGTTGTACATGGAAACCCGTATATAAATCATTTCTATCCACGCGCAGACTGCAATTCACGTCATCGCGATGACGAAATACCACGAATGTATTCTCTCTACCGCGAATACTCCCCTATTTCCATAAAAAGGACCGAGTTCCCTAAAATAAAAAAAAATTCTGGCACTTTTTTGACTAATATTTTTAGAAATACGATCACTAGATTATTTTACTCAGTTTTAGTAAATAATACCTCGTATACACTTGAAAAGGTTTTAATAAAAATTACGTTATAGATGCTGATAAAATTTAACACAAATCTATTCCTCTCTTAAAAAAGGCATGTTATCGATATATCTCATCATATCATAATATACATGTACGTTAATGATATAAGATTCTAAGGCAAATGAACAAAATGTATATTTTAGCATTCTAGACCATTTCACATGGAAGATATTTTAATCGAAGAAGAATGTATTTTTTATTAATTTATTAAAAGTATTTATTATTCATATAACACAAGATAATGCTGTAATATATACTTTATAAAACATTATTATGTATGTTTCGATGTGTATAATTAACGCCTTTAACACAAAATTCTTCAATTTCGTTCTTAAGGATCTAAGGAGACACTCTCCTGCTTGTTGCAGGATCTCCAGTCGGAAATTGAAACGCACCGAGACGTTTATGCATCTTTAAACGGCACCGGACGAAAATTATTGAGCTCACTGGCCAGTCAAGATGATGCTGTTATGCTACAACGTCGATTGGATGAAATGAACCAAAGATGGCATCATTTGAAGGCAAAAAGCATGGCAATCAGGTAAGTGTGACAATTTGTATTTTCCGATTGTTAATGTCGTTAACGTTTGAATTGTCATCGCTGTGCTTTTTAATATTTATGAGAATGGAGACTGTTGCAAAACGAAAACTTTTCACTGTTAGAGAAATGCGATATAATTACATACTTCATTTAATAATATTTTTAGAAGAAGAAAAAAGACAAAATGTGTACTTTATAAAACAAGTTGTGATAATTGTAAGATGCTTTTAATTTCACGGCTATTGAAAACTTTGAAATTCAATAACGGAATTTTTTATTTTTTAATTTAACTTTGTATATTTATGATAGATTTCTATTTGGTATTGTTTGAAGATTGTCATTCTCGATTATTTAAAAGTAGAAAAAATTAGGTAAAAATAGCGGTTTTTAAATACGAGTAAAGACATTATTTACTATCATTAATTCAATAAAATTAAGATATATCGGAGATGATATACGAGTTTTCTAGATTTCACACATTTAAACAAGTACATATATTATAAGCATAAACAAGATATAAATATAAAATTTAAAATTGCATAGTAGGATAAAGTGTCATGAAATGCTGAGAGAGTGAATATGTAAGCCGCACTGTGATTTTCATAACAGAGTTATTCTCACTCGTACTATCGCAAAAGACAGTTTTCGCATACGAAATGGCGTCGTAAATCAACCCGTTGAAAAAGGCCAACCCAGAGGAACGGGCTCGCTTTTTCGGCGGAAGAATAACTTCGAAGCGTACAATGCTTTCAGCGTGAAAGCGCAAAAATTTGTGATGCGCGCACGCTTACAGTCATACTTCAATAATTTAAAAAAAGAGAGAAGAAATACATATACATGTACATATATATATATATATATATATACGCGTTGTATTAAATTTGCGGCACAGCAAACCGCAGCAGCTATAACACTAGAGAGTTTTAGCTTTTGACATGCGAACAATTTCGGAGATTCTTCTGTACAAGGTGAGCTAGCCAGAGCTACGGGGTGAATAGTGGGTTAACTATGAGCTTCCGCATTCTCAGCACACTTCTGCTTTGCAAGCGTTGCAGTTATGTGTTGTAATAATGTCCACTACACCCAGAAAATAGAAATAATCGCACATTAGAAAGGAGGGTACGCGAGTTTCGACGTGGATGGGAATTTCGTTATTACAAACTGATATGTTTATTTGTTTAAAGCAACTAGATATTTGTGGCAAAAGATGAACACGTGAAAGTTAATTCGTATTATAGCAAGCCACGTATGCATAACGTCGGAAATAATTGATATGGGAAGATAAATTGCACAAATTGAAAGCTCTTTTCACGCTTTGGAGTAGCATCGCGAGTTGAATTGTGTCATCAATTATAAAATGCGAAATAGACATAAATTGAAGCTTGGTGTATCGTGAAATATTACTGTTAATATTTAGACCTTCTTATCTCTAGAGATAAGATTACTGAAATTTTCAGTAATCAAGAACCACATACTGCAGAATCTAAACCCCGTTTTTGTTCGCGAGTTCGTACGGTTTGCGCTGTCGGTTCAAGGGAAATCCTCACAGGATTTTCCGGTGAAAACTTCGAGAATTCGTGATCCAATTTAGCCTCAAACGTAGCGTAAACTTCTCTTCGACTGTTCGACTATGCAACCGTGGACTGTTAGAAAGTACACCGAACTTTCACAGAAACCACATCCACAGCGCATTGATGTGATAGCGAAGCTACACCTTAACATGTGTTATTTTTATTTTGCTCATTTTATGTCGTCCGAACGAGACATTGTTGAGCATTAAAAGGGGGAAAATGTCTAGCGTAAGCTCCTTTGTCGATTTCGATGAAAAGCTTACGCTGAAATTCCTCCAAAATTTATCTATAGAAACGTTACAATGACGAAAATTCTTATTTCCCTTGAAGGAAGGAAAAACTTTCGCGAAAGAAAATACTTATATCTACATGGATTTGAAACTTTGAAACGTATCTATATACCTGACAGACAAATCCTATACAGATACGCTCTGATAAAATTGCAATCTAAGAAGGATCGGAAAAACTTGCACGAATTTTGTACAAAGTTATATTCGAAATTTTATTTAGTTTATCTTTTCACGAATCTTTCTGATTTATTTGCTTTTAATTTATATATGAAAATATATTTTTATATATGAAAAGAATTGTTTTTATTAAATGCAGTAAACATAAATATCTTGATATTGATACGGATTTATTATAAGAATTATTATTATAAGAATTATTGCATTTATTCCATTTATATTCTGAATATTTCAATGCTATAGTTACAAACATTTTCCGTTATTCAGTTAATTATATGTAGTTAATTTCGAACATGTCCAATACATTGCACGTCGTGCTCTTGTTCATTTTAACATTATTATTAAATTTGGTATTTAATATTCATGTTACACATTATTTTCGTTATACATTATATACTCAGACGAGCGTATTTATAGTACAGAATCGTTCTATCGTTAATTATTATCGTGCCACTGATTAGGTGATTTGGACTTTACTCCGGAAGGCATAAATGGGTCAATTCGTGCAAAGCCGTCCAAAATCTCAGCCGTGTGACCTATCGATCGATTAACGTTTTTGGAAACTTCCACGGTGAATCCATTTGCGAGGACTTTACCGTAGTAGATCGTAATCGGATTCCCCGCGGAAACTTTATAGCGGTGTGTTAATTCTGGGCCCGAACATCGACTCCGAGATCCGCCGTAAACTTTGCTGGGACAACTATGCAACTGCGCGTTGTTGAAGGGTATCTGGATATTTCCGGGGAGAAAGTCCGTGGTTTGATGATGTACGCCGGTGGAAAGTTCCATCGATTTGTCAGTAGCGTCGCGCAACTCGCGAACAATTTTGGCCATTTATGCGGAATTTCATCTATCCAATTTGATTTCTCCATCACAAACTCGTTATTAAATTCTACGTGGTGTCGACGATGGAGTACCGACATCGAAATATATATCTGACACTTCTGATTAACGAAGGAAACAATAATGATCTTAATTTTGCTTAATTTTCGATTTGTAAAATTTTTAATTTTATTATTATTTCAATCAAATTTTCTACGTGCTATTTATTTGAAGAGGAAAACGCGATTAAGAAAATATAAAGATTGTGATAAAGGAAATGCATCTTGGTTTTAAGAGAAATATTGCATTTTTTTAGAGGGAAGATTTCGTTTGGATTATGTAACGTAAAGGGAAACATCGCGGTTTTTCCACGATATCACGAATCTCATAAAATTACAGTAACGAAAAGCCTCAGATATATCTCATAAATGAGACTGCTTACTTTTTATACGTTAGATCTTGCAGCTCTCAGCTTTATCTCGTAGTATAAACAAAGGAACAGATACATATAAAAGCGGAATTTCTTCAAGAAGATATCTTTATTTTGCTTGGTCTTATTAACACGAGATTTGACCTGGATCGAAATTGATGTAGCCCGCGTTCTAGATCGTTGGAGCTTGATCGAGTTTTGTACATTGTTCTAGGTACTAGCTTGATGATATAAGATGATTCGGAGCTACCATTTACTTTTTTTTTGTATAAATATATCATTTATCTCGTTGAAAAAAATATTACTCAGCTTTGTTTTATATTAACCTTTTTGTATATATCTAAATGTCAAGGTACTTATCTTGCTTAAATATTAATCGTAGGATTTTTTTGCGAAGATTCTCCAATTCAGTCAATGTTGGCGAAAAAAGAATATTGAAAATAATGTCAATAAGATAATTACTGCAAACATCAAGATGCTTATATCGCTGAAATATTAATGAAAAATAATTGTTGGCAAAAAGAATGCTTAATAATTGTCGATGATGTAATTATCGATGCTCGTTTTTAATGACTGCGGAAATTGTGAAAAATTCTTATAAGCGATCATCATTAAGGGCCATTTTTTGCGAAGATTTATTTTAATCTAATCAGCTCGAAGTATCAGTCAGTGAAGAAAATAGTACGGCGACAGCACGAAGTCAGCATTGAGGTCAATCCCGATAAAAGGCCGTGCAATCAGTCTCCATTAATTAGTCCGAACTGCGGCCAGAAGCTTGATTACCGAAGAGATATTCGTGCAGGATGCGAACAACGAGAGCGTCACGTATAGAAGGATGGGAGTTCGCGCTCGCCGACTATATTTATCAGTAGCTACCAACTCTCCATCCGCCTTCGTTCTCTCTCCGTCAATCTGTATCTACCGACCGTATCTGTATCTATCTCTCTTACTCTGCTTTCTCTCTTTCTCTTCACCTTTCTCTGTCCTTTCCAAATCGTCCTGGCAGCACTTTAGGGGTTACCCCGCAATCAAGCCGCAAATGCCGAAGCCGATAATTCGGCGGACGATCGCTTTTGGCACTGAGTTCAACGAGGTCGTCGACGAACACGGTCAATGTGCTATTTGTGGGAAAATTTTTCGGATTAACCAAACTCCACGGCGGATATGCGTGATAGTAGAGTTATTTCATTGCGAACTGAAAAATTCACCGTGAAGAAATTGTCACAACGGGGTGTAATTAGCTTAAATATCAAAACCGTAGTGTCGCAATATGTCACGTATAGTAATTGTAATATATTCTTGTGATAGATTATTTACTCACGATATTCAACGCTAAAAACTCTCAATTTATTTTCAATAAACTCTATTTAAGAGTCAGTTTAAAAGTTTAGAAACGTAAATTGATTAATTAATTAACAATCAATTTGTAAAATTTAAAAGACATTTTTTCTACATAATTCTTGTTGATTCTCTATATCAAACTCGTGAAATCTATAGCTTTTTCGTGCTGCACGCATAACAGGAGTATGCTCTTTGCAAAAGTGTATCGTGTTTAGCTGGAAATGAACATCACAATGACTCGTCAAAATGGATGTTAAGCGAACTTTGTGATCGATGCAGCCGTCTCGCCACGCCCGACATAAATTAATGACGAGAAAAATCTGTCCGGTCGACGGACTTTTTGCCGCTGTTACAACCGCACGAATATTTTTTGTTTTCGCAAGATATCGGCCGCGGCCGTAAAATCAATATCAAGAGGAGCAATTAGTTACCTCAGCACGCACACGGCCAGCGACGGCGACAGCATCCGGCGGTCGGATACGCGGACTTTTCGGACTTGTCCAACATCCGGCGGCGCTTTCCCGGTGCGCACCGGCATCCGGACGACAAATAAAGGTTTACGAACTGTGCGCGTGTATTTGTTGGCGATGACCGATGCGCTACTACGCGTCGCCCGTCGTGCTGCAGCTCGAGTCGCGTAAACTTGTGTAACAATTGTTGGCGCAGTTTATCCCGAATGACCTATTGTTCGTGGCTAACAAAAAAAAAATGGCGAGCGCACGTTACCTCGAAACGTTTACACAGATATGGATTTTGCGTTCACCCAAAATTATGCCGTGCGAAGTTGTACCTGCGATTAGTGATGCAATGCAGTCGTAAATTTTTGTCGATTTATTTATGCTTAGAAAAATTCATTTTTCGAAACGAAGAATTTTTTTACACAACATAAATTTAATAGTGCTAAAATTTAAATGCAATTTAAACAAAGTCTGCGTAAGTGTCAATATTGAGTAACATACTCAGCTTGTTTATAACTACAACAATAAATAGTGACTACCAATTATTTTTTTTTTTTTTTGCATTTTTCGACGAACAACAGAATTGCGAATTATTTACTAACCAGCTGACGCAGAATTCAACAGTTCAATGAAAAAACACGGTAAAATAAAAAAAGAGAATTCAGGTGGCTGCGAGGCATAAACGTGTCGTCCGCGCTTGATCGGAATGAATTAATATTCCATTGCTCTCCGAAGCATCGACGTATCGACGCGAAAAATCCGAAAGTCGAGTGAAAGCACCACGTTTATTGTGTTGACGAATGACGTCACGGTCTTCGAAAACTAGACGTACAAATGGTGTACCAGTGTGTATTGCTGCGCGCACACACAAGGTCCGATAGCGAAGGCAAGACGTTGGCGAAGTCTCTAAGATGCCGGCCGAAGCGACGCTTGTTAACGGGGAAACACGAATCGGGAGGAATAATTATAGATGTCTTAGAGCTGCGAGCACGTGCATGTGTTAGTGGTGCATTTAGATCGGCGCAGCGGTGCGTTCACGCGCCTAGCAGACGCGGTGCTCCGAAAGCAAAATGTGGCGATGCACATGCGGTACCCTTGTGCACGATCGAAGATATCGCCTTTGAGGATGGCCCGAAGTCTCCATCGAAGTGAGCTTCAAACGGGCTTCTAGCCGCTGCGAGAAGCACCACTTCACGAAGTGGTTAGCATGAAACTCAGCAGCGTAGTCATTAGTCGAATATTTTACCGTGTAAGACTGTACGATTGTAATGATTTGCGTTTCTGTCTAAGCAACGTTGAATTTCCATGCCGACAAATAACAATACCAGTTACAATGCAAAAGGAATCAAAGAAAAACAAGGGCATTTAAAAAAAATATATATTAAAATATGCGTATAAAAAATTCATGCGTTGCTATTTTACAAACTTTTTTTTTCGAGTTTTGTTAATTTATCAATGTCAAGCGACATATTCTGAGTCATGACATATCTAGAACGTATGTGGTTATAATAAATTTAATACAGCTGTTTACTTTTTGTTAAACTAAAAAATAAGCTTTTAGACTTTTTATTTTGTTTTTTTTTAATTTTAGACTTTTTTGCAGAAAATTTTTCCAAGAGAAACAACAATCCTTTAATTTATTAAAACAAACAAATTAATTTTACTCATTAGTTTTATAATAAATTAGATACAATATTAAAAAGATGATATCTGATTATATACATTAATATACATTACATTTATACAGTAACGAGGATAAGAAAAAGCATATGCAGATTTTTAAGAATAAAACAAACGTACGTGCCATGAAAAGATTGATGTCGGAAAATCGATAATCTTCACTTCACATATGCAATATGTAGATTGAAATAATTTCCGATTTGATTAGCGACGTTGTTATATAAGTGTGATTGACGGAGCTTTATCTCAGGATAATAATTTCAAGCTAGATTCTCGCGACAGGTATATATCCGAGCCGTCCCGTATCTCACAGGCGGAACAGACAAGTCGCAGCAGCAAAAACATTCGCCGCGACACCGACAGCGGCTCCGACAGAGCACGACGTTTGATCCATCGCCGAATCGGAACTGACAGCCAGATAATCGTGGAGTCGTGATGAATCGCCGTTGAGTCTTATCAGCTTGCTCCGGTGCGCATCGGCGCTCGTTCGCCGGCTCCAAACGAAACACGTTTGAGTCTGTCACGTACAGTTCGCTCGGCCTCGATCGCTCGGGCCTTTTTCTTCTCTCTCGATTGCAGCAAATCGAAGGTTATTTTTACGTGACGTCGCATGTGCGGTCGGCGGGAAGACGTAGAGACGCTTGGTACCGAAACGAACGATCGTAGCAGGAAATTTGTTGGAGCGTTCGTTCAACGGGCGCGAAGGAGTGGACGAATGCGAGGGGTTGGAGAGAATTGTGAGCCGGTTCGCCGATTCTCCACAAAACTCGAAGCAATGCCTTCGTGACCAGAACGCGAGAACGCAGATGGTGAGGTGAATCATACATAAAGATGGAAAGTTGCTGGCGATAATAACTAAAAACGGCGTCGATCAGAGAACGGCGATGGCGCTGAAAAATTCTGTTACGATTTACGTACGCGTAGAAAACGGAACGCTTAGAGAAATCAATGGCTATGCAAGAATACGTAAGTGACAAACGCTCGTTTGTTGCCCAACCGACACTACAGATCCTGGGAATCTTGTTATTTTCGAATCCGCACGTGGAAACGTGGCTCAGGGAGCGTTGTGGCGTTTCCGGCGTGACACAAAAGCGTTTGCGAACGCAATACTGCGTCCGTGACGGCAGCAACGACAAGCACCACAATGTCGCATCATCTGAAACTTCCTTCCGGCCGTAACTTATTACTAATCCTGGTCGGCCCGCTAGAACGTGTTTCCAATGGTGTATTGCGGCGCAAAATAATAGTGCGAGCTTAAAGTATGATAAGGTACAGCTTAATACTAATCTCTGGAAGGCGCCGTAGCACCGGCGGCGTCTGTGCAACTGGTTCCGCATACGGTAAACACAACACGAGCTTCATTCGACACTGCTATGCAAACAACTCGGGGGGGTCAGTTTATCCGAGGAGACTATTAAATGATCGTTTGGAGAATCCGTTTATCACTAGATACACAAGAGTGTCTTTGGATCTCTTTAAATCTTTTTTATTTTATTTTCCACTAGTAATAATAATAATCTCAGTTGTTATATATTTCCATAAAATTCGAAACGATATCTTCGTGACCAGAACGTGAAAATGCAAATCGATATCAAGCAAAAATAATTTTTATTTATTGCTATATCTACAGTGAGAAAGAGACTGTTTTCAACGTCGATTGACTTTAACTGACGGTTAAAACTTGTCGACAAAATTGTTAACGTGAAAAATGAAATATTATCACCGAAAGAGAAAAAATTTCAAACTTTTTTCTTCTTTAATAACAACATTTTATTCATGTTGGCAATTTTGTTGACAATTTTGTTTTAACCGTCGATTAAAGTTTAATCGATGCTGGAAATAGTCAATCCTAGAAAAGATATTTGCTGTGTTATATGTTGCCATATGAATTTACCAGTTGTAATGCACTAAATACGAAAATATTTTTTTTTATTCATTGTCTCTTGTTTAAATTAAGAATGTTTAAGTATTACAAATGTATTCAGTATTATGAGGGTAGAAAGGGTTAACGTGTCTTTATGTTAAAGCGCTTATACAGAGCGGCAAAAAGCGTATGTACGAGCTTGGTTGGGTACATATTCGCGGGAATGTCCTTATTGCTGCGCATTACGTCCTCTTTGCGCCAGATGCGACCCAACGTTTACTTAGCCACTCTAAACCTCGCGTGTGTGCCACAGCGCGGAACAAGTGACTTCGTATGAGTGCAGGATTTCATCCGTTTATGAGTGCAGTCGATCGCGGGCGCAGGATTTGCTCCGTTAATCACGATTTAAAGAGTAGGGTAGGTAGGGTACGATCGAGTCGCGTCGAACCGGTTTTACGGATCGTGAAAATGGCGTTTTGTTCACGGAAATGTTAGTGTACTTGGATTATCGCCGGAAAGCTTTTTCGGCCGTTCGCTTGTTTCGAAAAATCGACGAGAGCTTGCAGGCGATGTGTTATTTATTCGGATTGAGATTGTTTCAGATAAGATTAAGGCTCTTTTTGCGAAAAATCGTACGTTCTATTTTTTCAAATTCTCACGAAAAAGAGTTAATAATAATAAAAAATCATTAATATTTATCTCATGTGATTAAGTTTGGAATTCACACATTATTATGTATTTATTTAATTTTACGTAAATAGTGGATGCGACATATATAGAAATTGTTATTCAAAATACTCAAAGATTCGCTAAATTTAATAGAATCGTTAAGTTCTTGAATTATACGTTGAACTAAAAATAGTGAGGAAACTGCGTACGTTATTTGTATACAAATATTATTCAATTTATGAGTATAAATTTTAAAGTAAAAAATGTATTGTAAATATATCAAATGATTAAATGTATTTCTAATGGAAAGCCGCGTAGTGTGTATTTTCTCTGCGCTTCTGCTGTTTACGTATTATTAGAGCAATAAATTTTTGTTTTTGCGAAACTGTTGAAAATATGCGCTCCAAATATGTTAAAAACTAACATGCAAATGTGCATATTAGTGCATAGTAGAAATAAAAAATGAGTCAGTGCGATGAAACAGCGTAATATCAGAAATTGTGAAATAGATTTTCAGCAAACTTGATTTTCCGATTTTTCGACGTAATTGCGACAAATAGATTTGCTACATTACTGTGTAAATCTGTTCGGTATGTGCCCGAAATTGATTTTCTCCTTCAGAAAGAAACCGACGAGACAGCCGTCGTTACACCTGTAGGTTTTTTTAATGACATTGCTAAATTTTACCCAACGCGTATATTTGCAGCTTTCGAAATAATTATGAGGGAAATTATTACGTTGGTATTCTGGTAACAGTAAGAAATTGCAAATAACTGTATCAATAAAAAAAGTAGTATCTTATGAAAATCTATTTCAGGTCGCAAAAAAAATGTTAACCAAAATTAAAGTATTAGGAAAAATTACAAATAACTAAACTGATTGTGAGATTAAATTAAATTCAAAAAAGCGCAAGAAACTCCGAAAAGCGTATAAAAATGTACTGTCAGTTTTTCTGCATATCCACATTTTCGAAACGCGCATTTTATACAGTTTCGAATGCTATCATCCCACTCGGTCATCCATGTTTTGTTTTCCTCTATTTTAGATCTATTTCTCGCGTGATCGCTCATTTTTCACTTCCTCTTGCACGGGCGTGTGAGCGCGGCTCAATTTGTAACATCCTCGCGAATGCGCGACATACAGATATCTGTTAAATCGCATTTCACCTTTTTCGCCTTTGACCCAACTGGTGCGCGGGTCCCGCGAGAGGAAATTGGCCGGAAGCACACATGTAACCACCAGCGTCGAGCTATCATCGCGGATACAAATCGCGGACGATTCCGCGGATAAACGAAATTCGATGAGCGGACAGGGATCGATGGACGATCCGTCGGATCCCCCATATTGCTCGTCGAGGGCCGGATGGCCGAACGACGACGAGGTCGATAAAAGAAGGAAGACTTGTGTTCATCGAGCGTGAATGCGCGGGTCCTCGGTGATCCGGCGACTTGGCCTCTTCAAAATTTTTAATTTCCGGCTGGCTAGAGAGGACCCTTTGCTAGGGATGCGTCGCAGCATCAACTTGGCGTACCGATGCATTGTGTCGGCGATGGTCGGTCGTGACTTAAGAAAGAAAAGAGACAGCAACCGATGTCGCTTGTACCGTCAAGGAAATGACAAGGGAAAAGATGACGGGAAGAGGAAATTTCTGGTATCTATCAAGGGCGCGAGGGCTCAAAGCGAGATCCGTGAAATAAGATTTTCAGCGGAACAAAGGGGGTTTCCACGTGCCGTGGGGAGCATTCCGGATTGTCATGATTTATCCAAGATAATTCGCAGTCCCTCTGCCCTTTTTCTCAGAATCAGAACACGTGTAATTCGTATGTAGAGAATATTTTGATCCGCTTTATACTCTTTTCAGTCGAATTGGCCATTCGTATAGAATGCAAGATTTATAACTACGATTATTTTTAATACATCAGACACGGGAACGTGATCAAAAGTGGACGAAGCGCATCGCAGTAAATGCCAGTTGGAAGATATGCTTTTACAGCAGTCTCATCGACATCGCATCGATAACTGTGCAAATCGGATCGTGCGTGGCGCAATGAGGATTCAGAGATTTAATTTGATATCAATAGTCGGCCATAGAGCAAAGGTGCGATGATACATATCTGCGCGTTCGCGATCATTGCTTATATTCCACTAAACTTGATCGATATCGCGCACCTTTGATACGCGATGGTATTCCGATTAATACATATCATTACAATTTGGAAGTTACGAATGATCATGGCTGGCTCTGCGGCCAATCTACTACGCGTTAATGCCGAGCGTATCGATCAAACGGGAATCGCAATCGCTCTGTTAACGCTCGACCACCGTCGACGAGAAATAAAAAGTATGAAACCTCTCCAGCGTATTCAGGGAATCCGCGATCCAAATGTACGCATCCAACTGATAATTCCGCGTTCTCTCTCTCTCTCTCTCTCTCTCTCTCTCTCTCTCTCTCTCTCTCTCCGGTATTTGCGTTCTCATTAGGAAATGCCACAAACCGATTCAAACGGTTTCGACGCCGCGCAAATCCGCGAGGTGGATTAACCACGTGCCTCTCGGCCGTTCTGTAATCGATATTTCCGCAGGTGGTATGTACAATCAGAAAGCACTCTTTAAGGTGCGATATTAATCCGGACGTTTGCGCACTAATGAGGCTTCGCGCTCGGCAGCTTCATTATAAGAGTCCACGAAGTTTTGGTTCTCATTAGGGGCGAAGTTTATGAAAAGTGGATAATAACTTTTCAACCGGTAATAATTTCAAAGATTTCTATAACCCGCCTATACGTTTATGCGCTATTGTGCATCAGAGTATTGAAAATGGGATAATCAATTTCACTCAATTTCTCAGAAATGAAAAATAAATATACAAAATGTGTGTAACTTTTATCTTCAAGTTTGCGCATAATTACTTCAATTTTAAAATAATATAAAAAAAATTTGCATTGATAATAAAAAATATTCTTTTGACTTCTACAAATAAACAGAATTTATTGAATTTTACTTCTGCAACGTGCAATATATCTGCAAGTATTTCTTTTATTTTCAAAGCGTACGTTCCGAAATGTCACAGTTTTGCCGGATGCGCGCACTGAGTTCGTCGCATATCACGTATATTATTCAGATATAATCGCGCGGCGGTTATGTGAATATGAAAAACACCAGCAAAAATATTTCGACACTGTATGGCCGACCGCGATACGAAATGCGCGGAAGTTACAACTCACAACAAAATAGGCGTTACTGTTATTTGTACGAACGCTTGAAACGTTGCTGGCAAACTCGCTTTACGAGTAAAGTTTTTATTACGCGTTTCAATGTCAGCTGATGTCAGCCATATCGCAAATTTCGCAATATCGATTGACCGACAAGATATAGATTAAATGCACAAATCCATTGGTTTCACATATTTCTAACAATCCGCATTTCGCATACTGGACTTATTACGTTATCACTGAATTTGGTTGATAGCAATTTTACGCGTTGTTTTCTGAAAATAGTTACAATGTGAATCGAGCAATGTTATTTTTTCTTTTGTCTACTTGTTCTGGTCGATCAGTATCTTTGATCTTTCGAAATATTTGTCCGTTAAAATATTGAAAAATATGCAGAACGTGTTGCAAAGGTTACGTTTTCCATCTCATACATAATAGAATTGTAATTGAATGTGAAATAATACATGATATCAATACAAATAACTGTAAAACAACGTAAACTCACATACGTGAACCAAAAGCTTATCGGAATTACTATCGAACGGAGCTCATAACTTACTAGATACATACGCAGTAACCGATTTTAGCGGGATTACAATCCGGTAGTGAATTTGGTTACTATTCTATGCGGCAGCTTCGGATTTGTTTGAGATTGTTAACGTTCTCCAACTAAATATTAACTGCACACAGTAATATCTACATTATTTGTCATATCACACATATTTTTCTCTATAACATTTTTAATTTATTATATTTTATATTACCAAATGTATCGCATGATACAAAAGTTATCTTTTTGGAATATAGTATTTTTCTCATCACTTATTAAAGCATATTTTTATGAAGAGTTAGGTCACCAAGATAAATCTTGCATTTGGAAAAAAATTTCATCAAGGTATTTCATCCTATATCGAATAATTTGTGACATTTGCAAATATGACATTTTTTTTTATTTATCTATTTCAAAAGATACATACCTATATCGTAGCGTCATTACAGACTTTTGTTGAATATAATTCGAGATTGCGTCGCATTGGTTCCGTTTATCAATGGTGATACACGCGGATGTATATCGGTCTATTTTGATGGTCGATCCATTTTCGTTATCAAGTTACAATGTTCAATTCCGCAACAGGCGCAACGCCGGGTCTAAAACTGCGACGCAGTCGCTAGAGCGGAGCGACGCTAATGGCGACGTTGTTGCTGTTGTTTATTGTAGAAGTTTCGGCCGGTTTTGTGTAGCGAGTCGACCTTACTCAGATTGGGATTGTACCGGCAAATTGTTCCCCCGAGTTGAATTATAACGCTCCGCCCGTTCGTGGCAATTCCATTTGCTCGCTTTATTACGTTAACTGGCACGACAACGACGACGACTACGACGACGACTACGACGACTATGACGAAGACACCAATGTCGACGAGTCTTGTTGGGAAACGCCGACTACGATGCCGCCGCCGGCATGATAGATCAAAAGGCTTTATCGAATGGATCTGCGTCTTCTGTAATGTGTTCGCTGAGTCGATAACAACTGCACTAGGATCTATCATAGAAGCGATGAATTTTCACGAACTTCGGTCGGAATCTCATCGGTTCTCGAAACGTAGCAAGCTAGATGTTTATCAGCGTGTAAAGGGAAGATAAGGTTGAAGCTCGCAGTGTATTTCGTTTTATAAAAGTAACGTGTCGTGGATAACGAATGCAACCTGCGATAGATCAATTTCAGTTTACGATTGCGTCTTACAACGTCGCCTTACAACGAATTCTTGAAGAAAAGACTGAAACGGAATAGGAAAAAATCAATAGTCATTATATAACTTTGAGTTGTGTAATAATTTCGGGCTTTTCCAATAAATTTGTCTATGCTCTTTTGTTAGGCAAAGCGCAGTTTGAATAACACTTGAGTTAAATATTTGTCTATGGAAGCTATAATCAACTTTTGCCCATATCACGATTTTTTAAGTGTGTTGCATAAAAAAAAATATATATATATATATAATAACTCCATCTTTATAAGAAAATTTGAAATTACTTATTGTACAACTCAATATACATGCTTATAAATTATAGCCGATCTATGGGAATTTTCGCAGAGGCACGATTTATTTCATTGATATGGCTTGTATCAAATATTTTCGAATCCGCGCGTTTAATTTAATTGGCAGTTTGACAATGAGCGGGATTTGCTCCATGATGAATGATACGTAATAATGGATATTGACGGATATCAATTACGTACACAAACGTGTTTGTATCGATTAATTCATAATAACGCACTTAATAACGCCCCGGTAAAAATAATTTTGTTATGCAAAATATTGCATTATTACGCAATTATTATTTGCGAGCGAGTTTTGCCTTTGCCGCTATTTCAATTGTAACTTTGCCCAGATGCGAAGTCTATTTATAACGCCGGCTAATTTATCGCAACCACGTGGTGGTTTACTGATGTTATCGAGAGATCGATGGCCGCGATGAATTTTGATAGCTCCCTGTGGAATCGCACTGACCATCAGGATTTAATACATTTCTCGCTTTCCCGAATAGAGCGGAAAAAAGATGAATGCTGAGCGAACAAAAGTTGATTCTTTTATACATTTTCGACGTGAAACATCTATAATTAATCAGCGGTGCGTTAATAATTTATGGACATCGAAGCTACCTGGCATGAGCGAGAATTATTTACCCTTACGCAACTGCTAATTCTATTATATGGATAATCATAAATGTATGACATCAAGATTAATCAGTTCCGCCACTATAATGGACTCACTAATGGTATACAAACCTTGTTACGCATTCTGGTTCTATTTAGCAAACAAAGATATTAAGAATTAATTCTTGTAATTTTTATTTTAGTAGCTCGTATAATAATGCATATGTGTATATGCTGCAATATTACTTATATTTATATTAATCTTATAAAAGTGATAATTTTCTTCTTTCAAAATATGTATGAAAAATTATGGTTAACATAATATTTGTTATATTCTGTAACGTTACAGATTTCTTCTTAATTGTTTTGAAAATTAATTACCATTATTAATTGATTTTTAGACGCATGATTAAATAACTGCGATATAATTTATGAATAGAAATGACTAGAATGCAGCAGATTATTCTTAAATGGTTGACAACAGTATTCATGTAATTATTATCTACAATAAGAACTGTAACAAAATCTTTTTAAACTAAACACTTAAAGCCTAAAATATTATTGTACAAGAGACTCGCAATTTCATGAAAAAGATTCAACATACCTTGGTTGAACAGGAATTTCTCGTATAAATTTGAATAACAAATTTGTCGGTACAAACCGATATATCTTTTTATCAAATGCTTTGTCATATATGAGATGTGTATTATTTTACATTCATAGATTCATATTTCCAGACCATATTTTCGCGAAGACCCACTGTCACATAAATGCTGCATATAGGAACTGAAATCGCGTTGTAGGTTTTCGCAGAGACTACCAGTGTTCATGAAATTCTTTCAATGAATTTCAACGATTTTAGTAATAAAACATTTATAATAATATTTTCAAATGCATAACAATGTTTTTTCATAAATTTTGTTCTGATACTTTAATACAGATAAAGGTATGTAATATTAATTACCTGATAAATGCATAGTTTATTATACATATTTCGAACATACAAAGAAAAATCGAAAAGTAAAAGGACTTTTTCAAACGGTTTAATTCCTGAAATGTTCCTTTACTTTTAACTTTCCCTCGAACATTTCAATGCATACAATTATATCTTAATAAATTAATTTTAACATTATATTTATATGTACTTCTATTATTATATTTATATTTGTATTTGTATTTGAATAACTAAAATTTTTCTCTTTATTGTTTTATGTTATAAAATTTGCATTTAAATTTTAAAAAATTATACTATTTTAGACAAGGAAAAAATTTTGCACATAGTCGAGTATTTAATTTAGATAATATTTAGACTAGCAAACAAATTTACGGAATTTGTTTAAGGAATTTATTTAAAGAATCTTTGTCTTTAAACATTTCATGTTGTTTCTATACTTGTTTCGTTTTTATTTGAACTTTTTCTCCGGATGTGAACCATTCTCTTTACGGATTTGTGCTAAATCGTTTCCGTTATTCGCTGAATAATCCACGTTTCTGGCTAAAGCCAACATAAAGCCTGAACGACGTAACGACTTCCACGTGTTTTCAGACGTTTTCCAAACGTGTTCGACAACACGGATGGATTAAAGACGCGTTTCGGAAATCCGACATCACTGTCGGAAATCGCTTTGTAACTCGACTCATCTCAAATCCTTCGAGCATCGGTTGCAACATTTCTGTGTTTCGCTTTAAATGCATGTCGTTCACCGAACTTTGCGTCTCCCTATTTTAATTATCTTTAATCTCCCACCATGTACGCGAAATTGGGCGATCTCGTAATCAGAAGTTCTGCCAGCACGTTTTGCGTTTCGCCATTCTCGCGATTCAATTCTGTACTTTACTCATTTTTCAAGTTTTTCTCGCAAATGACGACGAACTCAAATTACACTCTGTTCTCGCAGTCGCGTAATCAAATTTTCTGCAACTTTCGTCGACGCAGTTATACATTTCTCTCCATTGCGTAGTAAACGGAAAAAGCAGTATTGTTATATCTTTTGGTTAATATTGATTTCCTATTATTATAGATTCTCGTTATTACAGAATTTTTTGTAACATCATATTGTTTCACGGTTTTCGTCAGAAAAATTTCATTAAAAATATTTTATATTTTCTACATAAAATATTTGAATTTTAAAATTGAAAATAACTATTTGATAAACAATCAGTTAGATAGATGATAACATTTTATATGTCGCGCACATTTATTTATAATTGTGTTAAAATCGATTATTTGAAATCGATATTTTCACATATCTTTAATTACAGAATTTGCAAGTCTGATTATTTTCTTTTTTTTTTACGAGGGCTTTCTTCAAGACGTATGCATGGAGCGTAGTACGCTAACGCTAAACGACTTTTACTACTTGACCAACAATCGTATTGTCGTCACGAATAACTTTATCAATAAAATCTTATCGCTGGAACATTCATGATTTATTTACTTGAGGCTACATCAGGACTTTATCGAGTAGGTGCGAGGTACGTGACGTTTCTTCGGCAGATTTTTATAGCCGCCCAGGAAATTCTCCGGTGATTTATTTTACATCAGCCCTGCACATCGTAAAGATCGCCCGTTCGCTCGCTCGCAGGGCAACGTTCGCCAAGGCGACAGTGTAACGCCACTTACTGAACATTCAATTGAAATGCGTTCGCACGAACAAGAAGTATATCTTTCCGTTAGTACTGGCTTCCCTGTTTCTGGCAGCCGGACGACGAGCGAAAATAGATGTTCCGCCCAATTCCCTTTCGTGACCGTAAGATTCTATTACTGACGTGGGTCCGACGAACGTCCTATTAATCACGCGAACCCCGTTTTTTCTCAATTACATGGCGATAAATTGTCAGTGTCCATATCTGAGACATGATTAATTAAAATTAACAATTTCTGGACGATGTAATGAATTTTATCGAATATAAAATTAAAAAATCAGTTTTTATATCATAAGAAATATTATTACCACAGAAAATTTGCAAAAATGAGATCTGCAATTACTATTCAAATTATTTGATATACTTAATATATGTAAAATTGTGCATTTATTATATTTTTATAATATTACGGTAATCTTACGACAGTCTATACCAGGTTTATCTAAGATTACTCGTGAATACTTTTCTCTCTTAATTGCCTCATTAAGAAAAAATAGATGATAAAAATATCTCTCTTCTATTCACAGACCATCATATGTTTATTTACGGCTACAAAGCATCTACACACATTACACCTAATCTAAAATTATAGATTTGATAATTATAGAAAATTCATTTATAATTAATATTCATGTTTGCATTGTATGTGCTAAATTTAGTTAGAAGAGATTATGATGTCATGAGCGATTTCGAATAAATAAAAATCCCTTTGAATAGGCTGTTATCTGCTATTAACATTAACATTTTTATTAAAATTGTTTATTTTTTAATTCTAATTGAAACCGCAATTCTACTAACGATAGTCAATTTATTTTATCGAAATATATCTCCTACAAATCCGAATGCGAAAATCCAATTTCCTTAAAAAGCATAAGCCATTCTGTCCCACAAATTAACTTCTTCTCTCACACAACATCGAATAAATATTTCGAAAGCGAACATCAGTCTGCACGACGGCGCTACTGCAGAGCGAGAAAAGTTTATTTCCACGATTCGTCGGAGCGATGAGGACGATTTCTTTCGGTAACTTCGTACCGTCATCCATCGCGCGAAATATCCTTACGCCCTTATCTCCCTGGGAGGAGTACCGCAATACCATTCGACGTGAATGTGTCCTAGCGTATGTGCAACTGTATGTGCGTTTGAATCGCAAAAGCACGCGAAATTCCGCGAAGCTCTCATCGACGTTACAATAACCGCAATATATCCGGACGCGGGGCTGTTTCTTTGCGATACGAGAACGTCGACGCGGGACCTTCTTGCGGGAGGGCTGCGGGGGAGGAGAAAGAGATGAGACGACGGGGATTGTTGGATGCGACCTAGTAAGTGGGTGCCGGCGACGGTGGCGGTGCAACAATGGCAAAATATAAATCTAAATCCCAACCGCTATCCTTCCTGCTTTCTCGTCCCCGCGCCCGCAGCACCTTTATCTTCCTCTCTCGTCTATTCCATGTACCTCCAACGACGACGACGACGACGACGATGCTTCGTTGTCCTCGTGGCCGGTACGCGGTCTTTATCCTCGCCCGAGAATTTCTCTTACGCCATTCAGCTCTTGGCCTCCATCGCGCTTTCCTACCTCTTTATGCCATTCTCGTCCCGTGCCTCTGTCTTCCGCTTTAATTCGCCTTACGCAGAGTTTCTTTATTCTCGGACCACTTTGAATTTTATCCGCGTACGAGTCGTTCCGACAAGATAATGGACGACAAGTTAAACACGAGATAAAATAAGAGGGAATGCACAGCGTAGTGAATGTTATTTTTTATCTACATTCCTATAGAACGCATTTTAGCCTTGTATTTTGCGTTTGACTTTTGTAGTCGAAGTTTTAGGAATTTTGAATATGACTTTTGTCATTTTTTTACATTGGAATCGTTGACAATTTTTATATTTATTTTTACGTAATTCATATAAATTTTATTTACCAAATTTTTGATAAAATAACATGCATATCAAACTTGAAATCTTGGTTACTTTTGGAATAAACATTTTAATCATGTTATTGCCAGATGCTATCTACATTTTACAAAATTAAATGTTTTTATAGATATTTTTTCTTTATTAACAAGAGAAAAGTTATGCTTTTAAGATTTATAGTTTATAAGATTAATTAAATGGAGAAATATTATTTAATATTGTTGTTTTCATTTCCATTAAATGTAAAGATATTTTATCTTTTTCAAAATGTACAAGTAAAAAAATTTGCAAAACTAGCGACGCCATGTTTTGCTTTCGTTATCTCTGTTTTTCGACAACTCTTACTTGTAATTTTTCGACCAGAACCAGAATTAATTTCACATAATAAATCAAGGCGCAATATAAAATTTTTGTAACGATTAAACCTCTCATCTCTCATTGCGGTAAGAGTTCATTATTTTCATTGTTAAGCTCCGTACATATTGTTATGTCATATGACGCTATAAGATGTGATTTGTACGCATGAAGCTGTGAAACTATTATCTCGGACATTTTTGAGACCATTTCCTCAGACTAATTCTTCTTTTCTGATTTATCCCGCATATCTGCTCTCCCTCTCTTGCATCTCGCTCTAGTCTCTTTCACTTCCGTTTCTTTCTCCCAGTGGTACGTGTCACGAGTCCTCATTCTTCTTGAGACCGTCTCCTCTGCATTCAGCCTTTCGCGGTCCCGCACCTTCTAGTGATTTCCCACCGGTCTTTCATTTTATTTCACGCTTCCGGCACTTCCGTCCACTGGTATTTACTTACTATTAACAAAACACGCGAGCGTTATGCTTTATCACTCTCTTCAATATTTATCCTTCATCCATTTTTGCCGACTCACTTACTGCACGCTGCGCCCGTTGCAAATCCCTGGGAAATTTTGCCCGCAAATTTCGCTATTTGTTTATTTTTATTCCTATCTCCTCTATCAAGGTATCGTCTGATCTGATTTTTCTTCAGGCTCTCGTATTTTTTACTCTGACATTTAATCTGATTTCTTCTTTGTCTTAACAATCTTTATTCTGACGAAGCGTCTTCTTATTCTCCTTCGCACTTGTCAACGATTGCTTTCTATTCATTTACATCCTTTGATCTCGTCGTCTCGAGCTTTTTGTTTTCTCTCAGTCGAATTTTCCTTCTAGCTTCTTATTATTCTGCTCGTCTTTTTTTTTTCGAAGGTTTGTATACCAAGGCTCTACCTCGGCATTTGCGTCGCTTTTTCCGTATTTTTCCAATTTGCCTGAAATCGTTTTCTTTCTCGCCCGCGATCGGCTTTTCCCCATGCGTCCTCCTTTTCTCAGTCGCTTTTCTTCGCTCGCGCGCGGTTTATTCGCCGCGTCGGAATACTCGTCCGTTTTAATTTTCTCGGGACTCTTTTGCTTTTCGTATTTACCCGCTTTACTCAAACCGCGTCTTATCCACAAGCACTCTATTTCTGCGCTTCCACACTTTTGGAGATTTTTCTTCTTCGATTTGTGCTCTTCTGACTCATCATTCTTTTCTCTCTCTCTCTTTCCTCCGCGTCTCTTGTTACGTTTCACTCGCTCTCTTCCAATCACTCTAGTTTTTTGATCCATTTATCTTAAGTATTTATTCGTTTCTCCTTTTTTACCGGTGCTTCGTCCTCGCATTTGTTTCTCTCTTTTCTTTCATCGTTCTGTGTTTCTCTTGGCGCCAACAACGTCAAGGCTTTGCATTTATTCTTTCTCTCGTCCACTTCGCGCTGCTCTACCTTTACCGATCTCTCTTTCTTATTCTCTCTCGATGACGACACACTATCTGTCTGTCTCCAACAAATATGTGCTCTCTTAACTCTCGCATTTACGAATCGAACGTTTTATGTACTTCTTTCCTCGTCACTACGTTCGTATAAATTTTATATCGCATTCTAAATGTCCATCAACGCGTCGAAAGGGTGCAACATCTGTCGAATAATCATGTAGGATAACGCTCACTTTTTTTTTATTCAACAAACATTTTTAGTCCGATTTAACATCCCGATCTTCTTCCTCGTTTAAGTTGTTACAACATTCTACAATATTTTGATTATAATTACAAAATTCAAAAGAATAGAATTATTGATGCAAGTTAACAAAATGTTGTGTTGTACAATCAGTATTTTATTATTTTTGTTTATTTTAAAGAACCAATTTTACAAAGCTGGTAAAGTCGATAAGCATTGGTTATATGCAGCCTAGTACAATATATATATTTTAATACCATGTTTTTTTTTTTTTTTTTTAAATAAACGGCTTACACAAAAAAAGCAGCGTTCAATTATGGGATATATTTTAGCGTTTGATATCAAATATTTGTCATATAAAGCGTGTATGTTTTTTCTGTGCAGAAACCGATTGGAGAGCAATACGGAACATTGGAACGCTTTGCTGCTATCGTTGCGCGAACTCATCGAATGGGTGATAAGGAAAGATACAGAGCTCACCGGCTTGGGACCCGTTTGCGGCGATGTGGCTGCACTGCAAAAACAACAGGTAAGTCTCTCCCACCGTCTTACATATAGATTATTTAAGTTCCGCTTTGCGTTGAACTTCAGTTAGCTTGTGTAAACCTGCAAAAGTTTGCGAGTACTTTCCTCGGCGTATTCGTTATCTTCGTGAGACTGGCATACTCCATTTAGCATCCTCGGTTTGCGGTAACCTCGAACTTCGGGATTCAAGCCGAGTTACCCGAATATGACTTATGTACCTAAAATCGATTTCATACAGCCGTCCTTTGAGAGGCTTGCGAGTTTCCGCCTCGGAAACTGATTGGACGCATAGAATGCAATTACGCATAAGCTCATGTTCTATCAAGCGAGTGTTCAACTGTCGCTGTGAGACACGACAGTTCAACCAGATTGGTTATTTATGCATTCTCATCACGTTTGAGTATTCCGCTTTGCGGAAGTGCACGTCTCGATTACTTTGCTGCTCTCGCGTCAATTGTTCGCTAAATGCTTCATTTAAATTCACCACCGATTAAATTAATTTCCGATTAATTAAATCTAATTTAATTAAAATATTATTTATTAATTTTGGGATATCTTTAATATAATATAAATGTTATTCTCCACTTTTCTTATGATGTATTAAAACCGTTGATTAATTTTTTTTAAATGTATCAAAGCTACGAAATTACTCTTAATTCTACTAAGCTTTTCTTATTTTTTTAACATTAAATATGTATAATTTTCTCTCTCTCTCTCTCTCTCTCTCTCTCTCTCTCTCTCTCTCTCTCACACACACACACACACACATTCATACTCACACTCATACTCACACTCGCATACCCACTCAAATTGGACATATCTGTACATACACATTGACGTAGCTGCGTCAATTTATGCGTGAATATCCTTCGCACGATAGCATACAAAGGCGCACTAGTTCGGATTAATCCAGATTAGAGCACGCATGTTGCCGGCATGCAGAAGCGCCTTTGCCATCTATACAGGTAGTATCCGAGTGTACAGGAGTGATAAGCTGCATGTCTCTCGACCAGATCATTGATGTCATCATGCGGCTAACTCTATGCGTGTATTTGTCAGTCGCGCCGTAGAATACGGGAAATTGATATTGATTAACCTTGATTAGTGAAGCGAAAGCTTAAGGCACTGAACTATATATTTATTCGATGCTTTCAGATGCATCTCTCGTAAATATAGTTGATTTAAAAAGCAACAGAGAAATTATACATATGTATTAATTTATCTCAGTTATATATTTAACAAAAAAACACGTATTTTAACAGCATACATTTTTTGTATTTTTTACCGGTTACAATAATAAAATGGACAAACTAGAAGAGAATGGAAAAATAGTTTCTTTAACTCTCAAAAACATTTTTCTTTATTTTTTCTAGATGTACAATTTCAACATTATTTCTTTAGAATATTATCATTATTTTTTAATGATTTTGAAATATTATGATATTAAATTTTGAATTTGCAAGAAAATATTGCAACTGTCAAAAATTACATTGTAAGATAATACTTTAATCAAACAATTATTTTTATTGTTGTAGTAGAAAAAAAACAACGGTTTTCTAATTTTGCTATGCATAAAATTTAAATATTTTACTTTAGAAAAGTGATTCAAGCTCGCAATTATGTTGCAACCACCTTTATTTGTTTGCGATTTGCACGGCGCGAAAGCAGCAGCTGTTGCACATGCATTCTCTGCATTTCTTCAGATTCGCATCAAGTACGGAATTTAAACTCTTAGTCTACAACACGAGGTTACCATATTCGACGACATAATTGTTTATCCGACTTGTCTGCAGATTCAATTAAGTTTACCCGACCATTTATTTCGAACATTGGTACTCTTCTCATTGTCAATAGCTATCTCTTAAATCCATTAGCGAAACAATATGCGAACTCATAAATGAACGGCATTCCTGTAATTATCGTCCATGAGATTTGTCGCGAGATTATCGCCGCTGTTTGAAATTTGGTACGCCATCGTCGCATATCGGAAAGGTGCGAGTGTATATGCGGTTTATGTAAATTGATTATGTACGTGAATTCAATTGAAACGCCTCGCCGGTAATTAATAAAATCCGCCCGCATGCATATGCATCGATTCTAAATAATTCCGCAGATATCCTAAACATATTCTCGTGCGAAAATCTAGAACGCTCACTCCGAGCGATTTTAATTACGTCACTAATTTCATTAACGGTTGACGTTGAAAATACAGCATCTTTCTGGCACAGTTAAATTGCACTCGCTATCAATAGAAGCTGCTCTGCACCTACGTCTTTTGTAATAGAAGCTGCTTTATTAGATTAACGGAAAGTATCGGATATAATAATAGAAGTAATCACTCGATGCTGATCTAAGTCGTGACATTTGAAGAGCTATCGAGTGTAGCGATTGACGTCGCTTCTAAGAATTATTTTAATAATCGGGACAGATTGAGTACTATTAATCAAATCACCCTCAAGCTGAAGATAAGCCTCCCTTTGCTGGAAATGACATTATCTCAAGGGAACTTCAAGATTAATCCAATTGCAGGCAACTAATGAACCAGAGAGGAGCAAGTGCGACGTATGCAACGTTGACTAATGGCACAACAATAACAGCACGACGCTTATGACACGATAATTCTATCCGCGTTGCTTTTATCAATAATTAATTTATCATGGATAATTTATTATTGTAGAAATATTTTTTTTTTTTGCAGAATTTAATATTTTTATTTTTTGTAGAATTTAATATTTTTTTAACTTTTTGCGTTGAAAACATTTTAATGGCCCAATAAATTATTATTATGTCAATTGCATTCTAGTCACAATAATGCTTATACATATTAAACACATTTTTTTTAAATAAATGTGCACAATGTTGCTGCATAAAAATTAGAAATAATTCGCAATACATGTGGCAAAGTGATCGCATTCGAAACTATCCATCTCTATATCGAAGTCTAAACGAGGGGCGCGTAATTAGAAGAACGTTTATTGCGTCCACGCAATCGGAATGAAAGCCGATCGCGCGCAGTTAGCTGCCGTTGCTACGATGGTATAACGAGCGCGACGGTCATTTCTCTTACAGTGAGCGTACGCGAGCCGTCCTAAAAATTCTATTCGCCCGCGAGCGCGCCGATCGATTCCAGCCGTCGCATAAAATCGCGCGCGGCTGTAAACGGCGTTGTGTAACAACCCCGGCGACGAGCCGTTTACGACGACGGACGCGCGCCTACGTTTTACGTATGCGCTTTTCGCGCGCGCGTATATAGCAGATAAATCAAAATTGCCGACGCTACCGCGTTCACGCAAGGCCGATCGAGAGACATATCGATTCGCGACACCCCGATGGATTTCGATTTCACGTCTGGAACACGGTTGCGGTAAAACGCGCACATTTTTTTTTAAATGGGTGTACGCCTGTTTTTTGCGGATCTCATCTTTCCCTCGGCGCATCTGCAGCACGAACAATTGATACTTTCGTCTCACCTTGCCATTGAAATTTTCACTTTTCGCACTGAGAACAATCGTGTTCGGAAATTGTTTTTTGGGGAAACACTCTGGCCGAGTATCAACCATCGGCATTTATGTCGGTGTGTTTCTTTCGGCTTGGAAAAAAACTCGGGTCTCTTGTCGCGCAGAGATATCTCGAATATTTACGAAGAGATCTGTCGACATTCTTAGCTCATGAAACATTTAATGTTTTCCTCTGACAGATCATATAACATCGATTAGTACAGGATTCGTCCATGTGGACGGATCGTGGATAGAAAATTAAAAAAAAGATATGTTTTTATCAAGAAAGTCAATTTAAGAGATTAATGAGCACGACCCTTGGAATTGATTTAAAATTGATCAGAGAAATGATTACTCCACGTTTAAATGTTTATTTTCTGATGCACAGCGCGTATAAAGTGAAGGGTGGAAAGATTTTCTCCGTAAAATTATGCAATGCATTTACCTTAAAACAATTATCATTTGTTATGCAGTTATGGAATGTGAAAAGAGCAACTTATTTTTTTCGTAGAATTCTAAAATAAAATTATTTTGAAATAATAAAGTTTAATGTCTCCGTTATTTTGTTATTTTCGCAAAATGTGAGATTAAAAAGATTTTTTTCTCTACGGAGTCGTATAATGAAATTGTTTTGAAGCAATTTATCTCTCTGGGGATGATAATAGCACGAACCACTGGCATCAGTTAAATGCTGAAGATTCTTAGTGTCAGATGCTCATACATTATCATGATACACATCAGTGCATTGTTGCTGTATGTACCTCGTAATTAACCCCTCGTAATGATAACCTCATTGATAAGGGAAATCGCCGTCTTGCTGCTAGCAATTAGAAAATGTTTTACATCTAATTGGATACACGATTCTGATATATAGTCGTTCTAATTTCTTTATTGACGCCTTGACCCGCGGTTAAATACATGTCATGCGAAGATTTCCGTGTAATTTATAACGAGAACATGAATGCGATCAATTTATTTGTAACGTTTTTATTGCTGCCGTAAAATTTTTAATTCTACGAATCATAATTAATTACATTTTTGTAAAAAAAAAGAAAAATATGATCTACATAAAGTAATGATCTAGTCCTTCTAACGGAAGAAAACCTTGGAAGAGAAAACTGTACAATGAGAATTACGAGAGCGCAAGAAAAAATAAAAATCGCGTGCAATGAGAATTCTATCACTCATCGCGCGCTACGTCATCATTTTTCGAAATGAAAAGCGAAGAAAAATATAAGAATGATTAATGACCGATACGAAATCTCTTCTGTGTGTAGAAAAACTTAACCGACTATTTATTATAACAATATATATAATGTGCTTCATCAATTTATCTTCTAGCAGATTATATCTTCTGCTAGATTTCTTCTTCTTAAATTTTCTATCATTGTTAAATAAGAGGTAGTAAATAATTATGCAAATCACGATGTAAATAATTTTTATGTGACATTTAAACGTAGATTAAAGATCTAATTATTAATTTTTTGATACGGCCAATATAAGAGCACAAAAGAATTGCTATTAGCTGACGCGCTATATTGACGAATATTAAAACGACAACTACGTTCTGCATGTACGTCTTTTATGTTGGAAGTTTATTGTTTTATCATTAATAACGATACGTAGTATTATTTTGACAACTCTGTTTGTTAGTTCTGTATTCGCTGATTACGAATTTCTCTCTTCCGCTTCTTTTTATCCTACTCTATGCGTCTTCACACAGCTTAATTTTTTACAATCTTCCGTTATATTTTGTTTTTTATTTTCATGGTAGTATATCAATATTCATCTTATATTTCCACGAATAAATTAAAATTACAGTTTGTTGAGTAGATATATTTAGCTTGTTATTCGAGATAAAATTGTATTAATTTTACATGTTATTTCAGCTGCATCTTTCGGAGTGCGAGCAAAGAATAAATATTAAAACAAGGAAATTATCGCGTTGGTTCAGAGTTTGTTATTAAATTTAATGCATTTATATTTCTACGCTGTAATATACTGTTAGTAACTCACTAAATTTATTTTTTTCTTTATAAATTGGACAATTTTTAATTGTTACATAGTAAACAAATATTATTATAACAGTAGCGTTTTAGAAATACGATGTACGCACGCATTATTTGTGAATAAATATAAGAAGTTTTATTCGAAAATTGAGACTTTAGTATAATATATCTGACAAGCCTAGATAAATATTTATCTCGGATAACTAATTTGTGAAGTATCATTGATTAATTACAAAAATAAAATTGATCGGCGTCCTTAATTGTCTAACGTAAATCAGAATGGCATGTATATGTGCCACAATGACAATAAATAGGTTAAATCAAGAACAATAACATAATGTACGCTTTTATTTATTTTGAGACAGTTTTATATCATGTCATTATTTTCCCAATCGATTTGTAAAAGCATGAGTGAATCCATGCTCCTAAAGAAATATGTGATTTTATTCTTAAAAAAAACAATTGTTTTTTACCAGCGATGATACAACGCCCACCATAGTTTGCATTAAAATACGGAAAAAAATCACACGAAATAATATCAACGCAAGGTTGAAAAACAAGACGTGAAGCCGCTTAATCTGATGTATATACACGCGTTATTAATAATGCTTTAATACATAAAATTGAATCAAGTTTTAACAATGCGAACGCATTGCCTCTGTTTAAGTATTTGTACATTATGATTCAGGATTATATTTGGCAATTTGCCATTTTCTTAACATTTTACATGTACAAAAACTTAAATTTGTAAAATTAAAGTATTAATATTATACATTAGCTCATAGAATAAATAAATTAATAGACAAAAATGTGATTTTAGATTTTTCACAAACACTCATGACGAACGAATATGTAGACATGATGCACCTGTCCTAAATAGTCAAAATTTGATGCAATTTTATATATTAAGGCATTATTGATTTCGTATATGCATTAAGTATATAAAATATTGAATGTGAATTGAAATCAAATCAGCGACATTTATTCGCTTATGTTAACGACTACGAAAATGATCTCTAAAAATTATCTACTCGTGCGATAGTTAAAAACTTTTTACTCCGCATTCAGCTTGGTTGCGATAAATTTTCTTTTCAGAATAATATAAAAAAAGAGAAGCTAAATAAACACACTATCCGGGCGTCTTAAAGCGTAAAAAAAATTCGCAGCATCTTGCGCGTAGCAAACCCTTAACTTCATGAACGATGGGAGATAATCTCGTTAACTAGGAGGCGTGCAATATCGTAAGAGTGCTTTTTTACTCACTCGACTTTTTTTCGTTGACTGCAGCGAGCTAATTTTCAACCCCGCTGTAGCGTCCTGTCAAACGCAATAACGGATGCATACGTTGATGTCCCTGCGCCGCAATGCATTTGATGGTATTGCATCTCCCCAATGTGAAGATGTGTTACCATTTAATTTTAATCTCGTGTTATTTCATTATTTCATTCAAAGATTTCATATGGATATGTTTTTTCTCATTGTTTAATTTCGACAAGTACGTTTATGACTAAAAAAATCAAGCACATTACAAGAATTTTGGATAATTATTTTTCTTTGTATCTGTGTAGTAATATTTAAAAAAATTTTAATATGTTTCTTTTAAATTAGTTAATATAATAGAATTTCTTCGCAATGCTGTCGAAAGCAACGGTATTACGACGACGATGTCGTGGCACTGACATCGTCTACGATTTTGAGCTACTTATCATAGCAAACAGACGAATTTAGTCGAAGTTGACCTCTTAAGGCCTCTTCGCGCAGCAGCGAAAAGTTGGACGCCAAGGGAAAACCTGGCACTGCACCAGACACCGATGCTCCTTGTCTCGTTATTTTTGTTTCACGATTTACGCGTCTCCTTTGCAGGACGACCATCGTGGCTTCAGGAGGCAGCTGGAGGACAAACGGCCGGTCGTGGAGAACAATTTGCTGAGCGGCCGCCAGTACATCGCCAATGAGCCTCCGCTGTCGGACACTTCAGACTCCGAAGGTACGTAAATTACGAATTACACGTAAATTGTGAATTGTGAATTTTTACTCGTTAAATTACGGTTAACAATTTAATATCCATAAGTATAATTATATTATATTTCATAAAACCGTCGCTAAAGTATAATCGACAAAATAATTAATTATTTACGAAATAAAATTTTATAATACGTTCCATATGACTTTGAATTAAATACTAGAATAATAAAATTATTGGAAATGCTTTTAGGAATATATCATGTTTCACGAACAAAATATTATTTCTAAATAGTAATTATCTTAAATCTTTGATGATAAATCTTGGAATATTTTTTATGATATTCTTTTAAGCTTGTGTTTTTTTAAAATTAGTTTCGTATGAGACCGTCAAAATTCAATATCATCCATTTCGCGCGAACGAACACATCTCTTTAAAGAACAAAGAAAGTCGGCCAAGTACATTCGTCGTTAGTTCCGTGAAACCACTTCTTGCGGTACGCAAGACTGAGTTCACCAATAGTGCGGGCACAGTAATTAAGTGCACTTTTCAATCCCACCAATTTGCGCTTTCATTCTTGCATCCGTAATTTTTTTACCAATTACCGGCAGGGAGGCAAAGGCCTCTCTCTCGTCGAATTATCGGTTTGGAAGAGAACACAGGGTATTTCTTCTTTTTATTTCCATCGCCTTTAGAGTTAATTAATGAATACATAGTTGTTACTTCCATTGTCCTTCTACTGCTAGTTTTCAGTGATGTTATCTTGAATCTGTGAGGATACACTTATCAATTAATACTCGAAATCAATTTCTTTTTATTACAATGTATGTAAAAAATATATTCCAAAAAATATAACATAAAAATATGAAACCTAATATTAGAGTGAGCTATGAAGCCAAATTCTTGATGTTTGGTTGCAATAGATTTGATCCTCCAATATTTATTATTATTTAATATTATCGAGGTATGTATTAAACTATTGCCTATGACTATTAATCGAAATGTATGTCAATATATAAAAATAAAGAAAACATAGCATGAACAGCAAGCATTTGGCTTCATAGCTTACTATATTAGGTTTTATATTTTATCAGGGCTTATAACATTATTAATTTTATAACATAAAAATATAAGTATTGAATCAATCAAAAAAAATTCTGACATTTCTTTCTTAAGCTATTGATACGATATTTTGTTGAAATTAACAAAATTTTTTGCGAATTGCACTAAAAGTGTATTAATTTGATCGTAAAAAATTTTATTATACTTTTCGCATTCCTTCGTAAAAACTCACGAATTGTGTTTTAATAATTCACATCTTTTCTCTTGAGTTCGTGAATTTTCGCGCCACTTGTGCCGAGAGCAAGAATCCAAGAACAACTACCGATTGTGCTCGTTCTGAGATTTCCAGACTGGAAGATTCCGAGAAATATTTTGCGTTTTCTTTCTTTTTTTTCTTTTTTTTTTTGGCTCAGCAGCCTAACCCGCGAGACCAGAAACGAGCTTCATTCTTTATCGTCGTTTCTTTTCAAGCGCGGCAAGGGCAAGGAGCGCGTAACTGCGACGGCTTGAATATTTCATTTACGTAATCCTACCGAGTCAAAAGCGCGAATATTAAAAAAATTTGAGCTGCAGATATTCAATGCGAAATGCGAGAATTATTTTTATTTATTTCACGGATTTACGATGAGACATAATATACCAGAAATCAACCATAAAAATAATGAACAGATGGATCGTGATGTAAAATACAGGAAGAAAAATATTCCGTCGCACATAAGATGTGGTTCAAATTCAATTTTTCGTTCTTATATTTCTCATCTTTAGTTATCTTTTTTCTAAATTTTTTTTATCTTTTTACTAGAAATTCTAGCTATCAATTAAAGGAACCAAAATAATTGACACACTCACATAATAGAGAAAATACAATTTCCATTAACAGTCTAACTCAATAGTCTAACTTTCATAATTAAAATATACACTGAAATGTACCAATAAAATCTAGATTCTAGTGTGAAATCAGAGAATTAATTTTTATGATCCTTATTGATTTTATTGATAAAAATATGTTTTAATATACGAGAAAAATTCTATATTTTATTAAAAATACTTACATTATAAAGCTAACTTTATTTTGAATTTTATTTACAATTTTCTTTTTGCAATTTATATTGTGAATGATCTTTTGTGTGATGTAACATGTGTAATTGCGCAGGTGTCTTTTATATAACCATTGTGAACGATTCTTTTCTCTCGTACAGCATCATGTATTGTATCATAATATCATTTCAAGTATTCGACTCGGAGATAAAACTTCCAGCCGGCAGTGTTAACGTGACTCTATCGGGAACCGATATGAAGGGTTTCGAGAGCCAGTTATAAGTATTGTATATACTTTTCAGTTTTCATTCTGTGTCGGCAATACTGAAAGCCGTGAAATTTAGACGAGATGTTTTATGCATATCGCGTCGTCCCTGATTGAATAAGAACAGGAAAAATGAAGGAAAGTACTAAATAATACATCAAGATAAATCCGACTTTTTTATTCATTCGCGATCAAACATGTGGAGATTTGCTCTAAATCATTTTAATTAAATTTTTGAATATGAATGAAATTTTAGTATTAAATAGTATTATAAATTTAACATAATAAAGATTGATTTTTTAGATTCTTCGTCTAATTCTATGCTTTTCAACCGGGTCAATTATTTTTTAATATATAGTCTAGATATTGTTGAATACTAAAGAATAGAAGTGCTAATTTTTTAGTCTCTTATAAGCTGAAACCATTTTGAGAATCTCATTATGAAAGTATTTATGTAAAGGAAATTAATATATTCACATTCTCTTTTCGTAATAATCTAGAAACCTATGTGAAAGCAAGTCAGCCTTCATATTTCTTCATATTTGTGCTTTATTTTTTAAAAGTTTTCCAAGTTTATAAATATAATGTTTTTATTTAATTTTTGTGAGAGAACAATTATTTGTATTAAGTTGGTTAAAAAAAAAGTAACTTTGACTTTGTAAACGCAAGTTCGTCGCAAATCACGTGGGGTTCTCAATCGAGTTACGAATATCGTAGTACATCAGTGCCGATGGAAGACGGAAATTTTAGAAGAGACGTCCCCGAGGAGAACCGGAAACTTGTACATAGAACTCGCTGAAATCCCGGAGGAAGTACGACGCGGAATAGCACTAACACGTTTCTCTTTTTAACCTGCGTAATCAGTCAATACAGAATACTTACTTTTGAATAGTTCATTATTGAACACAGATGTCGGCTATTATTATTAAAATCGGAATAACTATAAAGTTTCCGTTGCAACGAAACTTTCCGTATATGCCAATCGATTGCGTTTAAATGACCAATTATTTATGAAATATGTGAAAGCGTGTGGAATATATAATGTTTTTATTGCGATCTTTACATAATAAATAACTTTTTAATAACGAGAAGTAGCGGGAAGAGGTTTTTATAGATTATTAGTAAGTATATGCATACACGATTAATGATGTGCAAATTGTTCGTTAATCTTCATTGGAATTATTCGATGAGTTTTGAATGAACATATCGGCTTAGTAATAATGATTATCGTTTATCAGAATATTGCGCAATTGATGCCAAATATTCAGATAGGCAAAATTATAACAACCAACAATAATTTAAGCTGGTTTTGACGAAAAATTCATTAGTCTCTGTCAAAATGTGATTTAATTACTTTCGAAGTATATCCGCACTGTTTATTAATGTTAGTGTTATCTATACGATAGAGATTCAATGCGGGATTAAATTGCATTCAACATTAACAATTAATAAAATCAATATCTTTATTTAAATATATATAATATACATCGATATTTATTTTTTTTTAATTTTCTAAATGTGAAGAGTAGAAATCCAGTCATATTTTTAGTACACTTCTCGTATTTTATTCAATCATTTCTTGAGATAAAATGTCATGTCACCCGTGATATTTTATGATAATAAAATTTCACGGGTGACATGGCTATTTATTAAATATTAATATTATTATTAAAGTTATATACGATACATTAAGTCATTGTTATATTTACGATACTAACAGAACGACTACTTGCCCGTTACTCAAATTGTTACTTGCCGACGAATTGTCTCATCGTCTCATCGTATCGCTTCATCTACATACAAGAAACATGCTCAATGCTGTTAGCTACGGTCATTGTCATTCAGAGTGCCGCATGTAATATTCGACATAAGATTCCGGAATAACCGTAACGATAGCTTCGCTTCGCGTACAACGGATTTGATCCCGATAACGATGGAGAGTGGCTCCTACGAGCGAGCAACTTTGCCATCGACCGCGCGCGGTTTCGCTCATTCTGTAGGAAGTCACGTTTCACGAAACGTGCGCGGCATCGGGTGCAACCGGCCCGACCGCGCAACGTCGATAAATTTCTGACGGAATAACATCGCGCCGTATTGTAGGCTGGATTATACAATCTCGACGTTGAATTCGTCGAGACGAATTATTCGCGAAGTTCGTCCACAGTCTCTGGTGCTCTCGGCTATTCAAAGTGCAGCCAAAATTGTGAACTTGCGCAAAACTTATTGATGAACTTCGTCTTTCGGTTTCATTAACGTCAAAGGTTTCGTTATTTTTAAATAATTTTTAAATGTAACAAAGTAATCAGGCTGTCAAATAATTAAATAAAAAGAGAGATTTTTTGTGTACATTTTTTTTTTGACACGCTTTTTGTATTAAGATGAATGAGATCCTGTCATACCGGAAAAAAAGAGGAAGACTTTTAATAGGTTTCCTGTTCATAGATTTCTGTGCCTTTCGTACATTCTGTAGTTATACCTATGGATTGAAGTCGAGAGTCTATACATCTTACCAGACGTGCGCGTCAATCAAGCTCCTTCCTACAATTGATCATGAATGATTGATTAGACGGAAATGGTTAATCGGGAATCGATTTTCTTCTTTTTGATATCGGCCCTTGTAGCTAAAAATATACCCCGAGTAACTTAATTCTCTAATACTGTCATAATCTGTCAAGGACAGAAATCTTCGATTATATCACTTTAAACAATTAGAAATTAAAAAAAGAACGAAAATTCTTTAAATTGAGTCAAACGCAAGCGATGAATATTGAGAACAATTTTTTAAACATCTTTAGATGTGTAAAGGTTTTAAAAAAAATTATTTTTTAATCGTTTCGAACAGTATATACATATATTTCAGACAAATGATGAATTAAATGATTAACTCCGAAAATTTTGCATTCCAAAAATCTGAGCTTCTAGATTTTTACTCGTATTGCTCGATAACAGCTGTGAGGTTTACACTCCATTTTCTAAAGAATCTCCGCCGTACTTCCGCCGTCACCTACTTTCTACTTCCTGGGGAATCTGGTGGCGAAGGAAGAAAGAATTAGCGAGACACACGGGGGATACGGATGGCGACGAGGATGGGAAGTCAGAAAGTGGGAGCTAGATAAACTAGTGGCGTACGTGCCCGGAAAGTAGAGCGTCAACTGTTGAATAGATGGCTTAGCGATGAGGAGCACGGTCGCCTAATTCAATTCGCCGCAAACAGTTTTCGGGGGACGTCCTTTTTTGTTCGATCTGTCTTGTTGTTTTCCGCGGTCGCTCAGCTTTCAACACCACCGCTCCTTTTGCATAGAGGAGAAGCCGCGTTTCCGATTCGACTGTTCCATTTCACCTGTCGGTCTCGGCGAAGAGATTGGTACCTGATAGCGTAGAAAGAAAACGTTAGATCGCATTTCTTATCGGAGGTAGCTCGAATCGTCCGGAGATACAAAATAAAAAGCTTTCTTTGGTACCGTGAGCTTTCACCGTTCGTGGATAACAGTTTGATAGCGAGTATCAAGGTATCTGCAAGAAGGAAAAAGAATCGTTGGCGTTTGTAATGGCGTTTTATCGTGTAAAACGTGTAAAATAGTATTGATGAAACATTGTGGAACTTAGAAAACAATCTAAATGTGAAGGTTATTATATTTGAGGTTTATCTTGTCTAACGAAAATTTATTTGAAAAATCAGTGACTTGGAAAATTACAATTGAAACAAATTGATTTTTTCGCACTCTTTTTATTTGAAAAAGTTTTCGACGAAGGAAAGTTGTAACGAGAATTATAAAGAGAATTATAAAATAACTTCCTACTTGCAATCTTCATTATTTGTATTATCAAAACAATAACGTTAATTATTAATTATCGCCAAAGTTTTGTGCACGGAAATTCTCCACGCATGTACGTCAGGACAGTGTAACATATGCGTGTAGTTTTTGCAACAAACTATTTTCATTTTCCTCGCACGGCGAACGTGCGCCGCGCTTTTCCGCGACGACTTGTTATCCATTAGCCGTTTCCTAGATTGATCGATCAATTCCACGTGACACGAAAGATAATTGCGGCCGCGTCCTGATGTCGCGCTTGAAGCGAATCGTTTTTCCCATCTTTTAATATCATCAGTGCACCTTTATCGCGAGATTTACTGCCGAGCGTATCTCGCTGGAAACCCGTAAAAATGCAGAGGTGGCGCGCGGATTACCGGCGCTCACTGAGTCGCACAAGGAATCTTTTTATTTTTCGCCAACCAGAAACCCGTGCCGGCCACGTAACGAAGCGTTAGAAGCCGACGTAGCTCCAGCTAGCTATCCGGGCCTATCGCCGGGAATTAATTGTCCTATGAATCACGCATCGTATCATGCAGTGGACAGTTTTTATGTGCATGTTTAGCATTGATAACGCCGATGCCGCACCTATATGCCGTTGGTCGTTGGCTTCCTATCTATCGCGTGTTATGTTGATTTATGTTCGCGATGTTGCCCTAGCTGGTCTTCGCCGCGATTCATCCTGTGCATCCGCGTTTAATCGTCTGACCGCGCAAATTTATCGATCGACAGCGCTGAGAAATCAGGAAGAAGATACATTTTTGCGCGACTCGGTCAATTCGATCTCTTTTTTTTGTCTTTCGTGAATATGTGCTTGTATATAAATATCAGCGTGTTGAATCGCGGCGGGAAGATCACATCTTTGCCACAAATATCTTTTCTTTTACATTAGATATAATAACCCAATAGTTCTTCAAACATTACTAACTGATGTTATCTTTTTAAAACACAAATAAGTTGGAAATATTATTTTAAGTTCTCACTGCTTTTAACAAACATTTAAAAATACGTAAAAATTTTTTAGTAATGTATAATGAAATAACGAAAGCCTGTATATAATATAACACTTTCTAGGTTTACCGTAGGAAACGCTCTACGACTTATCTTTTATTTGTTTATTTTTTTTTTGCAGCAGGCAGAGAATTGGATGGCGATTCCAGAGGATACAGAAGCGCCGAGGAGCAGGCGCGTGAATTGACGCGAAGCATTCGCCGCGAAGTGAATAAACTTTCGGAGCAGTGGAACGCTTTAATCGAACGTAGCGATGCGTGGAAGCGGAAACTTGACGACACTGCTAACGTGAGTACCTTACTCCATTCTTACTTACACAGAAAGCCGCTTACCCCCGAAGTGTGTTCCCTGATATGAATACCAATCTTTTGCATTTCACGGAAATAAATCCCGGATTGGCTTTCAAATCGGGTATATACAGATCAAAAAGCTACTTTAAGAAATGATATTTTCGAATCTTGAACTTTCGACGTGCGAGGCATTAATTTTGCCCAAACGGCGGAAAGATAAAGTCGCGTGAATCGCAAAATTACATAAATAATTATATACGGATTTTTAAATTGTTGAAGCTAAAAATTTGCATAATTATCGATAACTAATCACTTATTTAATGCGTGCACAAAATTTAATAATGTAGGAAAAAGATAAATCTCGTCAACAAAGATTAATCGATGTATAATAATAATTTTACTACGTGATTTCCGTAAAATAAACGAGTGATAAGTAATTGTTGGAAAATAAATTATACTTAAATATGAAATTTTTTTATTTATGATACATCTCGATGGGCAGATAAGAGAGGCGATGCTTCCAGACACGAGTTTTACAAGAATTAATTAGATATTTTGTTGCTGGGCGTAATATGCAAACTTAAATTAAGCGCGAAACTTAAAGTTTTCCTGTGGCGGCGAGCGAATGCGAAAACTTTGATTTATATCCCCCGTGTTATATGCCGCGATATTATGATAGATCGAGAGAGACAGATAAGTCTATATAATATTAAGTGCCAACGGAAGTTGCTCCAGAATTCATCAGCTTTATGCAACACAAAAAGAGATCAGCAAGAATCCTTTTACCCCTTATTTTATCAACATTTTGTCGTAAAACAAACTTAAATAACTTTATAAAATTGCAAGAAGACAATATAAATGATACAAATTAGTGAGATTTTTTGAAACTACTAGGTATTTTTTAAATACTTTTATAATCTAATCTAATCTTCTCTCTTAATAACAACAAAGGAAAGACGAATTCTTCTTTTACTAATTTAACAAATATATAAATATGAGGTACACCTTGCGACTCTATATTTTTTACGTTTTTTACACAAAGCTGCAAATTTTCTTAATCAAATTTTACTTAAATAAAAAATCTGTTACTTTTTTTCAATATATAACCGGAGCATGTATGACAAACGCGAAACATTCATATTTAGCTTTAAGAAGAATTTTATAAGAGGTCAATGACGACAATGTTACGAACCTCAATTTTTCTCTTGTATCGTTTTATGATTGCCATTGCAATTTTCTCGATGAGAAGTTCCATTTGTCGGAACGACTTGCGTCCTAGAGGGAGCAACCGGACCGTTTATTGGTGAGCACTGAGAAAAGACGTTCGGAAACGAGCTGCCTCGTAGTAAAGGCGATCCTTAGATGCGTTCCTGCTCAATCGACGCTCGTGTCGCGTCTAATGCCACCGAAATCTCGAGCTCGCGTCTTTTTCGATATCGGAAATGGCTCCCATTTCCTAGATGTCCATTTAATCGGGGCTCAACTTTGTATCGCGCGTGTGTCTCATTGTGCTTAGTAGATAACAGAATACAACTATTCTACGAAATTAAGGAAGTATATCTTCCAATATTGTGAGAAACGCGAAAACCGTCTCCCAGCTAACGACATTATTTAAAAAAGAACATCGATATAAACACAAAAAAAAATTTGTGAAATTTTTTTTAAAAATCTACTTTTTTCAGAAAAGCTTAAAGAAAATTTTACTATTTATTTAAGCTTTGAAAATTTCACTATTGGCAGACTTTATTTTTCAAGACTTTTAATTGTACCTTTAATTACGATATTTAATACTAAATTTTACGTTTTATATTTATATAATAATTAGCAAGATATTTAATATCGGAGCACGATTTGAATGTAGAAAATTCAAGAGTGATGCGGAAGGACGCAATCAATTATTAAGTGAGGAAAATTTGACGACCGAGTTCATCAAAGAATGCGCTTCTCAAGTTTAATGCAAACCTTACGAAGCGCCACCTCGTGTATACGTTCTTGAGCGAAAAGAGCTTCGCTCCGGTGCAGTCCTCTTCCGTGAAACCGTTTATAAGCATTCGCAAAGCGAAGAGGCGAGATCTCTTCTCCTTCGTTGCTCCTCATCCAGAGAAGGTCGAGAATTTATTATCGGGCGACAGTGCGACGGGGGCGGGTGTGTATTCGCGATGCATCGATAATCGTGTTCGATTCATCGCTCTCAGGTGCCCAGATCCGGGCGTCGATCGGCGGTGGATCGGAGACGTTAAATCGCGCTTTCACGACGCTCGCGCGAGCTTGTATGCGCGTCGTTGTCGAGGTTTAATGCATCCTTTCGTGGGTGGAATCGCGTCGACTTCCCTCCCCTTCGTTTCCCTACTCCTGCGCTCCGTCCCAGCTTACCTCCTCCGTCGCACTTCGTTTTCTTCTCTTTCGTGCGGCATCACACCCTCGGTCTCATAAGCGGTTTTACGATTTGCATCCCGTTCGTGAAAGACCAATGCTTGAGTGCGACTGAATATTCCACGACTGCATTTCACAATGTCGTTCGAAAATGAACTCTCCGAGCTCTGTAGCTTTTCCAAAACTGTTCAGTTTTAAATTTTACTTATTTTGCTTTTACGTACAGTTTGGATATACATGTATATTTGAGCGGATACACGTGTTTTAAGATATTTTATATAGATTTTTTTATAAAAAGCCTGGGCATGGTTGTTTTATCTAATTTAATCGCACAAAATTTCTTTGATCAAAATTATTTGAATTTGGATAAAAAGAGGTGATCATTATTGTGATAATTCCTTACACATCATTGACTATAATATCAATTTTTTCTTAATTTTTCAAAGCTACATTCTAAGTTTGTCGATGTGGGAAATATTTTCAAATGCGACAAGATTCCACTTGCAGTAGTGTGATACTCGAACGGAGCGCGACGCGTACGCATGCCAATTGGCTGGAATTCACGATGCGTGTACGCAATATTGTCTGCGTTGCACGCACACGTGGCAGTGCCCTGATCGCATAGTTGCAAAGCGAGTAGCTTGTACATATCGATAATGCAAGATAATGTAACGACAACGTCCGTTGATCCTCGTTTAGTCAGCTGTCCAGCGTGCGATTTATCGGCTGCATTTGTGGGAAAAATTTGTCTGCCGGTTCGCAATAAAACGATGACGACGGATAATTGATAACCTTGATTCGGATAGACGCACACACGCGTACGAGGGATCATAATTAAAAACTTTTATCGGACACGCGAGATGAATGTCGAGTGTGATGTAATTAAACCGTAATGGACGACTAAATGACATGTTGAGCTGGTAATACAAATTGTAAAGTATTAATTGACTTTATACGACGTTAACGGCAATTTATTAGTCAATTACCTTACTATCTTTTACAGACATTAAATATGTTCTAGAAAGAGAAGAAGAAAAGAATTGCATATGTTCTGACTATATATAATATATAGATAATAAATATTACCAATAATGGAATTGCTAGCATCAACAATTAAAATTATTTTTTAGTATTTAGTTATCGTAAGTATACTTTATTTTAATATAAATTTTACTCGTAATAGTTAAAATATTAATTTTAAACTCCAAAAAGTGCATATAAAACGCTTAGCAATAAATTTTTGAGAGAGAAAACCGTTTAGGAAGGATTATCTCTCTGAATTCAGTCAGTGAATTAGAACATGTGCGCGCTCTATAACACTATGCGTATTAAAAGATTAATTAAACATAAATTATAATCAAAACTGAGCAGTAAAATTATTAATTAAGAAATCATTTATGGAAAAATGATCGTTAATGAATGATGCACTACAACATTTCGCCTTGTTAAATAAATCGGGTATAATAAATGACATTATTATTTTACATCTGAATAGTCGGCCATACATTTAACCCGAGATTTAACGATTTCGACGAAGAAGATAATAACGCCTTTTTAACGAGTCCTAAAATAACATCGACCCGTTAGCACACCGAGGAATCCGTTTAAATATAATTTGAGTTCACCATCGTCTATAAGCGTCGGCGTTTTATGCTCTTCGAAATGTTTGAATAGTTAATTAAGTTTATTTCCGCAATTCGTCATCAGAGGATTCTGATATTTTATTATATCTACATCACTGTTTCGTCTGTTTATGTAATTCATGGGACTTTCTAAGACCAGAAAGTTTTCAATTTCCAATAGTTTAAGATTTTGATTTTATTTAATTATATGTACAATATTTATTAACTTTATATAATTTTTTTTTAATTTAACGTCTCGTTTAATTATTGTTTATGTAAAAATCTAATTTAATCAGTTAAAAAAAGTCATCTTGTTGCAAATTATACATGAATACACCCCGTTAAGGAGGTCCCCGATCGCTTCTAGTAGCAAGACTTAATTGCAAGATACATATTCATTAAACTGTTTATTTATTCTGGTTATTGCGACTCGGAATAACCATCAACTAGTTCCTTATTCGGTCTGCGCGCGAGCCGCATCTATAAAATCGTCACGTCTGGGTAAATAAGCTCTTCAAAGGCTCGATGACGAGACTCTTTTCGTCGTTGTATTCCATACGAGTTTCTGTAATGTCGGCCTGCGACATTAATAACTGACACGCGTTTATCGCTCGAAAGCAAACGCGGTCCAGCCGGCCGGCGTGGGCGTCAAGCATTGAATAAATGGAAAATTCTTTGTGGATGGTATGTAGTACTTGTCGATTAAAAATGCATCCAGTTAACGGTTGTGTGACCGATACAATGTATCCGGAAGATCAAAGTTTCCGCGCAATCAGAGGAGGCTGCGTCACGAATGCATAATTCATGAGCGAAACACAATTTAACTTTTAAATTCCACGTTCCCGTCGTTCCTACCCTCTTGCCGTCCTGCCTTTCGTCGCGCTTTAATTATCGGCTATCTGGTAATTACGGACGACACCTTCTTTTTGGTCGCCGAGATATCGTCCGGAATTCGCTGCAGCCTTATACTAATTTGACTTCCTATTGGCCAGCTCAGCGCGCCCGAATCTCTCAAAATAGTTCGCGATGCAAACCAGGCGATGCAAACTAGGCGAAGCAAAATGTTTCTTGGATAATTCTCTCTTTAATTGAGAAATCGGTATGAGAATGATCGATGCTTAGTCGATGATTGACCTGCGATTTCATAGAATTTTAAGTAAAAACCGTTATATGCAGTCTATTTCGATATTTTTATACATATTACGATATCCGGCTTTAAAACCTATTTTTATAAAATAAGCTTAATTGAAGATAAATTCAGTGCAGACCAACAAACTTTAGAAAATATAACAATTATATATGGCACTTTGCCAAATTGTATTTTTAAATTAGTCTATTTTCGTCAATGGTTTTAATATCTCGGAATTTTTTTAATCAAAGAATTAATTAAATTTATCCGCGAAAAAAATCTGAACATTCTTTTCGGACGAATGCGGAAAACTCATTTTATACCGGCGCAAGGATGGCTGCGAACATGTGTTTCTTATGAATCTTCGTCATTGTACGCTCCGAAAGTTCTTTCATCGTAGACAAAGGAAAAACATTACAAACTTAACATTATGAGTTCTGCTGCTGTAATTTCTCAACTGCCGACAACAAAACATATATCGACATATATTAAAAAGTCTTTTTCTGGAGTTGATAGACGTGCATCATTTATTACTAGCGCAAAAGTTTTATCTTGGAAATATGAAACGAAATGAAACATTCTTTGAAGGTGCAGAGCTGCTGGAAACTATTTTGTATAAATAATATGTGATGACCATTCATCACGAAGGAGTCATGGACAATATTTCCCGAGGGACAATAAAATTGTCGTTCCGCAATAACTGACAAACGCCATATGATATTTCGCGATAACAAATGTTATGTTACTTTGCGTTAATTTTACATCACGATATTAGAAAAGTAAAATCTGCATAGGCATAACTTATTCAGCTGTTATTTGAGTTTTGTATAATTATTCATTTTTCTTTATAAAACATTTAGAGAAGTATGTAATTTTTTTATCGTTTTTCGGTGGATAGCTTGCGTGTGGGAAATAAATAGAAAAATAAATCTCTCGATCCCATCGACGGGTCAGAGCGGGGGGGGTGGAGCGCGCTCCGGGAAGTGCTGCGGGAGGGGGTGCGAGAGCGAATGGTTGCAATCGCGAGATATCCAGGTTTAAGCTCGAAATTAAGCCGAACCGAGCAATCCGAGTCGTCCTACCGAGGAATTCTCCTCCGTAGTTAGGTATGCAAAGCAGGAAGCAAGGCAAGAGGAAGCCTGGCCAGGCCCAATCAGAGAATATAGCCGGCGGCACAATTGTGTGCGCGGGGTGGCGCACACGGGGCATATACATACAGGCACACAGGCGCGACATCGCCGCGCGTCCACAGGCACGTAACACACTTACCTAGGGTGGGTCAAATGAATGAATGAATGCACACACGTATCTGGGCCGGGCCAGCTGTGGAAACTCAAACACCATCTTTCGTATTATAACTGCACCATCGGATTATCTTCCAAATTATTCCGGATAGCGCGTCCCCACTGTTGAAACGGCACAGCAATCTGCGCGTTTTGTTTAAAAGTACACACCTCGGTAGCACGTGTGAACTCACTCGTCTCTCTCTCTCTCTCTCTGCCGAATTGGAACATTATTTATATAAATATATTTAGCATTTATTATTTTTCATTTCACTTCACGCAGTTTAAGAGAATAAGATAATATACTTTTCTAAATGCAACGGGAGTACGTTGCTCTTTCAGCTTTTAATATTTCCGGCATGCGATATGCTAAAATATCTTTATAAAAGTTTAATATTTCCGTACATGTGAACGTTGAGAAGACAGCTTCTCCATGGCGATTACCGTCTCGCCACAATATTGGCGAGGAACTCGTTTTCGAACCGGTAATGGCTAATCAATTGCGTTATATAGAATCGTATACGGGGTGGTATATATAGACACATGCGGCGCATGTACATTTCCCTGAGCGAAACGATAGCACTTCCGACGACGCTAATACCTCGGGCACTCGCATCGGTATCAATCCAGTTCTCGACGAGCGGGTACTTAATCAGTCAATTAGCGGCCGACCGCTAATTAGTTAATTACGAAGCAAATTTGTTGCCAGCAAACTATAGTGCCGCACAAGTTTCATATATATATATATATATATATATATATATATAATATGTGTGTGTGTGTGTGTGTGTGTGTATCCATAAGTAGAGGAACTGATTGGTCGAGACGTCTGTGTTATTGCTATCGTCGACGATGACCTGTGCAGACCATTACATATATCATCATGAGACATACTTGTTCCACCACTTTACGTACGCGTCGACATATTAATGATTTCGACATTACGCCATTCGATAATCTCTCGACAGCCTCTCGGCTCACGACGAGATGAGGAAAAAATATTTTCCATTAAGCGTCTTAATTAATATCTGATAATTCATGAACGTTCCACGATATAATTTATCAATCGCTGCTAATAACTCTATTGCTAGTGCGATTTGCATCGTATAGTCCTTATTTCTGACAGCGTATATCAAGAACCGTTAAGAAATAATTATCGAACAGTCTGTGTACATGTTCTTGAACTCTCTTACGAAATTGTTAGGCAAGTATTATATGATAACTTTGCACGCTTTGATTACAGAGTGATAATATCCTTCGACTTCCTTAATTAAAGATTGTGCAAAATACGTGATCTTGAAACAAAAAATCAATAGATATTGCAAGTGTTGTATACTTTAGAAATTGAAAGCGGTTACCCTGTGCTTCGTTGATTTTTCTGCAAAAATTTAATAAGCCTTATAATATTTAATGGTGTAATGATATAGCAGTGACTTTAATGATGTAAATGTGATACATATATGTGATATGAAGAAGAATCTCTCAAAAGATTGATATCATTGAAATTAAGTAGGCGACGATTCTATAGAACAACCAGTAGAACTCACCGTATCCACTTAGCGCTGATCTATCATACAGGCAAACTTCACGTATCACTCAGCATTTATCGATTTCGATTAACATGCTCGCCATACATCGTAAGACATAGAAATCGAGTAAATTTACATATCTAATCGTTGACTTACGACGCGCCGTCCATTATCGGCGAGAAACCACGATGTGAGAAAGCTCGAAGTAATTCGAATTAAAAGTACGACCGGAAGCGGCTGCTTACGGGCGTTGATTACACTCGCTCCCGTTCCCTCAAGTTCAACGACGCGTTAAATTCAACTCGCACCGGCGCGGCACGACGCGACGCGACGTCCAAATATACGCGACTCGCGTTTCAAGTTCAACGCACCCGCATACTGGCGCGGTGCGGCGCAGCTCGTCGTGACGCTCACGCGACGTCTTTCCGTAATTCCGTATCTTGTGCAAATACTTGCAGGCATAATAAACTGCGTCATGATCCGCACCGCTGATAATCGGGTGAAACGCGTACCATCTCGGTGATCTTTAGCGAATCGATTTCGGGTTGACTCGCTGCAATCCTAAGAATATTTCTAATTATCTTCGAAGCGCAATATCGTATACCGCGAGAATATGACTGTGCGAAAAAATAAGCATAACATGCATATAAAATTATTTTTTTAATTTTATAATTAAAAATTTATTTTTCGATAAATATTTGAAATAGCTACATTAAGTCGTGGTTTAGAAAAATCATTATCTGTAAATGAAGTAAATCTGTTTCGATCATAGAAAAGAAAAATTAATTATACTATTTGTGATATACGCTTTCGTCATTTTCAAAAAATAAAACTATAAAGCAAAAAAATATGTATATATATACATATTTAATGCATGTTTATAAATATTTGAAAAGTCTCTGCAAATGATACACCACAGTATTCATTAATAGTTACGAAAAATTTAAACGTATGTATAAACTGATCCATCAAAATCAAAAAGATATGAACCAAAATGTGCTTTAAATTTACTAGAGTGAAGGTTTGCAAATACTCGTGAGTATTTCACGAGTTAGTGTAAGAGAGAATCGAAATTTAAGAACCAGAAAAATATGCAAAAAGAACAGTCGGTCGATCGCGAAAATCTAGACGGAAACCACCACGACAACCCGGCGGCGTTCCGCGGATGCTGTAATATCGCATTGTAACGTTGCCAGCTCTCCGACTCTCTTGCATTAAACATGAGCTATATATCGGCATTGTGTTCTATACATAGACCCGGGCTAAATTTACATTATGTTTATGTGGCTAGTAATTGAACAGGACGTGTCAGGGTTGACATGCGAGAGCGCGCGGCTGCGCGGTGGTCCCCGTGAGATTCGAGAACAAGGCCTCATCGTCGTCGTCGTACTATGATTCTATTCCAAATATTGTACATAAGCGTGGTACTTCATGACAAAAGTCGCATTACAACTTTATAACAAAAATCAAATTATGAGAAAGTTTGCTAATCATTAATAGCGTGACAGTGGTGACAAATGTGCCAGCGATAACACAACTTTGTCAAAATTCTTACTTCTTAATTTAAATGTGGAAAATTCAATTGTTACAAAAATTTATTTTATTTTTTAAGCATAAAATTTAAATTTAAATAAGTAGCGAATCGAGTATATGTTGATTTTTTTATATACACAATTTATTTCACGCTTTTAATCGACACTTTTATCTGCGTTGGAAAACTTTTATTTTATTTGCACTCTTTTTGATTGAATATTTCATTTGTATCGTTATAATATCTAAAACACACACATCAAGTTGGCACGTATTAAGGTATTAAGGTAGGTCAGAGACTTGTAGCTTATACTCAAGGAACAAGAAAGTAGAAAACCATGTCGCTTTCAACCATTGAAGTCGTCTTTATCTCGCATTTCAATCGCTTTCAGTTCTACTGAATAAATCGTTGTAGCTCTTTTGTCATGTAAATGAACCGTTCATTGTATGCGATTTGTCAACTAATCCCTGAGTTAAATTTGTGATTCATGAACGACATTCTTTGAAATATATAGAAAGAATTCTACAAATTGCTATTGTATCTATACCACGACTTGTTTGCGAAATCAAAAGTTTGTAAGCAGCGAAGTTTGCAAGAGTATCGATTTTGCAAGTATAAAAAGATCATAATTCATACAGTTCAAACAAATACATTAAGATACTCATAAAAGTATTGTACAGTCCTGTTTAAGTATTAATAACCTAATCTAACAGTTGCAAAGAAAAGTTTAAGAAATATAAAAGCTTAACAAATTTCTCCATTATTTACCATTATTAATATTCTATAAAAGTTTATAAAAATGAAAGTTTTAGAGCTGCAGCTTCTTTACGAATGAAGAAGTGCTTATATAGTCGCTATAATTTTCACGTTTTATTCTTATTACCGATAGTAATCTATTACTGATTGATGAGGCCACCGCTTTAATATTCCACGTTAAAATAAAATTAATGATTTTGCGTATCGGAATTGACATAAGAAAAATGCAAATTGTAGGTAAATTATACATTCTTTGTACGCCTTATAAAGTTGAACTCGTTCAAGTAGCCATATCTGATCTAAAGATGAGCCCGGATGTACAAGTTTACTCACGACGCGCGACGTGTAATACTTCAAACTTGAGCCATATCACGTATCTGTCCCGCTTCCATTGGTCAATGTTACCTCTACATTCTATTGCGTACAATAATCACGTGTTCGACATGCAGTCACAGTTTGCGCTCGAATATTGATTTACAATTACGCACGGATGTCACTTTGAGCTACTTAGCGCACAATAACGCATTAATGACCGATCAAATAAATTGATGCCCGTAAACGATTATGTGTACTCACCGCCTGTATCCAAGAGGATAAAACGCGGAAAATGATGGCGATCGTAAGCGCTTCTTCATTAGAGCTTATACATGATCGCGCGTAACCATATACGAGAGATAAGCGAGCGCAATAAACGAGTAACGGATTAGTTTCAGCAATAGATAAAGCGAGTCGCGCGCTAGTTATATTAAATAAACTGCATGTGATAAATGAACAGGTTAATATTAAACTTTACTATACGCGGTCGCTGAATCATATTTATAATTGACGAGTCTGGTCGTTACTCACCGCTTATCCCAGTTTGGTTTATCCATGCACACGTGTATGTATTCATGCGTATGCAACTCTCGTGATGACGCTCAGATCAATAGCGCACATTTTTACTGCAAAAAAATACGCAAAGCGCAAAACGATGTCGGCGAAAATGGGACGAAAATGAATTGTTCTTCGTTCGAACGATCGTGACATTTGTGTGTATTGTTAATTGATCGGTTTACAATAAAGCAATTAATAAGTAATTAGAGCTTCGTCACTTAAGACATTAAAGATGGCAATTAAAGTTACGATAAATTATTTAATTATTGATTTAATTATAGTTATAATGTAACATATAACACATTAATATGAAAACATTTTTAACAGCGAAGAAGTAGCGAGTTGTACGAAGTGGAAATCTTATATAGGAAAATTTTTAATGTCTATATTTAATATTTATTAAAGGATTCATTAAAAAAATAATAAATAATACAGTATAATCATGCAATTTTTTATATTAAGATTAATGATCTGGCAATTTAAAAAGGTAATTAATATTTGAAAATGCATTGTCCTGAGAATAGAAGTAGCGCTCAGAACATCTCGAGATAACTATAATATCCGCGTGTATCGATCAATCTGAGACTCATCGGTGAAAGTCGTGATTGTCCAGTGGGTCCGTCGCAAATTCCCTACGAAACAAGCCGAGCGGCATCGAGATTAACCGAACGATCCGTGAATCCACGCAAGGAACGCCGGCTTCCGCTTCGTCGAGCGCGGGGCTTTCGTGCGCGCTCTCTCTCTTCTGCTGCGTTTGTTCCATTATTCCCACCCTTCCCGTCCTTTTCTCTTTTCCCCTCCGCGTTCGTTACACCCCACGATTTCACAGCAGCCGGCCCTATACAGACCCATCGGGTCTGACGTGCGTTCAGTCGGCGTTTCGCGCGAAGTGCAAGTGCGTGCGTACGCACGCACACACGCGTGAACGGATAAAGCGGCCAGGACTCGAAGTAAGGATGTGACAGTCGCGCTCGCGCTATTCGTGGAGGCCCACTACACTTCGCGTCGTGTGTGGGCGGCCGGCGGCAAAAAATAAAAAAGAATGTGCGAGCAAGTGTTGCGATCGGTAATTCAAGATATAAGAGAAATCTGGATCACTCGACGTGGATATAATATGATCGAAGTGTTCTAGTAAGATGAGCACCGCGAAAAAATTAATCGCTGCTAATCGTTACAAGTCATTTCGATTCTGTATCCACAAAATCGATAAAACGCGCACGCTGGCTGAAAATCAATAATTTATCATTAAATATTCAGTGAAATTTATTTTTGAAAGCAATTAAATGTGGATATTATCTTGGCGTGTTAGATGGTTGTTATTTTTTTAACCACTGTCTCGAGTTGTGAGGAAGAGCTCGAGAAAAATTGATTAATCTGAAGTGAAAATTGAAGTGATAGTAGATTTGTAATGTCAGAAGAGCTTTAAATTTATCGGTTGCGAATAGTGTTCCGATAATTGTTCTTTAGTAACTGGGCCTGTTTTAACATTCTCCGTTACGCGAAGGTAGATTAAACCAAAATTGAATTCTTTAGAATGTGCGCGAATTATTATTATAAACAATCATAAAAAAAGGCAAGGAGTAAGTATCCTTTTAAGAAGGATAAAATAAGCTTTAAAATATTGTACTGCACGTGTAAGATTTTCGCTAATTAGATTGATGATAAAGGAATGCTGCTTTACTGTGCACAAACCCGCGATGAATAAGCAGATGAAATTGGCCGAGGAAACGACCGGTTTCTGTATACGAGGGTCCCCCGGTTTCGACCATCCCACCTTTCTCGCTTTCCCCTTTTTTCGATTTACATACTACATATGAATCAAAGGCTCGCTTTGATCTGCTCTATTTTTTATTGCACACGAGAATAAAGATTCCTTTTGTTAGAAAGAATTAAGACAGATGTTTTGATGAGCGTTTAAGAGAGTAATAAAATCTTATTAAATTTGATTATTAGATTAAATTTGAGTGATATTTAATACATAATATTTTTTACGTGTAAATAAACATCCTTTTAAAATACCAATTCAGATTATTTTAAGTATTTATTATTGACGTTATATTAAATTTCGAAAATTGCGTGAAATGGAACAATTAAATTTTGATAGAAACAATTGTCTCTCAATTTTCAACAAAAGTTATCTCGTTATCAAACGCATTTGTTACCGAACATATATATTTATGGAGCTTTACGTACACTTCTATTAGTGAGATACGTGGCAGCAACAATTTATAGATCGTAATTTACAAATGTCTGGCTTTTAAAACTGCACTCTACGATCAGAGGAAGTTTCAAGGTTTCGAGCGCTTAAGAGTTTCCTGCTCTTCGAAGGTACCACCTTCTTTGAGATATTTGTCGAACGTTCGAATGCACTTGACGAAATGGATCTCTTTACAGGTCGTAAATGTTACTGCGGTCGCCATTCTTTCCTCAAGTTTGCTCATAGTACTTGAAGTCCTCTTTAATGGAGTGCTGGCTATCTCTTTTGAAACGTTAACGATCTAATGTCGTTCGTATCCAATTCTCGCTCGTATCACGATAGTTTTATATGGACAATGTCTTAATCTTGAAACTCGTCGATCAGTTCATCAATCAACCATAACTGATTTATCATTGAAGAGGAATAAGATAACAAATAAACCACATTGAATGACTTAAAAATTAAAACGCCATTTTTTGAAATGCTGAAACCCTTCGAGGAAAGCGACCTGGTCACGATGATTTATAAGATATTTGACCCACTTAAGACCAGAATTCGCATTTTCTACACAATCTCAGTAATTTCGTAAAGCGAGATTTTCTTTGCAATAGCGCACATTGCACGTGTCATTCTCAAGAGAATTCTTCAGGATGAAAGAAATTTCACAAGAAAGAAACAAAGCAATCAAGCAAGTAAAGGACATTTCGTTCAATTTGTAAACATGCGGAGCCAATTTTATCTCCACTGATAAAAGCTCTGTATAAAATTCCACCATAAAAATTGTCAGATTTGACGCGGAGTAACGATATTTATCTTACAGAATATAAATCATGGTATGCAGAATAATTCTGACTAGCCACGTGGACCGTGCAATAAATAGGACATCGTATCCCAGCGTGGACTTTAATGCATACATAATTTAATCGCGCATCACCGAGATCTGGTTTGCAGAAAGGACAATTTTCCGTTATAGTCTGGCTAGTCTGTTGTTCATGCGTGCAGACGCGAGAAATCCTGTTTTCACGATAAACTTGCGTTGTATATTCGTGCGTCGCGTCGCGCACCGGCAGCTTCTCTTCCCTCAAATAGAAATTTCTACCCTTGCTGCATCACACAGCACTACTACCAACCTGGCTCATTTTCTTTTATGTACTGTTGACCCCGTTTTTCCTTTCATCTTCCCAGCAAACGAATGATAAATTCAAAAACGCCCGGCCCGGTTCGTTTACAAGGAGCTCTCGCGTAAAAGATCGGCCCTCTTGCACCCTCGTCAAAGCTTGCCAAAAAAAATACCCCGTACATTTTCACGCATCGCTGCGCGAGAAAAACGCGAAAACACCAGAAAATTCGCAACGGTTTACGTTACAAGCATCGAATGGTATCATCAGTATCTTTATAAAAAAATCATTGGGGAATACTACTTTTTGTAGACTGTTCCGTTCCAGACATGCATTTTTCTGCAATACCTCACGCAAACTGTAATGTGTTATTCATAAAATTGTATTCGAATTACGTGTTGCATGAATACGTTTTGGCATGAATATTCTTTTCATATCACTGAAAATTGAAAGTTACGATCGTGACAGCCGTGCATTGTACTACTGATGTTTCCCTGTCGACAGCTCGAAACGTAACTATCAGATTCAAGCTGCTGAATGATTCTCGGTATTCTCTTCCCACGGCATGAAAGAATAAACAGAGTTGCCATGAGTACCGGATGAAGCGTAAAAAAATAAACGGCTAAAGAGATTACGCCCTCTTAAACTCGTGAAAATGCTGTGTATATTTTTTGCCACGAGTAATAGAAGTGTTTACAATTCGTGACTACACTTTCTATCTAACTGTTACGAATATCGGATTGATATTGCATGCGTGTATTATATTTTCACATATACAATAAAAATTTTAAAAGCTTATATGAGCAAGATTACTCGATATAATTTTTTTTAATTCTACTTGTGTATGGTTCAAATTAATTAAACATTCTTAAGGAAAATTTCAACACAACATTGATAATATGGACTTGAGATAATAATCACAAAATAAATACCTTTATAAGTATAAATTTCTGCAGTAAAAGTAGAAGTACCATTTTATCGTTACGCTCTTAAAATTTTGTTCTACTATAATAATTAAAATCAAGTAACTCTTCTTCTTTTAATATCTACATAAAAACATTAATTTATCTATAAATTTTTTTTAACTAGTTTTAATCATTATAAAAGCTTATCTTATAAAGTAAGACTTCTATCAAATCGTGACATGCATGCCGCGATCATGTTTGGGTCTTGTAGCCTTTGGAAAGTCGTGATATTTATCGTTCGAGCACTCAAACCTAAGCTGTGTTGGTCAAGCAAGTAGCCTCTTCAGAACGTGCATTCAGCGCGACCATATTCCTCTTGCGTCTCTTCGTGCGTTTACCGCAGGAGAGCCGCGGGAGCTGACAGCTGAATCGTCTGACCCATTTCTCTCTCGCGTCGTTTCGCAATGCATCACCAACATAACAGTCTTTTGTACATCTCGTATTGCTCTAGCGTGTGTTTTACTTGCGATACTAGAAATTAGCTGGACAAAGTCACACTTCCTTTCGCTTGCCAATGTTATTTCTATTCTCTCGAATTGACCTACAGACGCGCGAAAATTTTTACGAAGAATAATTTTAAGATATTTTGTTCTCTTTGTAGTAAAAAAATAAAAATTACTAATTCTTAAAAAATTTTTAGAAATAATAAACATATTTTTACCAATCAATACGTTTAAAGAGAATACGCTTCTGAAATATAAAACAACATTTCAATAAAATGAAATTTTGATTAAAGCTGACAATGAATTAACAATCTTAGTGTCAGATGATTTCAAAAATATGTACATACATAATGATTTTCATATGTGAACAATTCAACTAAATTCTTGGCCATCGCTTTTTAAACGCGAATAGACTCCGAAGAATTCGCACTTCATGTTTTATATTTAGCATCCACAAACCCGCTAGTTTTTCTTTTGTTGTTTGGGTTCGTCTTTATATTTATAGTCATGGGGATAAAATCGAGGATCAAGCGGTTATATTTAGCGAAGGTATTTTAAAAGCGCTCGTAAATGTGAAACACAGCGTCAACGTCAGAGGATGGAAAAAGGTTACAGACTCAATATAGAGGGCTAACGATTAAAGGTAAATGCAAAACACAGCTTATGCCATTATCGTGCAGGTTTTTAACAAAATTCGTAATCCAACATCGCGATTAAACATTCTAAAATCTTTCATATTACTCTTAAATAAATCTTTAATATTTTTTACATTTTAAGATTGAATTAATTTAGAATTAAATAAGATTTATTAACGTCTTTTTCTTGAGTTCTATTGGCTCTTCAATATGTTAAGAATAATGAATTTCATGAAATATTAAATACTCATTTTCCTAAACATATTAATCATCGGAGTTGACAGTAATATGGACGTACAATGTTCTCAGTTCATTACTCTTATTAATTAAAGACGCGTCGCGTCCAGAAGACACCGAAAGAATCTTACCTCGAGACTTTCATACACGGCACATCGAGAACATTAAATAATAAAAGTCCGCGAGGTCTGTATGCTCCTGTCGTAGGTGCGAGACTAACGAGAGAAGGTTGTATTTCTTGACACGTCTAACCTGCTTAGATTGGATTACACTGGATTGTATAGCGTTACAGCGCGCAAGGATCCTGCGCCTGCATTCGTCCGCGTGTTTAGGCGAGTTAACACGTTGCCGCAGGGCAACGAGGATTCTCCATTACACATGACGGGGGCTGAGGAATTTCCGTAACCCGTTGGCGACGTGTTAATATTTGCGTGTATATATATGTATATATATATATATGTATATTTATATACGCGTTTACCAAGTCGCACGATTACGTAACTCTGCAAATAATCTCATGAGTGATAACCGACACGTCGTTACTTTCGGTACCTCCTACACATCTTGGGAACATTGAAACACTCAGTCCATCATTTCAGTTCGTATTGGTCTCGTTCTCTGCAGAATCTTATCAGCTCCTCGAATCATTCGCCACCTCAACTTTGGGAGAAAAGAGCTAAATTTAAAGTTTACATCGTCGTTAAATTCTTCGCCCGCTTCTCACTTGAATACTTCAGCCACAAAAATTGATGATCTTTCCACAAGAGATATGTAGCATCTCAGGACGTGCAGAAAGTGAATCAGTTGAGACAGATTTAATTCATGAATTCGACGAAATCTATTTCAATTATATTTCTCCTATTTTCTCAAGCTGAGGAAGGCTCAAAATTATGGTCGAAGCGTTTTTTATGCATTGATTAATAATACAGTTCACAGCTTTTGCGTTCCAACAATCGCGCTTCTCATTCTTATTGCCTTCTTTATCATTATAAATCATTCTCATCGTCTAATTATTCGGATCGCGTAGGTGATGCAACCACACCTTCGAGACACGTCGAATGAATTGTGACTCGCATCATTATGAATATGTCTCGTCGAGAGTCGTTTATGCCGCTGTTCCACTCGGTCCACTGTATACAGGAGTGAAACAGAGAGAAAGAAAGAGTGAATCAGACGAGAAACTTGAGAGAAAGTAAGACGTACGAAAGAGGATAGCAAGATGGAAATCGTCGTAGAGGGGGGAGAAGTCGACGAGATTTCGCCTTTTCCGTCCTTTTTCCTCCCTCGTACAGCATAAACTGAAGTTATTTCTGGTTTTATTCTTTTTTTTTCCTTTCTCTCTCTCTCTCTCTCTCTCTCTCTTTCTTTCTTTCTGGCTGTTATTACATTCACATATACATATACAGACTGATTCTCTCTGAACAATGTATTTTCCCGGAAAGGTGTAAACTTTTTTTAGTTTTCCACACGTCCGGGCGCACATTTTCAAGATTATCTCGGAAGTTTCTTGAATTATATGCAGAAATATAATAACAGACTGGAAGTTACTTCAGCTAGACAGTTTTTCAGTTCAAAAAATTAGAAAATTGGAGCACTCTTATATTTTTAACACATCCTCTACAATATATTTATTATTTAAAAAAATACACGAGATGCATTATATATTCGCTTTGCGAATAAGATTGCTAAGTGGAATACATCAAATAATGATAAATAAATTTAACTACTCCGTTATATAGCTCGTTTGATAGCTCGTTGAAAATCTATTTTTGGCAGCGGTATCGCTGAATCATGTTATACACACATGGAGTTACCGAAATATGGCTTGCATGTGCACATACAAGCCGATCTTTTGCGCATACCAACCGAGAAAGACAAAGGACTTGACTGTCGGGCTCCAACGCTCTCTTTCTCTCTTCGTTTCGTCTCACTGGCGCTTTCTTCTTTTTGTTCGGTTATTCCGCGAAGACATGCATACTAACCCCGGCGTCATTGGAATCTTAATTATATTACAGCTCATTCAGCTGATGCCTCGACGTCGTCATCGTGTCTGTCTAGTCGCGACGTATTGACAAACGTGATCGAAGAGAATCTTTAAAAAATTTTTTTAAAGGATACATCGTCGAAACAGATTACAATTTTACTTTTAAAGCAATAAAGAAGATAGCGAAAAAAATAATTAAACAGATGTCTCGGAAATATAGATACGTCGAATTTTTCATTGCAACCGAGATTTTACATATTTCACCAATATTACATTGACGTTACAATGTCACCTATTATTTATAAATTATATTATAAATTATATTATTATAAATTACCCACATTCTTCAATTTCTCCGGAAAAGATTGGCAAATATCCGCTCCTTTACAGTACACCGCATTCGATCCGCCTTTGTCTGAATTTCACTGAAAGACGCGTTGCAGACTCGGATTACGTCCTCCTTCTCTGAGCAAAGTCCTATCAAACGAGAGTTCCCTCGTCGATACATCGTATATACATCGTGATCCTTCGAGACATTTCTGCACCGATATCCGATTAAACATCACTTGTCGTTAAAAAGGACTTCAAATACTCTCGTTTGTATCGATGTACGTACACGCATCGCGTCTCGAAGTGCGAACATAAATCAACAATAAATGAAAACAAAAATCGATGTGTTAAATTTTCCTAAAAATATCATTGATGATGTTTTTATCTCTGGACGTAACGTATTTATACAGTATACTTTTTTTGAAAATGTTTCTCTTTGTTACGAGCTTTTTTTAGTTTACAAAAATTCAATATACGCAAGGTAAACAGAAACAAAAGGCAAACAGAAAATTAAATGAGACATCAAAGGAAGCGATCAAGCAAGAAACAATAAATTCTAAAAATAAACGATCGAAAAATAAATTGTTTACTCGCGTACATTCTGCGTGCTACTATTTCGTGTGTATATGAATAGTAATTTTTTAATTATTTTCCAGTTCTATTCTCGTTCGATATGAACTTTTGATCGCTCGTATAACATGTATTGTGCAACGCGAGGCTGAACGGCAAGTCCTCATTTTTTCATCTCGAGAGCACCAGCGATTTCCGCTGAAACTTCGCACCTCGTGTATTTTTTCGATGTCCCTTTACAAATATACACTTGCATACATGTGTATGCGTATATTTGTATACGTACAAACTTACAAACCAAATACAGGATAACGGTTCACAGAATGTCGGCGATTTAAATGCAATTGGATGAAGAATCAACTAGAGTTTTTCTCGTATTTGTTCTTTGGCGAAGATAAATCCGTATTCCGTATCATAGATATACTTGCAGTCCGTTGCAACACACATAAATGTATCGATAACTCTCGACTTTTATGTTTTTTCTTGTAGATAGGATCACTTGTAGAATATGTACTATCTTTATCGTTATGAGATAACATTCGACATTTGACCCCTCGACTATCAATACTCTAACACAAATTCCAATGACTTTGAGATATATTATATAACAAATTTATATATAAGTTTATTTTATTCATGAAGTTTTAAATTGTTTATTGTTTCAAATTATCTTTCCGGTTCAGTTCGAATTTTATTGTTCCCGCTGTTGTACTCTTGTCTAGGAAAATGTGTATCATTTATACAGAAGTAGCATAAATCGAATTTTGGAGCATAATGCATTTAAATAAGGCACAAAAAGGATGCCAATCTTGACACAGCTTTCGGGAATTAAATCAGTTATCATTTGCAAGGTAAACGACTCATATGTGTAACAATATAAACTAATTATGAAAATGGCATTTAAATTTAAATGAACTACAAATGTAGAATGATGCAATGTATTCATTTTAACAGAAACTTCAGAATTGTTTGGATTATGCCCTCTTCAGAATAAATGGACGTATGTATGGGTGTAGTAATACGATAAACAAATTATTTACGATTTTATAATATCCCGTAGGATATTATAATTTAATGTGATATGCGCGTATAATATCGCCACATAATTCCGGACATTACATTATCCTTGCGACGACAATGTCATATTATGCAGGTAATTATATTATATTCATTTAATTAATTTGGTGTACACAGTGCGGTGATACAATGCAGTCTCAGAATTTGCAAAGGTACTTGACACGTTTCGAGTATAATACAGTAAACAATCGGCATAGAACGATCATTAAGTATAATGAACCACAACGAACTCTCAAATTAAATAATTTGTTGACGTGCAGCATCAAAATTATACTATTTTGCTAGCATCGCCACTGTATCTCCCATCACATTTTTCAACTTGTCTTTCTTTCATATTTCATTGACCGACGATTATAATTTATTGCCTGGTGACCATTCGGTTCCATCTATCCTTCAGAAACGATTGGATTAAGTTCTGTCGGGTTAAAGTGTCTCGTTTCGGCCTCGTTTACGTCCATAAGTGGCTCTTCTGCTAATCTCAATTCTGAGTCACCGCTAACACAATTGCCTTTCATGCTGACAGCGCATGTCGATGAAGACTTACTGTTCATCATGTGCAATTAGCCGGTTCTAATTGAGACACGGTTAATCATGATTGATGGCAAGGCACTTATCCTCTATTTACTCAGCATTGCAGACGCATCTTTAACCATTGTTTCCGTCATTTTAAACTTGCGTGCATACTAGAGTGTAGATTCGCGTGCATTTTCTTGAGTCATTCTGTGATTTATAATCAGTCAAATTAAATGAATTCTATAAAAATTGATTTTTTTGACACAATAATAATTTTTGAAAATAATTTTTCTAGATCCACATCTTTCAGAAAACTATCTGAAATAGTATTATTTTCATTATCGGAGAAAGTATTTAATATACAGAATTTCACAAATTTTTCTATACTTTTATGTTTATCTATGAATTCTTTAATCAATGAGATGATTTAGTGTCTTTACGAAGAATGTAATAGAAATTGTTACCATTGGAAAAAGCTCGTACGCGTAAAGTTAAACGCGCACTATCGCGACTCTTGAAGCGCACACATTTCACCGTCGGTTCTCTGCACTTTTAGCCGCCACACACGAGGGGCTCCCGCACATTCTCGATACCTACTCGAAAGTACTTTTATCGCGATGCAAGGTGCACCGGTTGCACGACGTCAGGCGTTTTATCGTCTCGCACCCGTTTATTTGCTGCGCGTAAAGTCATGCACACCTCCAATACTAAACCGGAATTTTTAACGGTTCAAGCTTTAGACTAGATTTTAAAACTGTATTCTAGAGATTGCACGGATTTTAAAATTTAAATATCTCTGTTAAACAAATTGCAATTATTTGTTTAATAGAGATAATAGATTTATCTCATAATTTATTGCAATTCTTACACAAAAATAACATATAAAAAATTCAAGACTTTGCAATATACTACGAAAAGTTATATGTTATTAAAAATTCTTTAATTAACGGTTCAGTGCAATAGCAATGTAAAAACTTTTTTAAAAGAGAAAATTAAGAAAATTAATTTAACTTGAGAAAATTAATTTAAATTGAACTTTTTCAACTTTAAGACCAATTTTCTTAAGTTTTTCTAAAGAAAATGAAATAAAGTGAACATACTATTCTTACATTAATACGCTTTGGTCGTATGATTTTTATGTTTTAAGGTTTATAATTTAAGGCTTTCGAACGTAATAACAATATATTGAAATACATAATAATGATTAATAAATTAATCAAACATATACTACTCATTAAATTATAAAATTATTAACCTGCTAATATACTGAACAAAAAAATCTAACATTCAAATATATTTTACCAATAATTGATTTGTCATTCGATTCTTGTTTAAATATTGTACATTGATACATCCTACAATATGTTCTAACATTGATCACATGTTTGAAATTCGATCGTTCGGGTATAGTAAGAAGGAAAGAGGAAATTGCTTTCCATTCAGTCGAGTGGAACTAGTCCTTGAACTTTATTCCAGTTTCCGGAATTTCTGGGAGCTCTTTCAGATGCCATTCAAAATCTGCCCACCAACGCCTCATATAGCTCTCCGCATTTTAAATGTGAGCACGTTTTATGCCAAAAACCAGTTTCACAACGCAATCTCACATACAAAATGAAGCCTACCACTTCCCGTTGCAGTTGTACATTGGTTAGTCATTTCCTCCATTCTTAGTACAGTGCCCTCCCATCGCCTGGACGATGTTCTATTAATATCTCTGATTTCAGTAGATTCTTTGTTCCTCGCGATATCTATCGAAAATGTTGCAGTTTCTATGCGCATTTAAAATGCGCATTTTACGAAATTATTACATGTTGATTATGAAATTATTATAATTAACCGTCAAAGTGCAAAATCTTGTAAAATAATCGTAACTCAGTAATCGTAAGTCACAATTCGCAACTTTCTCGAAGTGGTAAATCAAGGTGATAAATGATAATATATTAAAGTTATCGATAACGAATCTATTTAACAATCTATATACAATTATAATATGTATGTAGAAATAAAATATTTGACAATGTCAAGTAATAATATAAAGCACAATTTGATTCATGGCCATTTTAACCATTTTTTTTTCTGCTTATCTGATCTGAGAAATATTGAGAAAGTATTGAGAAACTTGAAAAAAAACTATTACATTTATTGCGGTCACATTTTATCAATAGCACTCTCGAGTAAAGCCCGTACTTTTATCCGTTACCCTGCAGACTGCCGGTCTCGATTCTGTTCTCATCGTGTGGCAGGGCTTATCTAGCGTCGGTGTTGGTTGACACTGCGTTAGTATTGCAGCACGGCCGCGTTATACGTGCTCTTTCGTTACTACGGCTCAGTTCGCTCGCGCCTTGCCAGCGTGCGCGTAGGCTTCTCTCGTCGTGTGGTATTCACCGCGCCATGCTTCCCTGACATTTTCCTCTCCGGCGAACCGGAGCGCCTAAACCAGAACGACAACCGATTGCAGCCGTCTACGAAATTCCGTCGATGCTCCGATCAGCGCAAAAATATGAGAAACATTCTGGCGAAAACGTCGTTGCTATGGGAAAACTCGCGAACCCCGAAATTTCGGAACGGTGAAGCGCGAAGAATGTGAAGTGATAACGCGGAGTGCTCGCTGACGTCTACGTTTGCGCTGATGCAACGCGAGTGTGAGACGCGACACTTGAAGCGCGAAACTATGCGTATTTGTGTGTGTGTGTGTGTGTGCGCGCAAACTAATTTTGATTAATGATTCTCATATTTCCATTTGATTGGATTTATCTTGATTGAAAGCAACGTGGAGAGAAGATATCAAGGCGCAACGAAGGAAGTCGACGCCAGAGGATGCAATTTTCGAGTACGAGAGATACACGCGGTGAAATATTGACATTTTTTTTTATCCGTCGCGATATAGCAAAAAGCATTAAAAGACACGGCGAGAAGCTGCTCGTGAGAAATCTTAATGAAGTCGTCTCGTGTCGACAGTACATTGCTTCAAAACGCATTTTTTCGGGAGATTTTGCAGCGCATGGAATATCACTCGCAACTGCGGACATCAGTGATAAGCTTTGGCGCGGAGTGCGACCGTCAATCAAGCAGCTCGTTCATTCTTAACACGTCTCGGCTATAGTTATAATTAGACTCTCGGCCGAGGTTGCACGGTGCATGTTGGAAGGAAAACGTCAAAAGGGAAACCTGTCTGGTCGCGACGTCACGATAGTGAAAGTTAACCAAAAGTAAATCAGCTGTGATACGTTCCGTAATCGAATTATGTATAATAAATCTACCGAATAACAGTAATACATAATAATAATAATAATAATACGTGTAGCATATATACCTATTTAATACACACACAATCGCACGAAAGTCATTTAAGAAGAGAATTAATTTTAAAAAGTCATTACGAGAGGAGAAGAAAAAGGAGAAAACGATTAACAATACATATACATAAAAAAAAATTGTGCATCGTGAATTTTTGCCGAACGAAGAATAAGACCGATTACTGGCGTTTGTTGGACGAGCCGAGTGCGAGCAGTTAAGGCGCGGCGAAGAGAAAAAGCGAGTGATTTGGACGAAAATGGAGCTAGTGAATAGCAGCACTATCGAGATGCTGTCTCGTCGTAGTGTGGCGATAAAGGATTACAGTGTCGAGAACGGCGGCGAGAACGAGGAGCGATGCGACGAGGGCGATCGGACGTCCCTCAAGATCGACCTCTCGATGGCGGAGCAGTTCTACTACGAGGTTATCTCGTCGTTCGAGCAAGAGGAGGTATTATAGATAGTCCGACACGCCTCTATTAATTCATTACACTTCCATCGCTCAATTCCGACCACACTATCGATATGCGAGAGAACAAATGAATCAGTAGCGAAAATATGTTTGATGGATCGCGGTGGAGGATATTATTTTTATTTAACATGTGATCTAAATCGAGACCCAATCGAGAAATTTCAATGTACAAAGTTAATGTTGTTTTTCAATTTGAAGCAGCAACATTCGGATTTTTTTAACGAAAAATTAATTTTATACATATTTTTATTTCAATGTAGGTCGCTAACCAGTTTTCAAAATATGATCGAAAACATGATAAAAGTAGAAATGACGTGTTTACTAAAAACAAAAATGACTTGTGGACCGTGTATCGAATAAAATGTTAAAAATTTGTAGAATTATTAAATATACTCTAAAATTTTGATGATGAAGTCTCCGAGATTCCAAAGTAGCTACTGCATGCACGTGAAATAACGAGTAGCAGGATGAATGAATAAAACGACAACACGTGCTCCAGTCCCACTCTTTCAATTTGTCATTGACCGCGATCAATGACGTCGCGACGTCAGGTGCACGTGTGCAGAAGCGAATTGCTGCATAGCTTTAATCTTCTCGTTGCTGCCGACGTTTTAATAGTTTACGAGTGCAATGCCTCTCTCTATGGCGTGCGACGTGATAAGCTCAGACGAACCAGAGGGTTTTGGCAGCGTTACAAAACGCCGTTTATTTTAGCCCAACTTAGTACTTTATGCATATTTGTACGCGCCCAGTCTGTCTCGGCTGTGAAATAACTCTCGCTGTTGCACCACCACGATAATTATATTCAATTGTAAACCGCGTTGCGCATTTTGGAGATATGTATTATTTTCTGAATACGCCGTATTTTCTCTCTTAATCTTATCTTTTCTCTCTTTCTCTCTTTTTGCTGCTACATTTTAGTGTTTTTTCATGCTTGAAAACAAAAATTTTTTCAAAAAGTGTCATAAATATTTATGCCAGTTTTTACATAAATCCATAAAAAATTTATACACACACATTAAATAATAATTAAAATTTTTAGAAAAAATAATTTGTCTCAAAATTAATTGCTCGCAGAGTCAAACGTACAAGCTGCTCAGTAATTACTGACCGAAACTTTTTTCCATGTGCAACTGCAATTCCACTACTAGGAGGCCACTACTTCTTGATTAGCGCAATCTGTATCTGGCAAGCGTCCGGTGTATATTCGTTCGCGCAACGCATTTGTGCGATTCACAATACGTTCTGCAGATGAGCAGCGAACCTAGATTCCAAGGCGAACTAGTTGCTCTGATAAAACGATGCAATAAATAATGCTTAGCCGTAACACGCGAGCGCCGCGAGGATCATCGTCTTAAATGTAAGGGCACCCGGCACGCCCACTAAATTGTCAATCGCGAAACGTCCAGGGTAGCGACCGTCGCTGTAAACCACGCTCGTTATTCGGCCCATTAAATCGTTCATCGTTCCCTCACGTCGCGAATATATACGTTCCCCACATATTTACATCATATAACCAGCTGTTTTTATTGCAGAATGAAATAATGGCCGATGAGCGGCGGTGGAGCGTGAATCGGATTCTGAATTAAAAATTGACTCATTGACTCACTTCCCGTTCAACTTACTCCGCCAACTTTCCTGATTACGAGAAATTAATTTTGCTTCCGTCCAATTACTATGCTTTTCGCGAAGCTTGTTACTTTAATCTCGTTAATTTTTTAATATTATTCGATTATTGCTGCGACAGAGATTTCTAAGCAGTTACTTTTATTTGCTAGCTTTTGCGCCTTATTTTCATGATTCGATTATTATTAAAGCATGACATTTAATCATTTAAATAGTTGATTGCGATTGGGAAAACATGTCGCTAAATTTAAACTCAGAATTCTCAGACAAACTGCCTTCAAATATCTAAAATATTTTGGAGATCGAGGATAGCTAATATTGCCATAATATTTTCCATAAAAGCAGGGAAGTTGTCGGTCTCCAAATTCAGACGTGCCGACGATCTTTTCATTTTCGCAGTAATTTCGCGAGCGCGAGAGCGAGTTCGGAATGTCCGCAGTGATGTCTACTTGCCGTGGAACGTGGTGTCGCGAACGAGCCAAGGATTCCTTCCGAGTGTTTTCTCGCGCAAAACGACGAAAACGAAGCCAAACTTGGAGTGTATGGGATTGCTCGTCGTTCGTTATTCTATCGAAATACCGATACTCCGACGCTTTCTATCTTGTCGGTCGACATATTTTTGCATAATTAGCCTCATGACTTAACAATGTACCGTGGACGAGAAACTCCGCGCAGCATTGCTCAATCTCGACGCGGAATGCGCTTACTCGACAAATGTAAACTTCTCTCTCAGGATTACGGGCTGAAAGTGGAAGAGGAAAGCACCTGAAAGTTGCATTGTCGTATTGCGTTAACACTTTAAACCCGGAAATGAAACTGCTATCGAAGCATTTAAATCTCCAAATAAAACAACAGCGATAACCTTCGTCGCCGCACGAATTGTAAAATTTTTTTTGCTTTAATATTTGAAATGTTTAATAACGACGATTAAGAAGAGATATAGTGTTTTTATTTCTGGTAATTTAAACTAAAGATTTGCTATAATTAACAATTTTATTTAAAAAATTATAATCAAGAATAATGATAATTTTAGAAATATATAGCTATACAATAGCAGGTGTAATTTCTTGGACTTCCTACATTTACGGTAGGAAAAGAATAATTCTGAAAAAATGAAAAAAGAAATGAAAAGTGTGTAAAAAATAAGAAAAAAGAAATTATGCGGCGCCATTTCCGAATGTAAAGTATTTGCTTGTTGCCGAACAATGCGTCAAGATATGCAACACAATACGAAACATTTGACAGTGGGACGTGTCGGTACGTTAGGAATGCACAAACCAATGCAATTGACCTTTGGCAAGCATTGTCACGCAGTCTTTCACCCCGTGCACACAGAGACCGATTGTGCGTTGACGATTTGTGTGTCAGGGCGCACCTACCAACCGAGAAGGACGGGAAAAAGGACGGGGATGCTCATCTACGTGATTGCACAAGAATCTTTCACATGATTATATGTACAAAGAAAGTCACACAAGACAGATGCAACGAGTTTCTTCCGCGAGTGAGCAAATGTATCTGTCGACACTAATTTGCTTGAGAAAAATTCTGGAACTTAGGGAAATAATATTAAAATATTGAGATAATTAAGATCATATTTTGGGAAGCATAATTAAATTCAGCATTATATATTTGCGTTTTATATTTTATTATAAAATTGAAAAATTGATCTCAAAAGGAGAACAGAATTCCACTCTCACAAAAGGCCACGATTTTCAAAGATGTACGCGCTATTTGAAATGTAATTTAACATCGACAATTGCTCATGTATAATTGTAATAATTATTATTATCGTCGTTTTATCACTATTGGTGACATGACGGGTTTTCTTCTCTTTTTCTATATATTTGGAGCGCAACGGTATAGATGCGTTGCGAGCACACTTTCGCGTGCGCTTAGCTTTAGACAAATTCATCTTTACTCACTTCTCGTTGCCTCACTTTATAACGTAAGCTTTACTCCGACTGTTCATGTAAAATTCATAATCGTGACTTATGCTCTCCTTCCGGGGAGCACCCCAAGATTTATGATGCCGCTAAATTTAGCACGGCTTTCATCCGCCTCCGTCGTACAATGGCGAGATCCGAAGGGTATCTATCGAACTCGTGCGCGCTATTCTTCTCTTGTCTATGCGAGTGCGGATGCGCGGAATATAACGAGCGGCCGGGCGGCTCTCTTCTCTCTTAACAATATCCAATTATTTAACTGCAACGACGCCGTGATTTCGAGCAGCTCGAATTCACGCATTTCATCTTTCTCTCTCGTTCTCTCTCTCTTTCTTTCTCTTTCTTTCTGGATTTCTCTTTCCTCTTCAGCAAGATGGCAACTACGAAGGCGGAGAACGATCGGCCGGTCGTCGCCTGAAGGAATAAATTATTCATTGTTTACGAACGGGTCGAGCGGAAAAACCGGGAGGGGGGGGGACGACTGCAGCGGAACTAGAGGCGGCGGGATTGCCGTACTGACTTCTCACCTCCGGTCGTTAAAACCAGAGGTAGGAATGATGATTGCGAGACTTCGGTCCGTCGCGAACGACGCGAAAATAGAACGATACTGCGTTTCTCTCGGGATGAAACTGTAAATTACGCAGACACGGAGCAGATCACTCGGACTTGGCGCGACTGTAACTTTTATTTTCATTTAGGCGCCGAGTACTATAAATGGATTAGACGGTATTGCAACCGTGATGTCTCTTAAAGTACAACGATAACGTTTACAATGTAAAAGTTCGTATCACCGGAATATAATTTTATTTCGATAATGATTCCTTTTAATGGAACGGGGATATTGTATGAATATAATTATTATCTAATATTTTATTGTTTGCTACTCTTTATACTATCAGACTCTTGTCACATCTCGTGCAGCTAATGGACGTTTCTAATGTCCTATAATTTAGATCGGCCGTTTAAAGTAGAGTATGGTGCATGTGATAAAATTTCTCGTAATCTCTGCGAACAAAGTGCGACAATTGCCGTTGAGGATCGATCATTCTATGAATAATACGAAAAGCATCGTCTGATTACATGGATACGATCGAGAACGCTTGAAGTAGCATTGGATCGTGATGCAGCTCGAAGACAGACTGCAAATCTGCAAGGGTAATCACCCGTCGCGAGAGATGAATGTACTCTTAAATTGCCAAACACTCGTCCGATGAGAAATGGAGGCATCGAAGTGTCGTTTAAAGAGAAGAAAGAATTTACCCGCTTTAATCGATTTTCACCGAAGAACGCGCCCATAAATCACCTGAAACTAATTTTTCTGCACGTTACTGTCCGCGCAGTTCGCACAAGTCCGCTCGCAAACAAATGAATGTTACAAACTGCGTAATATAACATTTGCATACAAATATAATGGAATATATATGGCTGATTATGACATCCGTACACATAAATTTATGCAATCTTTGATATTCCCGTCGAAATTGGCAGTACAATTTCGACGGGAATGGCTATGATAATTTCTGATTTGAGCATTGGACATACAAATATTATTTAATCCAGCAGAGGATTATTTACTCACATTTAAAGTCGAAAAGTTAATATTTTGTTTTTTTGAAAAGATTTAATTATTTTTTTTATAAGTTTTGATATTACACATAGATGCATATTTTTAAGGATGTCATTAATAGTTTTGCGTTTGTCGATCGAAATATCTTATTTTAGTCAAGTCACAACCGTTTTATCGATTATATTGGAGTGGTTGGATGGAAATATGTTGCATAGCATAAAAAATAAAATTAAGGATACTATGGGAGGAATGAAGAGTGGCGAAGGAAAAGCGATATGACAGGCGGTTCTATAAACTTTAAAAGCCAGCGTGATCGTCATGTTCCATGGCTCGCATAAAAGTATTTTATTTATTATCACGTCATAATTAATTCTGATCTTACACGGATCCGGGGTAGAATGAAAGCTGACAGGGTGCCGTCGAGAAAGTCCCGGGTCGAATTGCCGGAGCGAATCGTGTCCCACGAGCCTTCTCGGCGATTCAGTACAATTTGTGCTTTTACGGCGCGCCGTTCGTTGCACTCGCCCTGCGTGATAAAGAAAAACCGCGAGATAAGGGTTGAAGTATGATAAGAAAGGACCAGTTCTCCCTAAAATTTCTTGATATTTGACGATTCGTCTTGCTTCTGAATATGTCTTGTTGTTTTTATATAAAATTTCAAAAATATATGAATCAAGTTTTTTTTTTAAGTATATATTTCATGATTATGTCGATCGTATCATAATTATGAAATTATTTAATGTTAAAAACTGTAGAATTCTGATGTATTGAGTTCTAGATATCTAGATATCTAATAATAAAAATACAAGCATTATAAGAGAGAAATGATCGTTTCGAAGTTGATTGGAAAATTGGCAATTGAAACTTAATTTTATGAAACAACCTGTATTATATATCATCTCTTTACAAAGTAGCCCAATATCTCTGTGCAATTTGTTACAAGCTCGTCACGCAAAGCGCTCCGAGACAAATTGAAAGCGTTAAAAACAGCAGCTTTAATTGAAGTCACGAAAAGCGAGACAGCGAAGTTTCCTGAACACCTGACGCAATTAAAAGCCTGATTTACTTAATATTATCCTGTAGAAGAGGCATTACATAATTAATAGTAACAACGTGCTCGTTTCATATACTGATAAAACTGACATTCTTTGTGAATAATAAAAATTATAGACAGTATCAAAGTTGTATAAAAACTTATATATTCATTAAATTGTAAATTTCTTGACAAACAAGACAATTTCGCTCTTATAGAAAATTTGCTTCGAAGCCGTGATTTAAAGTCGCCGTTTCTTTCTCATTTTTTATATTAAATATTTTCATAATTAATAGTAATATTTTAAATTGAAATTTCTACTTTTAAAGTAAAGTATATTGAAAGACAAAGTGCTAATTTCTCGGCAATATAGCTACAGTTTTACTTGTGTATATTGCTATGAATTTATTGGAGAATTTCTAACTGCAAAAAAAATTACATGTCTGATTTGAAGCGGAAAACACTAATCACAGCGTTTAGTAAAGAAGCAACGTATCTCGAACATCAACGATTACCCAGCTAATTTGTTGCAATTTGTTGAACAGTGACCAGTCGATCGTACACGCACCAGCTATCCCGCGAATCCCGGTCTCGCTAAAACCGGTGCACCGCACGACGATAGCGCGACTAGACAAGACGATGCAACGACGTTGCGTCACGCAAAGATCCGTGCATTATGCAAAGTGATAAAGTTCGGAATTACAGCGGCGCCGGCGCTCTGAGCACCGTGCGAGGCGCTGTTTATTATTTCTCTGGCTGAATTATCGGCGCAATTTCGCGCGTGGTGATAACGCTCGATACGAGCGTGTCATCGTATAGCGGTGGATAACCGACGAAATTATCCTTATTTATCGCGGTGACGATGCAACCACTCGTCCGATCAAACGCGCGACGGGGCGTATCGACCGATTCTTTACGAGAAATTTTCCTCGACCGCAGAAGCGAAATTGCCGCTTGTCTTTATCGCCGCCTCGCGTGAGGAGGCGCCCGGACGATGTGAAATGGAGAGTATCGTCAGGAGGAAATATCGCGCGTTTTATTGCGCCGTGCGCCGATTTACCCGGGCGCCGTTGCCTCGTCCTGAAATATCGCGGATACTTTCGCCGCGCCGCGGCGCGACGAAATATCGGCATTGTCATCGCATCCGATACCGCGCGCGCCGCGCGTGCGTTGACCCTTCGGTGAATGCGGAACGTGGTTGAAACCTGTTGGGACAGCCGTTCTCGGCACATACATACATATGGGTATCGACAATCGTCGCTCGTAAATAGCAGCGCGTTTAATCCGCGCACGTGTCGATCGCCCGCAATCAGAATGGGGATCACAACGCCCCGGCTCTGTGCGCGCGTGTGAAAAATTTTCGCGTGTACGCGCGTCGATCTGGGCACCATCGTGTTTGTGAATTTTTCGAGTCACGCAATACACCGGAAAGAGAAGTTCCGTGGGAATGACGGTCACTGCACATACACAGGATTATTCGTGATGACGAGCAAGTTTATCGGATTTGCGATATCTTGAATGGCGATAAACGATGTGTTCGACTTTCAGCTCGATGTACTGCGTGCGTTTCCGATCGCGATTTACATTGCGCTGGCGGACATGAATTGCGAAGATACTACATGCTTTGCTAAGTGCTATCGAACAAGTATAAGTACGATAGCGTGACGTTTGTAGGAATTTGCGTGAAAATTATTAACGTAACTGCTGCAACATGGGAAACAGAAAGAGCTCGGAAAGAGTTAAAGTGATTAAAGCGAGACAAATAATACATCGAAATGTTAGTTTGTAAAATTATTTTGAATTCTTTATTAGATATCACACATCTAGATTATTCAAAGGACACAATATTAAAACAGTTTTATATTCTTATCGCGATAAAATGATCAACAAAACAATAACAGCAAGTCGCATAACATTAACTGATAACAGGCGGCTGTTAATTTAATTTCCATGATCCCCCGAAATGCGATTGGGAACAATGCCGTGCCTCATTTCTGCTGCCTAATTAGTGGCTCGTCGACGTTCCAAACGGCGATGGGTTTTGATTATCGAATCACACACGCCGCTTAATTAATGCCGGGATACACGCGGGAACGTAGTTTCTTTCTTCGTTCTGAATTTCCTGCGAATTTAATGATGACAACACTAGCGCAACGGCCGGAGACCTGGTCGACGTCGAGATTACGCAGGGAGACAGCTGTGCTAAGAATCTCAGATTTCAAATGGCCTTTCAACTCGCGTTACACACGGGTCTAAGTAGTCCGACGGTCGGTTTATACGGGCTCAAGCAACGCGCCAACCTACGAGTCTGTTTCAACAGGGCCTCGTTTGTACTGTATGTAATTGACCACTGACCTTATCAAGCGTGTCTATCTCGGAGTTTTTAAGAGGTTCGAATTTCGCGAACACAGAAACAAAGATCAATGAATTGCGATCGGCAGAGTGCACGATCGACATGTTTAGTAGGAAGATTGTAATTTTACTGTACTTGTAAAATAGGTTAGAAGTTGAAAAATTACAGAAAAAACATCACGAGAAAAAATCCGCTAAAATTGTTGAGAGAAAATGCGAAAAACCTGTATTTTATATTTTAATAAGATAATTCTTCTTTCTGTCGTGTTTCTTTTTTATGTGTTTAATCTGTTTAATTCTTTCGTATAATTATATAATTGTAATCAATCTTCAAGCTCTTAAAGCGGAAAGTAAGATTCTCTTCTATCGAGTTCTTTCTACGATAAATATTCTTCACAGTCAGACGGGATAGCTAAGCAAACACGTCTGATGTTTCTCCACGCTATCTAGTTCCTTTGCGCCTCAGACGAAGAAAAAATATACGGTCGTAAAACAAGACCACGAGCGATGATTGTCGATCCTTCGAGTTTCCGAGCAGAGCCGAGAATCAAAGTCATCTGTATCTCTTTGACGATGGATAATGAACGTCGAACTTAAAAATTTGTGTGAGAGAGAAGGAAATTTTCAAGATAAATCACCGCGAAAAATGGACGCTTTCAGCACGTCGAGCTCGAAATTCATTACATTAGCGCGCATTCTGAGTTAAAATTTAAACACGTCACGGCTTTTCGTTATTTCTTATATCATAAATCTGATCGCGAAGCATCATCCTGGATTGCAACTTTAATAGTAATGCAAAGTGCGATAATCTTGATATTTTTTATTTTTTACATTTAATCAACTTGTCGCAGTTAGAATAAATCTCTTCTTTTTTATTTTGTTAAAAATTTTCTTTCTCGCAATTCGTATTCGAAAAGTTTTAATGATTAAATTAAATCTCTATTTAAAATAATTTAAATATTTGTTGTTTCCTTAGCACTTTGAAATGCATTTTTAATATCACTGTAATAAATAGTCCTTTACTTATACATTTATTTATTACTGAATGATATTAATTATATTTGCAGCATAAAATATGATATGACATTTTGGCTTTGTGTAATAAATACTAATAAAATGTATAATTAATGCCGTGTGTGCAAAATATTTTTTTTTTTCCAAAAATGCATCAATCAAGAAGAATAGCAGAAAACAGTATCAAAGAGATTTTAAAAATTATGAAAATGCGTTAATGAATAATAATAATCGACAAATTGCGGCGCGTTTTAAAAATAATTTGTTTTGACCTCGTTTCAAAGCTCTGTCAGCTCTGTCAGCATTTTCGCAAAAACAAATTTTTCTCTCGCCGTCGATAAAACGGTCGGAAAATAGAGATAGAAATAATTGTGGAGCGGCATTAAAAGTATGACGAAAATGTGAGTATTCTGGATAGCAGCCAAAGGAGTTAATATTATACCTCTCATGCGCTCAATTTCCGCTACATCATCGTCGTTCGACCGTGATACCTCCAAAAGCGACTGGGGTATCAACGATTTGTAACAAATTTTACCGCTGGATTTGAACTATTCGTAGATTTTTCGCCCTCATTCGTCATGTTCGTTGAAGAAACGGGATAAAATGAAAAAAACGAAATGCAGCAAGAGTACTTCGACGGCAGGGAAAGTTTTCTCTGTAGATGGCTTGGATGTTCTTCTGATCCAAACACTCGAAAGGTTTTAGATCGTCTCTCACTCGTCTTTCTCGAGTGCTCGATTAATCTATTACGTAGAAGCATTCTTCGTACTATTGGAATGATAAACAAATAAACGCTTTAGTAACGCAAGAAAATAAAATTGCAATAATAGATATCAATCAAAATGAGATTATTTAATAATCCGCCTATTGTATTCTTGCGCAAATGCACATAATAAAATCTGACGCCTTAAAAACTATGTAATATTATACATTTCAATTTAAATAACGCAATAAGTTGAAATTTCGCAATTTGCGAGATAAACATTCCTTCTCCATCAACAATGGTACGCATATTTACGATGAAAAGTATATTACGTACACGTACAAGTGCTTTCAAACACGGTCGCATGTTCTTTTGTCACTTTCGAAAACGTGTTCGGAGAAACGCCAAATATTTCCCGACTGCTCCGCGGAAACGCCACAAATCTCTTTCGCTCGACCATAAAGCGACCGAATTATCATAAATAGGCGGCGAAGCATCCCGGCATAGTCGTAAATGTAAAACTTGTTGGTAGTACAGTCACGTAACTCTGGGCAATAGTATTCTCTCGGTAACGCGAGGAAATACGCTTCAAAGCGAACATCAAGGTTTCAGAACACCTAAAAGGTGGGGATTAATTACGGCCCCCTTAATTTCCGTCGCATGTGGAAGGAGCAAGAGCGAGAGAGAGAGAGAGAGAGAGAGAGAGAGAGAGAGAGAGAGAGAGAGAGAGAGAGAGAGAGAGAGAGAGAGAGAGAGAGAGGGAGGGAGACGCGCACGCATCAACGACGTAAATTCCGCTGCTGGATTTGCGTTCACACCGATCCTTCAGTATCCCATTCATCATACTTTGTCCGATGGTTAAAGGGGACCGGGAGAACAAACAATGTGGAGTAATAAGGACGACGGAGAGACAGGAAAAGAGGGAGAAAGAGAATAGTAGGACTAACTTAACCATTTCCCTGCCGAATTAAAATGTTTTATGTCAAAGTTGAAGTTAATTAAAGATAAACACACTCCATCAATATAATTATTTAGAAATTCATCAATAATCTGACAAACGCTTTTACGTTGAAGAAGATTAACAATAATTTATTATTGGCACGTAAATCTCAGGCACTTTTAATTACCGTGATCAGAAATGTTACAAACGCTGATAGATGTAATTATAAATATTTTTTTAATCCGGGCTTTTTTCATATTATAACAGTCGATTATTATCAAAAAATGCAATAATAATGATAAAAATCCAAAATAATTAACGCGTTTAAAAAACCATAAACCATATTTGAATTTTTAAAGCGATTTTGAAAGAGAAAAAGTGCTCGCTTCGTCGCAAGCAGGAACAGTAGAGAACAGGGGGATTTTAATGGCGCAAACGGGGCTGTCTTCAATAGGAAAATTGTACCGGAAGTCTCCGCGCCGTACGGGCCGCTGAAGTGCACAAGGGTTAAAGGCCCATTAAGTCCGGCGCAATCTCGCCCTCCACTCCGCGCTTTACGAGAGGCAGAACTTGGAGTGTTGAGGGCGTCCGAGTCGCGTTGCATTAATGCATGTCACGCGTATAACATCGAGTCACCGAGGGCACGCACTATCTCGTATGCGTTTCTGTGCTTTTTGCGAATAAAAAACGCACGGTGCTTATCTACACAGCTTACCCACCCATGAAAATCTGCGGGATATACTATAATTATCCTGAATACGCCAAACGTAAGGTTATTGCGGATCGGATCGTCGGGCGGAGCGAATTCGTTCTTGAATATGTTATATTTTGAAAAATCGATCCCATTCACCCACACTTACTTTAATTTATTCAAAAATAAGGTAAGTACGGGTGGTATTCAAAAATATTATAAAATATGTAAATACGATCCGATTCGCTCGCTGAGCCGATTCGCTCGCTTATACGTACATATATCCGGTACAATTTTCCGATTTTCTTAAAATACATTCTAATATACAATAAAATACAGTATATTACTGAGATGTTTTCGTATAGAATGTAGAGAAAATATCCCAATAAAAGATATGTGAAAATTATAGTAAATACACATATATATATACATATATTCCAGTAGATAAAAACATATCTCGTGCTTTTATGTGAAGTATCTTAAAGATATTACGACTTCCTAGCAAGGTATGTTTTAACGAGATTTCATGACAAATTTTTTGCTGTATATGCAAACGGTACAAGAATTGGCGACGTGCATCGCTTTCAATCTTCATTTTTTGAAATTGAGAAACAAAATAGGGGAAATTTCAGATTGTATGAGAAATTTTATCTACGTTGCGCGTTGTGATACGCTTTTACTAACCTAGGACTTTCTCCGGAATTGCAATTTTGTGTTGCAGTGTCTTTTTATTATGAATTACCGCATGGGAAAGTTATTTAAATTTTTACATTGATTAAGAATTCAATTTTTTTCCAAAAATGCAATAATATTAAAATTACATAAAATTTAAAAAAATGATATTTTTATTCACCATTTTTTATACACAATTTCGATATCTCTTGATCTGATTCTGAATTAATGTTGCATAAATATCGGTGCAATTCAACAAAATTTTATTCTAATTAACAAGAATATCCGATTGAAAGTTCTGCTTTGTTAGACATTCCATTTAGTGATTGCATTTAATGATATTTTGTGCATGCATTAGCATTTTTGCATGCATGAGGATTGCAATATAGATATATGGATGCGCTGAAATGCAATAAATGAAGCGTATACGTCCGAATATATCGGTGACAGTTTTATATTGCGCTTTGTACTGATTATAATGCACGTGATAAAACTGTAATAAATACGTTTATAAAAAATTACGATCGAGTGTCATGAATATTTATGAGAAAATCGAGATTAAAATACGCACGTGTATTCGTTCGGGGAGTAAACGTGCCCGTTATAATTTAACAATATCGCACGTTTTAACGTATATACAGTAATAGTTTTATACGAGTTGGATTTATTTTGCACACACGGAAATTAATTTATCAATATCGGAACACATTGACCGTGTTTGACCTGCATTTTTAAAATTATTTCTTTGTAATCTCCTTTGGAATTTTAGTGCGACACGTGCAAGTTTAATTTACGCTATAATGCGCACCATTCATTTTCAGTTAGATGCGCTTTCAGCCGTGAATTTATGCGTACACATTATGCGTAAACGCATTGCATACGGTGCGGCGAGATGACCGGCGGTCACAAAGTTCCGACAGGCATGCGAAATGTGTTCGCGCGCGAGATCTTTAATAAAACGCTTTATAATACCTTGCCTGCCAATCTTCTTACGCTGCAATTGCATGTTTTTGCATAATGCCAGCACACTCTTTTACTTCTTTCGCGTGAAAGGATAGTGCAATGTTCATTTTATTCGCACATTAAGCAACTTTATAGACACCATGCATTTCGTGGAGTTTCTACATTGTCGTATGTAAAATTCTTACGTTTCATCTTATTCGTATATTTATTGTATGTGTCATATTGCAGGTCATGTTACATAGAACAACATTTTCTATGAAAATGTTCCAAATAAAATTACTATAAAACTTAAAAAAATTTGATTTAATAACTTTTTTGTACGCAAAAGTATTAAATGTTGTCACATCATTAAAAGAAAATACGTTATTTATTATTAATTTTTTAAAGTTTAATATAAATATTCAGAATAAATCAGAATAACATTTCTTGAATTTTATAAATCCTATTTCATTTTTATTTCATCTTGGTTCATCTCAAATGTGAATTTTTTCGCATTATTTTTATACATCGTTGTCTTTCAAGTTACGGAAGGCGACTTCTTTTCGTTATCGTATAAGCATACTTTTCTACGTAAGTTCTTTCAGAGCTGTTAAGCACGTGTCCCACGTTGCTGCAAAACTATTTCGCTCTACAATGCACCTCTATATTTCCACCGTGCCAGGTCATAATCAGCAGGGGATGCGTGCACCCGTGCGAGTCCTCGTGCCCTAGTTAAAGACGAGTTACAACGCGTCCGCGAAACTCATTTGCACTGAATCTTTAATTAAACGCATCGCATAACAATGTGGTCGATTGTCACGCGGCGCGGTTACACAACGTGAGCGACACGCGCAATTATTGTCTCCGAAGTATCTTCTCCAAAGCCATTTTATCGCGAATTAATGACGTTAATAATCAATTAATAATCAGTTTACTTTATTTTGAATAAGCGAGGAAACGCTTTTAAATACTTTTGAAACTAAATCTGAACGTTAAGATTGAACGTACGATAATTTCGGAATTAAAATACACGGTATTGTACGTGTGAAAAAGATTGCGCAAAATATATATATCAATATACGTTATCTATACTTAGTTATCTCTCCTTCTGATAAGATAGAAGCACGTCAAGTTTAATTAAATTTCTAAACAATCCTCGACGTATGTATTCTTATCTCTCACCAGATATAGAGAACGGGACATATATACATATTCTATATATTCTTCGATTCGATCACAAGATGCCATTGTCTAAATTAAAAGAGCACCTTTAACCTTTCCCTCTTAAGTACTACCGCAGTTTAGTCAGCGAGAAGAATTGTTTAAAGGGGACACGGTTGGAATAACATGCTTGCGCCTATCTCTCGCATCCTTGAATAATTAAATTTCTTTTTATCCCCGGCCATACTGCGCGCGTGTGTGTCTGAATAGATTAATTAAGGCACGTGTACATTATACAAAATATTTCTTGTTTTCACGAGAATTGTTTCACCCTGATGAATAAATCTTATATTACGAATTAAAATGCGCGAAAAATTTTTTCCTCTTGTCACACACCAGCGAACGCGCGCGTGTGCGCAATTAAGATTATAACAAACGGTGACTGGTGAATTATTTTTAAACAGGCACACTAGCGAGCGTATATGAGCTTTATGTTCTACGCATAAATTATTTAACTTTTTTTTTTATTATCGCGCCCTACAAAACATATTTATATTTCGTAATAGCAAGAGACGCAGTGTACAACATTTTACTTGCAAAATGGATTTACAACCAAGTGCTGTTTTAATTACATTTGTAATTAAGTTTCGCCCATCGTGTTCTGAATGACATCTTCTTGACCCGTGGAGGTTCTTTATTTGATGTTATCCGCGCGGTGGAGTCTTCCGTTTCTTATCTGCTACGTTAAACATTCAGCTCTTTTTTAAAATGCAGTTCTTATGTACTTAGCTGAAAAGCAATGTATACATAGGGAGAATTTTTACTTACTGATCGTTTTAGGAAAACATTCAGGAAAAAAATAATTTTTCGCAGTTTTCTATAAATACATTCCATAATTTATTTGCATGTAGAAAAATTAGAGAGTTTGAAAAGGAAAAGATATATTTTGCCTGATAAATATTAAAATCTTTTCTTATATTTTATTGATGAGATAACAAAAAGTGAAAGCTTATGTAAATAATTAAATGAAAGTCAGATGGCTTCGGCTTAATTTCGTGCGATTAGACTTCAAAGAAGGAGACATTCGCGCGAGAGAAAACGTAATGGAGATCACTCTCATGCGTGTGTGTATGTATTCGATATAGGTTTACGCAACTTAAAGGCCGAACGTTCACGCTGCATTATTCTGCACTCATAGCAGACACTCAGACGGACGTGATAATCATCACAAATTACTGAATTACATCTCTCTAAAATATTGCGGAGCACAAAACTATATAAACACATTAATGATACCGATACTTCATAGATATTGGTATAAATTATTCGTGTAGCCGTCATAACGTCAATCGACTAGCCGCAATCTGCCATTTCGTAATCATAATAATGTATTAATCAGCGCTACAATTACCCAGATCTTTTGTCTTTGTGTTCATGCGCTAAAGCCAAGCCATCCATTATTACGCGTTAATGTACACTTGCATCGTACGCAGCGCGTACGTATTCGTGCGTGCATAAGCCAGCCCAACGGCTATAATTGATCATACTGTAATCATATGTCGTAATCGGCGCACTGACATTATCGTGACTGTACCGTGTTTAAATCTTTCGTTGTATTTTGCTCGTGGACCAGGAAACGTTTAATGATCGTGCAAATTATCATGCATGCCTTCTGCATTGTCTGTTAAATGCTTATATTGCGTCGTCTGCTGCTCCGAATACTGCTTCAACCCATTACAAGATTGTTAGCTGTTTCACAAATTAGCAGCAATTATCCAGAAACGCATTCTACCACATGTTACGAATGTCTATGTGTGTTTCTATCGATGTAACATTTATTCCTTAAGTTAGACATTAAAAAATTGTCTTTCGAGCTATTTTATTTAATGTTTTAAACAATCTCTGCAATTTACTGCAATCAATAGATTTTGATATAAAGACGATTGGACGCTTTGGCCAATCTTGTCCACTCATGATTTCGATTCTCTACATCAGGTTCAATTTGCGACTAAAAAGTTTCTATTATATTTGTCAAATCAAATTTATCGTTCAGACATGCTGGATAAATATACGACAATGCCAAGCGCTATTACGTTTGATGCATAAAATATCGCAAAGATAAATTGACTATCTCTTGGGTTTTCAAATTGGGACTCAGACACAATCTATAATGCTTACTTATTTAAGAAGAAACTTTTGTGCGCCTTCAAGTATTGCGCTTTATTTCTGGCTCAAAGTTAGACATTGTGATGGAAACCTTCCATTAAAAATAGCTTTCTCTCAAATAATACACGAGATAACCATTAGAATAAACATATGAAACGAAATAAATGAATGCTTCAATTATTTAAAACTCAACTACGATAGTTATCGTAAAGTTTAACTGCAATCGTCAAAGTTTGAGCCTCTTGTTCGTTGAGCTGATCGTCAAATCAACCGCCGGATATTGCGGCAATACGATACGGTGTTTGCAAGAGTGCAAACAGCGTGCGTAAGCCAGCCCTAGACTAAGCGCGTGCTGCCATTCCATAATCGCGACGGCGGCTGCGGCGGCGGTGCGTTAACACGAGCGTGATAATGATTGTTACCGTATAGCAACGTATCTCGTTATAAGCCGTGGCAAGCGGAGTACGTAGGAACGGTTGGTTGGTTGGTTGGTTGGTTGGCTGGCTGGCTCGTTGGTTGGCTGAAGCCACTGATCTCGCAGACAATTGCGCGTAATTAACACCAGGGTGCCCCCGCTTGTTGCGGGGACAACCTACTACGGTGGAGAGCGTATCAGTGTCCCGTGCCCGCTCCCTCATGTACAGATACTATCGCGGAAATTGCTCTTACCGTTTCTCCGTCTGCTAATCCAATTCCCGTGTAGCTCACGAGCTCCACTGTCCTACAGCCGAGCCTCGGCGACTTGCTTCGGATAAAGCGCGAGATAGACATCCAACGACAGCGCGTCCCGACCTTCTGTTTTCACTTGTGCGCCGCGCCCGCAATTTTCCGCGTCTTATCGTCGGTCTGCGGTCCTCAAGATTTTTTTTGTCATACCCTAAAACTGCAATTTTGCAGGATTCCCGTAGATCCCGCATTAAACTTCGGATCTTTCTTGTCGAATATTCAATATTTTATTTCAAGAAGTTATAAATTTATCTGTTATAAAACACACATTGTGAGCAGAAAAATTAATCCAATGCCTTGATTGGTTTGAATAATGTTCAATAAATATTATATATGATTCTTAATGTAAAATTTATGTTCTTTATTTATTTCGCAATTATTTACTTATATATTTAGTTTACTTCATGCATTACTGTCGTCGTGCATCAGCATGCTTCTGTTGTGAAAAACACTGAATTTAATACGGCTGCATACGAGCAACGCTCGACAATCATATATTGATGCGCTTTCATTGTTGCACAATCTATTGCGGAGTTTATCATTTTCCTTTGACCTAGGTATCATGTATAGATATTATCGGGGAAATTGCTTTCACCGTTTCAACGGCAACTAATTCAATTTTCATGCTGCATACCGCCTATAGACCGATGTTGTATAGGCCGCTATACAATCACGCTATGAGTAAATGACTGACACTCTCGATAAGATGTTAGGTAAAGTCTGAGACAGATAACCGAATAAAAAGCAAATGAACTTGAGGTCAGGAACAAACATAAGAATGATGAAGGTGGATAATCGAGAGATATACCTTTCATAACGTAGTACATATTTTTCACGCTTGTACGATTTTCATACCGCAATCTTTTTCGCAATATTGTCAAAATTTATTATAAGCTATGGAATTCTTTTACGATTGTACACGTCCGCGTTGTATTTTTAATTTTATTAATTATATTTATCATGTCTAGGCATGATAAAAAGTAACGACTGACAAAATACGGTGGTATTTATATAATTGATTAAAATGAAATTGATTCAAAGACGAGAGAAATTATAGCACAATGCATGGTAGAGCGCTGAGCAAAGACAAAGAGGCAATACAGTGACAATTGCCGTAAGGCAGTCACAAACAAGCTCGATAGGCTGCATGTACGTGCGTGCGCACATATATCAGCATCCATTATTTGCAACGAGGCGCATTGTTGCACCACGCCCCGCAACGTATATACAGATACTATCGTCGAAATTTCTATTACCGTTTCTCCGGCTATTAATCCGATTCCGCGCGCCGTTCGCTCAGATACTATTCTATGGTTGCCTGACCCGTTTGGATCAAGGCGAGATTGCGCCAGGCCTCGCGAAGCGGGACAAGCAGACGTCGCGCTGATTTATTTGCGAAATTGTCTCGCGCGATGTTGCCTGCGAAATTACGATAATGTAACAATATCTCGATGCGATCCGAAAGAACCCGTCGAGCCACGGGCGGACATTACGATGCAAATTAGGGGATACTACTGTCAGTCAGCTAGTGGATTAGGCCGTCTGCGTACATCGCGTTCGCATCAACCCTCACGAGCGTATCGCTATCAGTTGCACCACCGCGCGGTGTATCAGCGGGCTTCGTGCCCTTCCTCGTATGCAGATATTATCGCGGAAATTGCTCTTACCGTTTCTCCGGCTGCTAATCCAATTCCCATGCAACGCGCGCTTCCTCCTCGTACCAGTCGCAAGTGCGGCCCTGCAGCCGCAAGTCTAGGCGACTGATTCCAGATAAGAAGTTGATGACCGACTTAGAATAGGGGAGCATGATGAACTGGAGGCTATCGCATCGTGGGGATCGCAGACGTACAAGGGAATTTTGTATCGGGTGCAAACGAATCGTTTGCATTCTGAGTAAGAAATCGTCGATCTGATTTACACAAATCGATCGCAAGTTTTTTTCAAACTCTACGAGAAAATTTAATAAATAATTTTACGTCGTGTGAAAAATGTATCAAGGATGGGTATAATCGATATGTTTTGCAAAGTGAATTTCAATTCGCATTCGAATGAAATCGTCTTCGTCATGTCTATCAATAAAAATATTTGGCATTTTTGAAATGCATCTCGATTTTCGTCGAATACCTTTGCTGCCTGAACGAAATATTCTTGCTTATTCTGCCATGAAATATTGTCTCATATCTTATATATATATTCTTGCGAAATATATTTCACGAATCTTTTATCGGAGAGAAATACTTTTATCGCGCGATGTGAGAATTCATGCACTTTGTGTCTTATTATTTAATCCAATAAATTCACGATACTTTGTTTTGCAATGACGATTTACAACTTTTCGTAAACTTCAACCTTGTGGCCTGAGATGTGACAGAACTTACTTCATATAGAGAATACCTTCTCTTACGCGTTGTACTCAAAACTTTCACATACAATAATCGCTAATCATAGCGGATCAATATTGTACCGAAACCTTTCAGTACGGAACATTATCGCCCGTAGAACAAAATCTCGCTTCGGATGGATATTCGAGAAGGATCGGTCTTCTTGAGTTTACCCACATAATAGCGTTCCCTCGTAGGGTATCTAATTTCCGTCGTCATGCAAGATGCCGTTTCTTTACCTTGTATACGTAGTCTTTGCATTAGAGGGATCTTACACGAATATCCTTCCTTCGCCGTTCACTAAGATATGTTATCTTAAACATACTTACGCCGCGATTTTGATCTTTCCATTTCGCAACATTCCAAACTTTTCGCAAGACCTTTAATCGAAGATGCTTGCGCCCGATGAATTTTCTAAGGTACATTTGATTATGTGATAACTGAAATTATAATATCAAAACTGTTACACAAAATTTGTATTTTTTTTTCAGAATAAATACTGTTTATATTACTTTTTCTTATTTTTTATACGTCTTGTTTTAGAATGCATTCGACGCATTCTTAAATCGCACAGATTCCTTGTATGGTTCAAAAAACACGTGCTTCACATATTTCTCACACATTTGTCATCCTGTTAATTTTCTTCTCAAGTGTTGTTCAGGTCTCTTTATGAAAGTAATACTTCTGTAACCTTAAGTATTCGTTGCACGCGTGTCAAATGTTCACGACAGTCACGCGCGTTTAAAGTGCACTCAAGTTCCATCTGTTCCACGAATCGATCGACGCCATATGTAGCTTCATCGATTCAGCAATGGAAACATCAGAAACTCACTTGACAAAATAAATTTTCTCTGATCATAAGTAATATTTTATTAAAAAATATTTGAAATATATAAAAAAAATTGCCCTTTTTTTGTTTTTACTTATAAATTATTCGTGTATTTAAATATAAAAATAAAATTTTGCAGTTCTTTTTACCAAAGTAATTATTACACGCATACATATATTATATTTTAAACAGAATTATTATTATATATTTAAAAATTATTAAGATTAAACGCAAAACGTAGAAAGGCACTCCAGAATTGAATAGCAGAAATCAGAAAATTAATGAACACATTATGTAAGTGGATACAGTTTAAAGACGGCAACCACGATAGCGCATTGATTACAGCTCATTCACTTTAGCGTTGCCTTTAGGATTACAGGGGGAAGAGCCGAGGTTAAGGTCTAGGCTACATCGGTTTGCGGCTACGAACCCGGACTTATAATAGATGCGCATGGCATACTGCCAACGGCGAAGCGCCACAATATTACTGCTTAGTCACCTCGGGCCAGGGTTGCTCTTTGTCCGCCGCGTGCGCCTCGACAATGTAATAAATAACAAAAACCACCGTGGAAAATCTAAATATTTATGAGAGAATTTGGTAGGTCGTCGCGCGGTTTTGTATTTTCTTCGTTCCGCGTTGTCTTTTTTTCCTGAACACACACGTGGAGACACTTAAATTATCCTGTCACTTAGCCCTTCGCTAAGTGTTTCCAGTTCGGTCCTGCCCACTTCGCGCAGTTTAACCCTAGCCATTATCAAGAGCAGGGAGGAAAATCATTTAATTCTAATTACTAACATTATAGAGGGAGTTCTATTTAATGTTATTACAAAAATAACAAAATTACTTTTATAATATAATGGTATATTTTTTCATAAACTGGTTTAATATAATTTATTATCAGGAATTAAGATTTTTTTAAAAATGCAATGTAATCTATTCATCTTTAGTATCGCTATTAAAAGGGAAATATTATATAAAAGTATAATTTCGATATTACAGGAATAAATTTTGCGCTGGAAAATTTGTTAACGATGTGTGCACAGGTTTCGCAAGGATAAATGTACGTTATGCTTTTACAACGGTTGCAGTTATAATCCTTATGATAGGCCGGACAAGTGTGGAAACTTGCATGTGATAGAAGCTGTATATAAGCTGCTTATAAGATGCATCGTATACGGTGTTCCAATATCGCGTAGCTAAGTCTCTTAGCGTAGACTGCAACTTCCTCAACCTGAGGAAACTTCTGTATATGAGTCTTACATATTACTGTCTGTTCTCCCTTGTCTCCTCTCATGCGATGTTAATATTTGAGTTTAAACAACATTGTATATGAATTTAAGAAAGGAAATCATACGGAAATATTTAAAGCAATGGAAATAGCCTTGCACGATAATGTCTTCTAAAATATTTGGTCAAAGATATAAGTAATAATTTAATATTTTCTATGAAGCTTGAGGCGTAATGAAAAGATGTGTAAATTTAATAGAGGTGTCATTGTCTACAAGCTGAATTTTTGTTAAAAGATAAGTTGACAGGTTAAAAGCGATATTTTATCACGAGTGTTCTAAGATATTGTAATCCCTCGAGATCCTTTACCTGCTCCTAGCTGATCTCATCTTGCGCCACCTTCTTCTTTGTGAATAAAAGCATCATCGCAGGTAGAATGATTCCAAGAAAAACGTCTTGCTAAAACCACTCTTTCAAGATGCTGATCGAATATTCTTCCTACAAATATTCTTTCTTTCTTCCAATTTCTCATTTATCATTCACGCATATGCATTTAACAAATGATTTAATCGGTATTCCGCAAAAAAAATTATATCTTTTTTCAATATAAAAATTTAGTTAAATAAGATCGCTGTTCAATATTAGAACAACTTACGAACGTACAAATATTTCATAAGTTAGTTATTTATGTTATACGTAATAAAATTAAAGTAAAAACTGTAATATTTGTTATTTAATTTTGGACAACAATTATATTATTATATTAAACCAGCATAGATTAAAATTCATTCAACAAAAATGCAATAAAGGAAGGAAAAGAGTAAGTACGAGAGCTTCTGTTAGAAATTGCAAATTAAACAACTAATGACCAAACGGTCCAGGAATGGCGCATACAGTCAAGAATGAATATCGGACGGCGCCAGACAATTAGCTTAGTAAATTCCACGAAGAAGTTCTTCGTCAGGACACACGACGGAAGGAGCCGCGAGGAGAGGTAGAGAGCGAGAGTGCATGGACGACGCCGACACGGTCGAGTTAACTTTAATTGCCTGGTTGGCTACATAATAAATGATACTGCAGACGCCGCGGCGAGAAATTATTTCGGCCTCGGCCTTTTCGCTTCGTCGATTTCGCATGCGAAGACCTACGGACCTCGCATTATCGACAGACCCACCAATTATCTTACGTGCAGGTGCACGATCCGTCGCTAGTCCGTGTCACTCTTGGTGTAAATTAGGAAACTTCTTCCGCCGCGATTTATCACGCAAGAATCAAGCAAAGAATCTCTAATAAGAGTCACGAAATAAGCCTCAAGTAAAATTACTCTATGACAATTTCAGCAAACTGTAATTTTTATCTTGCAACATAAGTTCTGTTGAAACACGATGAAACATATTAGAATCGAAGGTATTGTTTCGCGACTCTTATTGAGGAATGTCCCTAATTCAATAACCGCTTTTTTATATTTTTTATACCTTTTTTTATTTACTATAATTTTATTTACGACAGAACGCAAACTTGGAAAATTTGCACACACAAAAATTGACATCTTTTTTTGAGCTTTCTACGACATTTAAATGCTTATGTTTCATTATTTGTCAGTTGTTCTCTAGAAATTGTTCCATTTCTTTTTACAGGAGAGGTTTTTTTTTATAAAAACTATAATTATAATAAACTTGAAGAATAATTATAATGTTATAATGTTTCGCAAACATTATTTTATGTTTTTGCTCTTTCAAAATATCCGGCTCTATTCGAAGTATTACGTTTATACCGGTTTATATGCGTTAAGTGCTTTACATCGACCTTGCCTGTCCGGTCACGCAGGGATCTGATTGTACAATCAAATTACTGTCTTGCTCTCGTACTTTTTACGTAACCGGAATGTGGAGTGCGTGCGTGCGTGTCCGCATGCGTGCGCTGAAATAAATCTGGTTTGCTCGTTACAGTGATTTTTTCACACGATTTCGTGCAAATCGCAGATGCGCCCAAGAACGATGCGAGAACGTTGCGCGTGTTTTAGTGTGTTCATAATTACATTTTCATCGAACACAATAATTCCTCATTAGCATTCACGATGAATGTTATTAGAGATGCTTTATGTCGGACACAATTCGCATCATATATAATGTAGTATTCATAATTACTTTATCGTGTTATATGTGCACACATATACAATCAATTGAACACGAATCGTCATACATTTTAACTCCGGCCAGTAATTACGGCAGCTGTTTTTCATTTAAAATATAGTAAGTTATCACGTATGCTGAACGACAATACAGCAGAACGACATTACGCGAACAGAGTTTATATTCTTCATTTATATATTAATAGCGGCTTGTTTTGAATTATTCAATCTTTTTTATATGATAATAATGCAAGATTAATGCTTTATTTTGAAGCAGATCTTAGCTTGAACTTCCGCCGTTCAATTGCATTGATTTTATCATCGATAATCTTTTATATTTTTACGATATCTCTCTTTCTTTCTTTAAATTACTCAGAACAAAGGCGATTCAGCTTTTTCCGGACTCGACATTTTCATCGGTCCGATTGTCCCACTTTCCTTCGTCACGGATGCAAGTAAGACCTATCTTTCTCTTCAATTCACGCTCCGCTTTTACGCATCCGCCTTTTTCCTTATCCTGCTCTTGGAACAAGGGACGCTTAAAGCACTTCCATAGGGAGACGACTAATTAGAGCGATTTAGCGTCCGTCGTCGGCGTTTATTTGGAATGCAAATGCCATCGTGAGAGACCGACCGACCATCCTCCTCCGTTTTTCCGTCCTTCCCGCTCCCTCGTGTCGTATCGCCGACTGATAAATGCCCGGAGGATTTTATCGCGACGCCAGTTACCGCGCCTTGTCCGAGGATGAAAATTGAAAGGGCAGAGAGAGCATGGCCATTTGTACTTAGCGATTGTCTCGTACCTCTCTGTTCTTGCGCTCTCCCGCCGGTGTCATGAAAAGAATTACAGAGAAAATTATTCCGCGACAAAGAAATTAGTTGCTCTTATTTCGTCGATTTAGATTCTTTGTTATTTTTTTAATGCGTTTTTATGGTTTTGTAATAATCATGGATTTTTTAATAAATTTTTCTAACAATTTCTTCAAATTTATTGATCATTTTTTTTCTACAACGAAGATATAATGTCATTAAACTATACTTTTTACTTCTTTAAACATTTTATTAAATTTCAAATTGTCAAATTTTAGATAATTCTAAGCAATATTTATTTAGAATTGAACATAGACTTAACTTTTATTTATAGTTACGTGAAAAAACTGATATCGCTTGTGATCCGATATTTTTTTTATTTTTCAGGATTTATTTCATGAAAAATGTTATATAACGTTTTTAAAACAGTTACTTTTACAATAGCTTCAATATCTACCTTTTGCTTTCAATGCAAAAAAAGCGTAGATATATTTTAAAAAAAGAAGAATTAACTTTTTAAATACTTTGCCGCGTTTGTCTTAATTCGAGGCTAAATGGATTTCATTCCATTAATAAACGGAGCGCACTAGTTACGAATTAAAATTAAAAAATCATAATTTGATTACTTTTGACCCAATTATAACAGCGAGTCTCTAAAGTGTACACGAAGTGTACAAGAGTGTAAATGATAATACAATAAATACAGCTCGCGCAACTATAAAAAATTTTACGCAAGCAGTTATGCTTATAACTTTTTTGCCCGTATACAAACAACCATACATGTGAAACTTTTTCTCTTATGCAGATAGTGCCATTTTCGGTCGTAATTACGACAACAAAACAGTTCGTACACCTGCGCGCTGCAGAGCGCACAATGGATAATATTGCCTCGAATGAATAATTTGAATTTACATCACGTAAAAATGAATATTTTAATTGACGTTACTGCGTTCGCTACTTTATTCCATTGAATATAATTATTATACCTTGATTTCAAGCGAATCGCTAATGGTGCATCAGCAAAATGTTGAAAAATTAGACAGACAAAAAATTCTAGTTTTTGATAAAGTCCCTGTACATCGTCATTTAAATTGTGTCTCTTAAAAATACGTTTTAAGCAGATATTTTAACAGATATTTTATCATAAAATATGCATAGTTACATATATATTTTTTTTCTTCTCACACTACTTGAGACAACTCGAGATGAGCTCGTTAAATTTGCCAGATTAGTGTCACTTGTCGCGTAATCCTTCCACGAGAAAATTTTTCACTTTAGCTAACTGCGGTCGCTTTTCTGCATTCTTTAATAGCGAGACTTTTATGAATGCCAGCAGAATGCTCTTTAAGCTTCTAACACATTACGAATGGTTTTATGATCGTCAGTTAAAAATATAACGATTAAAAAATATTTTGTAATAAATAATTTAGCTAATGATTTTATGAATGAGAAATATTTAAAAATTTATCAAGATTTATCAAAATTTATCAAGTTTTATCTTTGAAAATAAAACAAACATTTTTACAAATAATGACACACACATTATATTATATATGCAATATATTAAGATCTATAAGCGCGCATATACAATTTATTAATATACATAAAATATTAAATTGTAATTAAACATTGTGTGCAAAATAGAAATTATAATTAATAGCGCGTAAATGTCATTACAAAAAGCAGCGGTTATTGAAATACATTATTATTAAAAGAATAAAATATTTTACTCTAATCTTTTTAATTATATACTAAAACACTAAAAGCAAATACAGTAGCCCGAATATTCGGATGAAGGCAAAACGCCGAGAATTACCATGCATTTGAAAGTTTTCACCATGATACGGCTCTGCGGCGTTAAATTCTGAATAGTTTTGCATACACGGTGTTTATTTTATGGAGCATTAGTTGCTACTTTTAAGCATAAAAGTTTACAATGTGAGAGAAGCTATTAAACATAATGAATCAACAAAAAAGATTATTCAATTTTGGGAAATTTTCAATGACATTTTTAATCACAATTAAATTGATTCTTATTAATTTATGGCGCATGTATTTAAACGCATTCTATTTTATATGCAAATTTTTATATTATGTATTAGTTTGTTATAGCAATGTGATTATGAATTAATACATACATATGAAGCGCACAATTATCTTGATTATCATTACATTTGAATGATAAGCAACACTGCACCTCAATTTAACGATGTTTCCATTTCTGATTTCAGAAAATATGTGTCTTCCAAAAGTCTCTCGAGGATCTCTCCTCGCGGATGGCCGCGGCCGAGGCGATCCAGAGCGGCTGGCAGAATCCAAACGACGCCAACGAAGCGACGGAAATGCTGGAGCAGTTGCAGAAATTTGGCGAACGGCTAGTACCTATCCAGAGGAACATCGAGGACGCAAACGACCAGGCGAGCGTTCTCGCGTCGAGCAGCGTCATCGTTTCTCACGCTTTACTGGCGAAACTCGAAGATCTGAACACTAGGTATGGTTTAACGGGCATACAAAAAAAAAGTTTATCACCGCGATTTTCAACCGAGTTTTAGACGAAACTCATATATCATTTCTGTACGTGGCTATTTATGCAACACGAAGACCTCAAAATCGAAATATTTAAATCTAATAACGGATTTTGTGAATAATCTGAAATCTATTTTCGAGACCTTAAATTAAACACGAAATATTTGCATAAAATATTCTTTTTACGACTGTCTAAAGGTTGGAAATATATAGAGACATACAGTAACATTTTTTGCTGCATCACTCTGTGTAAGTATCACCGATACCAAGACGAGAATTCGAGATTTGCCTAGCACTATAAAGCTTATTTTCACAACGTCTTTCGTCTTGACGGGCTTTAAATTCGAGATGCGACGATGTTAAGTTTTTCGTGTGTTTTCGCAGGTGGAAGGTGCTGCAAGTCGCGGTTGACGAGCGTTACAAGTTGCTAAGCGGATTCGGGAAGGATGGCAGCACTCCGGGTAGTCAGGCTTTCCTCGCGAGCAGCGTAGAGCCACCATGGGAGAGAGCCCTCACACCCGCCAAAGTGCCTTACTATATCAAGTAATGGATCTTCCTTGCATCTCATATTCATCTCGAATTTCCCCAGCCGGCATGCTTATTTCTGAGACGATCAAAAGCTTTTACCAATACAGCTTTGTATTTAAAAAATTTTTAAATTGATTTTAAAACATAATATTTATATGTTTATATTATATATATTTATTCCAATAACTTGATTTTTTTTTAAAGTAGAAAATAGAAAAAAATCAATTGCGTGAAATATCAGTCTCTTTTAGTTTCAAGATTATAAAAAAACATTGGTACTTCCCTTTATATTCACATCTGTGCACAAAATTAAATATAAAGAATTGAATTAAACTTATTTATTATAGCCATCAATTGGAGACTACACACTGGGATCATCCGAAGATGATAGAACTAATGTCTTCTCTTGCGGATCTAAACGAAGTTCGCTTTTCCGCATACCGAACCGCCATGAAATTGCGTACTGTTCAGAAGCGATTGTGCCGTAAGTATTTGCGTCTATTTAATAATAAATCATTTTTTTATTGCTACGTAGCACCATGTGTTCATTAACTATCATAATTTTCACGATTAATCATTTACCGGCAATAGCGTATTGTTGTAATGATATTAGATGTCGTATAACATAAAAATATTGCTAATAATTTTTATCTAAATGAAATATCGGCATCTTGAACTAAAATAAAAACATGAAAGAAATATTTTATATTCCTTACTTGTCGTTTTAGTGGACATGTTGAGCCTTTCCACCGCGTTGGAACAGTTTGATTCACACGGGCTCCGGGCACAGAATGACAAACTGATTGACATCCCCGACATGGTAACAGTACTGACATCACTGTACGAAGTAATCGCAGCAGACAACCCGGCGCAGGTGTCTGTGCCACTATGTATCGATCTAGCTATCAACTGGCTGCTCAATGTATACGACAGGTATGCTAAATGGCTATGTTCTACAAATATGAAACACAATATATTTTTTTTGTTAACGTTTATGTGTTTATACTGTACTTTACGTGCATTTTTTTATTCTATATATATTAAATTCCAATTTTTAAATCATATTAGAAATCTTAAAGATATTATATTTAATATAAATGATACTCACTTTTGCGTTATAATTTTCAGTCAACGAACCGGTCAGATCCGAGTACTGTCATTCAAAGTCGGTTTAGTTCTGCTCTGCAAGGGACACTTGGAGGAGAAGTATAGATGTAAGTAATATATCAAGATTTGATACCGATCTATAAATATATTTAAGTTATATCTAATGGCGCTTATATATTATTTGCAGATTTGTTCCGTTTAATCGCGGATCCCAATAGGCTGGTAGATCAACGGAAACTGGGGCTTCTATTGCATGACTGCATACAAGTGCCGAGACAATTGGGCGAAGTCGCGGCATTCGGTGGCTCGAATATCGAGCCCAGCGTTCGCAGTTGCTTCGAAAAGGCAGGAAAGGATAAAAACGAGATAGAGGCCGTGCACTTTTTGAGCTGGCTGCAACAAGAACCGCAGAGCATGGTCTGGCTGCCTGTATTACATAGACTATCCGCTGCAGAGACCGCCAAGCATCAAGCTAAGTGCAACATATGCAAGGAGTATCCTATCATAGGATTCAGGTAAGATAAAGTTCACCGGAACCAGTCAGCAACAGCGTTATATAAGATTATCAGAATATTTTGATATAAAAAATATCTGGATTTCAGATACCGTTGCTTGAAATGCTTCAACTTCGACATGTGTCAGAACTGCTTCTTCTCAGGACGTAAAGCAAAGAATCACAAGTTAACGCACCCGATGCAAGAATATTGCACAGCGGTAAGACTTCTGTTGATTTTACTCACTTAAATGTTATCAATGGAAACAATTCATTAAACGATTCTTTATTGCTTTACAGACGACGTCCGGTGAAGACGTTCGCGACTTTACACGAGCGTTGCGCAACAAATTTAAGTCTAAGCGATACTTCAAAAAGCATCCTAGAGTTGGCTATTTGCCAGTGCAAACTGTCCTTGAGGGAGATGCGCTGGAAAGTCCGGCGCCTTCGCCTCAACACAGCTCGCTCAGTCAAGACATGCATTCTCGTCTAGAAATGTACGCCTCTCGACTTGCCGAAGTTGAATTATCACGTACAAGAAGTAACTCTACACCGGATAGTGACGACGAGCATCAGCTGATAGCACATTATTGTCAGAGTTTAAACGGTGGCGACAATGTTAACGTACCCAGAAGTCCGGTTCAAGTTATGGCCGCGATTGACGCCGAGCAGAGGGAGGAGCTCGAGGCGATGATACGAGAATTGGAAGAGGAGAATGCGACGTTGCAAGCGGAGTATGAGAGATTACGCTCGAAGCAAACTCCAGGCTCGACGCCGGAGGATGGTCACAGCACTAGACAGCCCGATTGCGACATGATTGCGGAAGCTAAACTGCTGAGGCAGCACAAAGGAAGATTAGAAGCACGCATGCAGCTACTCGAGGACCATAATCGCCAATTGGAGGCACAGCTGCAGAGACTTAGACAGCTTCTAGATGAGGTATGTCAAAAAATATGACATTTTTAATTTCTTTTTTTTATACTTTGTTTCTTATACTGAATACTTTTTTTTAATGAAAATGGAATATTGTGTTACATGATGGATCAATTGTCTCTAAATTTTTTAGCCAAACGCTTCTTCACCATCGAAGACCGGAACTTTACAAACCCGAAGTGTGACAGCATCACAATTGGCGACCGATTCTCCAGCAAAGATGAATGGCCATTATCATGAGTCTCCAGGTACATTTATTGTAATCAAGTTTTGACCATTGCTCTTTGTTATATAAGTAAATAATAATATCTGGGATAATGCATCAAAATTGTTTAATTTGAAGTTGCTATTCACGCCTTCAGTCAATCGGACTTTATGGCTATCATACATATTTTTATAATTCATACGTAACAACTGAATATATATATAATGCTTTTCTATTGATGCTAAACTAACTACAGTGTTAATACAATAGGGAGTTCATGATTGCAATCTGATAACTGATTCATGTATGAAATAAATTATATGTGGTATCATTCGTTTGTCTAAATCTCATTTGCTTAAATCATTTATTGCATAAATTTTCTCAGCAAGAATTCGATCGTTGTAATTAATGCAAAGTTAAAACGTCATAATTTTTTAATAACTTGTCATCACTAATAGATTTTGACATTATGCACATCCCTGCTGTATACATATATACATATATATATACATATACATATATTTAATCAAACGCTGTGAAAATAGATATGCTTATTGCTATTGGGCATATGGACTTAGGTGGTGGAGGTTCAAACGAAGGCAGAGTCAGCAGTTTAGAGAGGCCACCGCCGCCACCACATTCTCACAGCGTTGCCCACAATGTGGGCAATTTGTTGCACATGGCAGGTTCGTTCAGTTTATGTAAATTTACCGTGTGTTGAATTAATGTAGCATAATCAATTAATGTACCCAACCTCTATATGATGCATGTATCACTTCTGCTTGGTATAACCAAAATAATGTTGCTTTCCTGTTTTCACGCTATACAGAATGGATGTAAGGTGAGATTACTATGCTTCTCCCTAGGGGGGCTATGCTTAAGATTCGTCTGAACATATTATTGCAACATAACAGATGAACATTACGGCAACGAAACAATCTCACTAAATGTGCAAATCTCTAGCGTTCATCGCGTACTTGTACATTTGCGTGTACCCGAACGTCTCTCTTCTTAATTCATCCTACGCTTCCCTTTTGATTTCTATGTACGTCTGAATGTGTGCAATGTATGGATTGTTCAATTAACTATTGTGAGTTTAACAGCATATGCGAATTCTGGGTCTCAGGAACAACGTTGAGAAAAGCAAACAGATGGTAAAGACCTTCCTTCTCTATTTCAGGTGACTTAGGAAAAGCTGTGGGCGAATTGGTGACAGTTATGACTGAGGACACATCGAAGACGAACGGACAACGAGCGCCTCCACCGGCATTCAAATAACGATTGCACCGCGCCGCTTGTCCCAACAACAATGTCACTCTAAACGACGTTAGCACTCGACTTAGATCGATGCTATCCACTTGATATCCACGTTGTAAACGTAAACGTTTAATCATTGACCAATAACAAGTCTGGCTCTAAACGCATATCACACTGAGACAAGTACATAGTATATCTGCCGCGCAAATGCAGGGTCAGGGGACTCGTCTGACGGTGGTTTTGGGTATTTTATAAGTTTTGATATACGTCGTTGTATAGCTGAATTATATGATATCAATAAGACGATTATGGTTTGGCTTTTGACGATCCCCTGAGAGTAACTTTACATACATATTGACACGTCATATCATGAAACTAATCGTAATGAAAAATCAATTGTTATGCTTGCTAGCTAAACTATACAAACAGATAAGAGATATAATGAGTATAAAGGATACACGGAAGGAAATATCATTAACAATGCATGCAAAAGCAATGTATCAAATCACATAATCTATTATAGATCGTAGCTTATAATTACATACCCATTCTGTTCACTGCCACGGGCTCTTCCTCGACGTAACTTACACAATGTACACATGTTGCGATTCTAGACGACGACACATAATGAGAAATAGATCCGTATCCATACCTGACCTTCTGTATCCGGCGCTCTTGAATTTTACATCAATAATTACGAACGAAAGAGAACCTTTTATAATAAAGCAGAGCGACGCGCATTACGACTTTCAAGTTTATTTTTTATCCAGTTACATGATTTTTCATATTTTTTAAATAAATTTAAACGGCAATGTCTATTATTTAAGCCTGCCGGATGTTATTATATCTAAGAGTATATTGATAAGTACCTAACTAATAAACTGTAGGCTGTATTCTGATATGTAATAAAGTTGTCTGAAAAATACTTTATCACAATATTACTAAAATGTGAGCTCACCGTGGTTTTGTTATTAAGTGATCAGTCTGCGATCTGCTTCCTGAAGCGGATAATTTTTATATTTTGAATGAATTGAACACGCATTTTTTTACATATCACCGATGCCATATACGTTGATAATAATACTATTGTGTCACTTTTGAGGATATTGCTTGTGAAATGTAAAATACATATCTTTGAAAAAATATCATATTTTACCAATTGCGAACGAGTATCATGAATTGTTATTCACCGCCGTTAGGTCACAAGAAGGTTAACTTCACTTGATAAAGTGTAAACCGATCGAATATGTTTCCAAGCTCCGTCTATAGTTCGTTGAAAGATTGTTGGTTTTGCGATTTCATACATTAATATAACGCATTAAAATCTAGAGGATTAGTCATATAAAAATGAAGTTATATACTGCGTACAACATCAAACAGGTAACTATGTTACTTGTAATATATTGTAATATGACTGAAATGATATGGGACAAAATGCTTAAATAAAAATAATATGATATAAAGTCTTCTTATATATTTTTCTCCAACTCCTCATAACAATCATCGAAATAAGAAAGCTCAAATTAAAAAGCTTTTTACTATAGTATTTTTTTATATACAGGATGATTCAAAACAACCTGATGTTATATTGAAATGTCATATTCTTGAGCAATTTCTAAAATAATTTTTCCTTTAGCAAAATTTTATCCGAAACTTAGTTTTTAAGTTATAATTGAAAATAGTTCGCTACTAACGTAACAGTTGACAGTCTCGTAATGCGTTGCGCGTCCCTGCCTGCCCGTTATGTCGGACTTGTGAGTAGTGAACTATTTTCAATTATAACTTGAAAATTGAGCTTTGGACAAAATTTTGCAAAAGGAAAAGTTATCTTAAAAATTGCTCAAAAATATGACATTTCAAAGACATGAGATTGTTTTAAATCAGCTTATATAATAAAACAAAATTAATCATAAAAATAATTGTATTAACTTTTGTTGCTTTATCAATTTTTCTTATTACGATAATATCTGTTAATAACTAAAAATTTTATACACGAATATTATTCTAAAGTCTAAATCTTTTATTTTTTACAAATTATTTTTTGTTCAAGAAATAAATTTTGTTGTACGCAAAAAGTATGTATATAGAACAAAAGAAAGCAAATATTCTTTGGTAAATTATTTATGTTTCGTAATTTTTTAATCATCAGTATTAAAGCAAATATAAAGATTTGTTGTTTGGAATTTATTGTTTCAGTATAAGGAGACTATGAACTGAATATGGATCAACATAAAAACTACATTCTCAGTCAGAGCATCTCGACGGCACACAAGGACGTTGCCTGAACTGGTATTTATTCGATCCGGTTTTAATCATCCTTCGAAGGAAATCGTAAGTGAACCGGTAAGCAAAAAGTGTACGACAAACACGGACTTGACTGAGTTTCGAATATACGTAACAGTTTTATTCGCAGAAACATTTAGTACAAAAATTTACCTTAATCTTTTATTTTAAACTACTTTATACATTGTTTTTTAAAAACTAAATGGTATTTATATGGAATTTAGTATACATATATATTGATTAACATAATTTAATTTTGTTAACAAAATTTTGAGAAAGAAGCAATTGGAATACCTAGTATTTAAAATTTTTGAGTAATTCCTCAGCATGTGTTTTCTGAGAAACAGCAAGGGGAATTCTAATATACTTTAAAAACGCATTCCATTAGTTCAAATTTCACTAATGCTGTCAGCAATGTAACACGAAGATCATGACAAAGCTTTGAAAAGTTATTCTTACAACGCCAATGCAGCACGTTTCGTTATAAAGTAAATTTAATTTAATGAATTTTAAAAGATATATATCCTTGAGAATATTCCTCTCAAGAGTTTTATCATATCAAATAAACAAAAGTATTACATAATAATCTTAGTACAAAGAGTAATCATGTAAGATAATTATTGATTTATTTCTTATTTGATTTCTCAAAGACATAAATAATTGCATCTAAAAGATTATTTTGATAAATTTATAATTTTATTATTTTACACAAATTCATACACTACAAAAGATATATCGTCATGATATATATTCATTCAAAAATTCGGCTGTATTTGCAATGTAGTTTCGACCGAAATTCCTTAAAAGAGCAACTCAGGCCTTTGCCCTTAACACTTCTTTGCTTTGTGAATCGCATGAGTACACGCGCGGTATGTGTGTATATAGGTGCTGTTTGTATGATTGTCAGAAATACTCTCAAACTCTCAATATTCTTATTACTTGCTAACGCGTATTGCTACTACCTTGATTCATCATATTACTATATTGTATAATACATACATAATACATTGTCTCATACAGTTGTGTGATGCGCTAGAATTGCTAAATTTGCATTTTATGAATACCAAAAAAAAATATATGTCTTTGCATTATTTTTTATGCTTTATATTACAATTTCAAGAAATAAAATTACTGCAAAATTATCTATGGATATTTTCTGCGTACGGATTCATGATAGCGAAATTATAATTACAAATTTTTATGTCTTTTTATTAATAGACATTTTTTGTTATTCATATTTTTACGGTTGTTCTGTTATTGTGAATTAATACGCTAACAAGGAAGAGAAATATAATAAATATATTTAACAATAATTTTTATGAGTCCGCAAAAAAACACACAAGGAATATTGTGTTTCAGTAACGAAAACAGAATTTATGCTCTGCTGAAGCTGTATCTTGAAACATGCACATGTATCTTTTGAGTTTCCAATACAGATGATTGAATCATCAATACGTGACATGTGTATCATTGTGCGTAAACAGAAATTTAGTGCATGCTGCGAAGGCCGATCGTAATCGAATATGGCACACGTTTATTCAGTATGGAGCCAAATGCCTAAACATGTAATAATTATGTTCATCGATATTTTAACGGTAATATGATAACATTATGCTTGTACGTGACGTTATGTCGAAAGTAATATGTGACATCTGTTTACAATTCTTAAATAATTTTATTGATTGAAAATCTTCAAAATAACATCTATAAATTTCATCAAATTACGTAATATTTATAATAAATATTAAAAAATTTATTTAAATCTATATGCTTAAAATGAAACTTACATCTTCCAGTATTTTCTTTGTATCGTGCGCAAACCACATTTAAATGAGTAAAAAATGCAAAGATATAATATCGGAAAGTAAACCCAGTTTTCTCTGGTTGGCTTTACTGTATATGCACAAGAGGAAGTTATTATTAAGTGAATTTCTAGCATTCCTTTCGAAATGGCACTGCTTTTCTCACGAAGCACTGAACGTCCTTAGAAACTGGTAGAAATGCAAATAGACTAGAGACACAGATCGTAAAGAGTATGCAGGAATCTAGCGAATGTAGCATATACCTTTGAGGACAAATGAAAGTGATAACATGTTAAGTTTCTATGCATTACCGAACTTATCAGAGATCTGAGCTACAAGATAATTTCAGATTTATTCAAAAAATTCAATTTTAAAGTCTGAATTAATGCAATGCTATTATAATTATGCAATGCTATTATAATTATGCAATGCTTATAATTAATGTAAATATCTGAAAATAATTCCAATATTTTCAACATTATCTTTCCACATAATAAATTCTTCAAAATATTTTTCTTTGATTTAAAAGCAGCTTTTAATATCTTTTCTATAATTATATAAATTATTACTCAATGCGGAAGTTATTTTTTACACATGCTCAAATTTTATTTCACGAATCTGATGTGCACTAATTTTTTAAACTTATATACCCATTTATTTTTTTATCGTATTATACCAGCGTGATACCACTTTCATTCCAAAACGAGTTTTGGTCGTGCCATCGTGGAGCGGCTCGACAATAAGGACCAGCCGGCTGAAGGCATACGGAGAAACCTATATAGCCTATATCCATCGCAGGTTCCATGACCTAACATTTTTTTTGCTCCATGTAGGAAGGCTGCACGAGGCCTCGGAGAAGGTCGTTCGTTCTTCGGCGATTGCAGCTGAAGGAGATGCGTGCAAGGAACTCCAATACTGCAGGCGCAATCGTGGCCTCCAAAATTCAAGCAAAAACCACTTACAACAACCAAGTCTCATAATTTTAATTCTATATCTTATAATAAAACTGCATAGAGAAATGTGAAGATTAAAAATAGTTTCAAAAGCTGAAATTTTAATCTAAAATATATATTTACTCCAAGAAAAAACATGGGAAAAATAACAGCCATTTGAACATTCTTTTATGAAAGAAACTTTTTGTTTTATATTACTTAAATTGTTCTATAATATTTCTGGAATGTAGGTCAAAAATATAATCTTTAAAACTGAATAAAAAGGTGGTTTTGAATTTCCAGATGATGTCAGACTAGTTCTTAAAATTCCAAGCTTAACGACTCTCTGGCTCATCTTTGACTTAATTAAAGAAGAAAGAACAGGAAAGAAATATTTAAATTTTCTGTTAGCGGTAAGAGACTACAATTTCTGCTTTACATTATTTATTATCTTTTTTTTGTCTAAAATATTTACTCATACGTTAATTTAGTATATAATATTTTCTAGTACAAGCAAAATATTTAAGAACGGTAGTATCAATTTACTTTTCAATTAAATATTTTATAGTCTTGTATGTTTATATAAATATAGAAAGAAACATAAAAGTAGATGGATTTATTCAAAACGTATAATCTAAACTAATCGCCAAAAATAAAAGAAAATAAATACAAAATGTTATATCAAATAAAATTTGTAGTATTTTTTTAAACAGGTGATATTTTATTATCTTTAAAAATCTAGCAGTTTTATTTGTATTTTATTCCTTAAAATAAAACAGGAATACGTTCATGCTTCGGTGAAAGAAAAAAGCAAAACGTCGAGTTAGAAAGTGCATGAATAAGCAGATCCGTGGATTCATCATTTCATCCTGCGAATTTATGAAAACGTCGCTGCAAAAATCTTATCTCTTCTTCCAGGAATCCGTTCATCGTCTGACGTCATCTCCGGGGCAACTTGGAGAACGGAGGTCGTGTGTCGCGCCGCCAGACGAAAGCTCGATACTCGGTGCGGGCGGCCAATGGGCGCGTCGCACAAACTTCGCCGGAGCGTGTTGTCGCCGTCTGATCGCCGGTTCCCTCCAGTCGAGTCGCGACCGCCGAAGTGTGAACGTTGTTCTTGCACAGCTGATCGACACCACGAATTTTTGCTATCCACTGTAAACGCGCGCGCGGGCCCGTACCTCGTTACAAACCCGAAGCGAAAATGGCCTGTAATAGAGCTGCAAAGTCCGGATTTGCCGCGGAGGCGCAGAGAAAGGTAAGGCTCTTTTTGTCAATCCTCTTTCACTTCCGTAAACACGGTCGCTAGCATTCCTGGCATCCTGACCTAGTCAACCACCACCCCCTCCACTTTAGCTCCGGGGTACGTGGACTCGACCTACTGAGGGTGCATTCCTGCGCAAGCGTGCAACCCTGGTCGACGTACTAATTCGTAAACGTGCATCTGGTGGTCGGTCAGCCGGGCATTGTTCAGCCGAGGTGGCAAGGTCAATCATGATGATGCACGTAGCACTAGATTATCATGCAATGAAGCTAATGTTCGTGTGAAACTATTAAAAGTTAAATGCGTATTTAATTGATATCGCTAAATTAATAAGTGATGAAAACTCTCGCGGTGTATCATATTGATTCTCTGATACCATTATTTTGACTGACCTACATACACTCCACTATGGCTACAGGGTGGAGTGAGAATTCAGAATGATTTGAGGGTGGCAGGATAGTCTAAGCTGTGGAATTACGGAATATCGTCAGACATCATATTGATTATCGCTAATATAATAAATCAGTTCAATTAGTGTCAATATTTTGAATCAGACCATTGTGATTTGAAACGACGAAAGTTATTCTAATTTTAAAATGTAGCAATATTGTAATTTAAGTAATCTGATTTTACATTTATCAATATTTACAGATATTCAGATATTAAAATTTATTTACTTTTTCTTTATGGTATCTCGTATGCTTTATTTTTTATAATTTCGTATGAAGAAAGAGTTTTATTCTTTGCGACACGATTTTAATTCGTGATTTTCGTGTAAATATAGTTATTACAAAAAATTACAGAGTCCATATCAATACAGTGTGTCAATACGATAGTAAATAATGAAGCAGGCTTTCACTATTTGTATTCTCGCATTCGTTCACGTAGCTCGTGTGTTTACATTATTCAAATACCAATCGAACACACGATCATCAAGAAACTCATATGAAAAATAACATAAAAGATTAGAAACTAAATTTTAAACAATTATTTTCCGTCATATCTATTGAAATATCATCATATTTATTGAAATTTTGACAATTCTTGTTTTCGCCACTAGTATACATAATCCTTCCATTTCGATTATGTGAAGATTTCGAAATCCATTACGATTTTTTTATAAAAAATATCGTTATAGGGATGAGAAAAAAACGCGCGTAGCAATTAGCAAAAGAGTATCCAGTCTTGGCGAACCTTTGTTGAGTTTTATGCAAGCGTATCGTTTATCTCACAGCTGTGTTTAATGTATACTTTACATTTGCTCGGTTCCATACACGTACTATTCTGAGACAAAACAAAATTCTCACTGCCATAAGTTACTTTATAATGCAAATCCATATAGGTGTCTAAGTCGTGATACTTGTTAGTAAGTCATTAATATCCATTCCAATACATACAATATAAATAAAAATGGATCAATATAAATTCTTGGAAAGATAATTAGCAATAAAATTCTTCATGAAAAAAATTGAATAAGATGATGCAATACAATTTTAAAAGTTTATTATGCTGTCATAAAGCTCGATCACTACGATAAACGATAAGAGATATCTTCTACAAATTTTTTTAAGGTTTGACACAAGACCTGAAAATATTGTTTTTTCAATATATCATTAATTGAATTAAAATTAAAAAATAAATATTTTTAAATAAAAGAAAAAATATATATATGTATATACGTATATTGTATAATACACATAAATTAATATTTTTTATTTAATTAGAATCTTTTATTTTTAATATTTTTTAAAAGTCATTTTTGAAAAGTTGTGCGCAAACATTATTATTTTAAATACAAAGAACAATTTTTGACAAAAATTTTTAATCATTTTACGCGCATTTTGGAATGTTAAGAATGGAGAAATAACTTATATAAATTATTAAATATATTTCAATTATTTGTTTGATGCGTAGATAACGCGATAAGGAATCGTGCATGTGTAATCTCATGGTAAATAAACAACTTGATAATAATGAAGAACGAAAATGTAGTTGTATTTAAAAATAACATGTGCGTTTCAGTGTACATTTAGTATCTCAATGTTTCCGTTAAGAAAAAATCAATATCTAAATAAAATAAAAATCGAACGATGCTCTTGCGATGCTTTTCGCATTTAAATCTCTGTTCATCGCAACTAAAAATTATTATAAATTTTATCACAATTCAAATACACGATAAAAGTTAAATTTGCACCGAAATATGTTGGTATACACTTTTGAAAACTGCATCTGTCATTCCGGGCCGCGACTTTGATTCTTTTTCATTACCTCAGGTATCCAGCGGTATTTCGGTTTCGATGCGCACACGTTTCGTTCCGTAAGCAGCAACAGCTGCTAGGCGGTCGTTTCTTTCGAGGGGAATTAAAATGAGATCCAGTTGCCGAAGAAGGGAGCGTCCCTCGCGAAACTTGTTGGCCATGGTATACTTCTTGGACGTGTTGCACCCCTGCCCTCCTTCGTCAACAATCGAAATTGTGTTATTCTGCAACGAAAGCCAATAGTGTTCTTTCGCACGTGCACCAGCATGATCGGTTTGACTTTTTATTTCTTATCCTTCTACAAGCGTTGCAGAAATTGTGTTAATTTTCTAGTGTTAGTTTCGTAATATTGCGCAAAACTTATTCCGAGACCGGTTCTTTACGAAAAGTTGAAGAGTTATGTTTTAATGAATCGATAATTTAGATATTTACATAAATTCTATCTATATATTTTGGAATCGACGATTGAGAATATAAAGTTGCATTAAATAAATTAAAGGAATAATATTTTAGTTTCTATTTTTTGGCGTATAATAAATAATGAAAAAGGATATTTTTTTGTACACTAAGAAATATTTTTATCAGCAATTTCTTTGATATCAATTAACACTTAAACGTTTTTACATTGAGCACTTGAAGTACTTAGAAATAGATATGATGTAAAGCACTCGAGCTTTATTTTTTTTCGAGGAAAGTAAGAACTTTAGTAACAATAATGAATGTTTATTGAGAATGGAAATATACCGAATGTTAACCACATATGTAGGCAGTGGTCATTTTTATCAGTTGTTTTCTTTCCTTTGTATTATGTAATTTTCTGACATATAAAACAAGCGCATAGTGAATTTTTATATCATGATGATCCTTATTTTATTATTATACAATTGCGATAAAATTATAAATCATAATTAAACTTATATGAATTATATGCTCAATTTTTTAAAAATACAACCAAAAGTGTATTTTCGACAAAATACGTTTTTTTTTGCAGCAGAGAATTTAATAATTTGTTTATATCTTGTGAAACTATTATTGACAATAAGCAGTTTGTCGTATTGTAAAGAAATTATCTCGCACTTTACTGAAAAAATAAAAGGAATCGTTAAGGTAAAAATATTTTGCAAGTTACAATACCGAAAGATATTCGTCGCAAGGTTTGCGGAGAAGCTCGCACTCATTACGAACCAAGATATGCTTATCGTCTATGGAATGCAGTTCGAGCCGACTCGTTATACTTCACCGGTACAAAATCATTTGTCTCAGAATGTTACGTTGCGTGCATTAACTATGACATTGCATATTGCAAATTGGCAATACAAAAGTCTTTTAACGAGAAAAGAAATTTAATCGCAAATTTGAAACTTGTTATGCAATACCTTTACAATAAATTTTTTTTTTTTTTAATTCTATTTTGCAGAGAAAAATGTTTTTAATATTGAAAAAAATAAATAAATCTAATTTTTTATGAAAATTATGCTGAGAAAGAACACTATTAATAGTTAGGAAAATAGTATCATATTTTAATGTGCAAGGAAAGACGCAGAATGTTGATTAATAAATTCATTATAGCCATAATCGTTCGTAAATATACCTTACTTCAGATAGCTATGCACTATGATTCCAAGGTAGTGTTCATCATATGATTATCACTATCAGCGCTATAAATTAAAAGCGGTGAGCCATGACCACCTCCCATAATTGCTGAAGTTCAACGTGCCTGCCTGTTTGTATAGCTGACAGACGAATAAATGCATATAATGAGTAATGACTAACATCAGGCGATAATATCATAGGCATTACGATTCTGAGCGAACCTATTTTCTCTGGAAAAAATCAGATTGTTTTCATTAATTGACACAAAGGCAAATATTATCACAAGCGTGACACAATCTCTGTCAGCGCTCTTTGAATATCATAGCTAATGTTACTATCATGACGAAGTGGAGCAAACACTTCAGCGCATTCCATATTGCAATTTTGCATCGAAGATATACGGATATACTGCGATATTGTTTAGTACTATTGCGTAGTAAATATTAACAGAAATTAACATCTATAAATAATATATATACATATATTATTTTTTATCCTTCTTGTTTTACTGTTATTTATAGAATGATGTTGAAGAAAAAAAATTTTCTTGGTTTCATAGGTATTATCTTTTTTTATATATGCAATTTTTTCTTTTTGCATACATGTATTGTACATATAGTATACTTATATGCATGGTGTGCTATTATTTTGTTCTACATTATTATCTTCCCCGAAATGTGATTTCACATTAACTTACCGATGGTAGGATTTCTTCTACGAATGCTATACGATGAATGTGTGGTATTATACCCGCATTCTAAAAATAGAGATGCTTCATCCCCGAAGAGGATATCTGTATTAACGGCCGGAAGTAGAATAAAGTGGTTTCCGTTCTAGGCGCGAATAATGGAGAATAAGGATTCTTGCGCGCGACTTATTGTTAATATTTTTATGTCTTTACGCGGACAACAAATAAGTCATGTGATATATAAATCTTGTTGTTTTCTTACATCAAGTTCATAAATTACATTAATCAGTGGAAAATTAAAACTTTATTAAAATAGAGAAAAACAAATTCACCTCTCGTGAATAAAATTACAATAAAATTAATTATACTTCTTATAATTTATTCTAGAAGTATTTTAGAAGAATTTTATAACTTTATCATGAAGCCAATTTATTGGATCAGAAGTTTAGAATCCACAAAGTCGACATAAATGAAAACCACATAACATTGTTCGATCTTATCAAGCAAATTGCGGTATAAACTCCGGGGATGACGTGATCATGTTCGGCATATCATTTACGTGAGGTATTACAACTCTGATAGAAGCATTATCGCATTTGATACTTCGAAAACGAATTACATACATGCATCAGAATCGGCGAATAAAATGACCACACACTTTCGTATCGAATTTTATATGCAGATTAATTTGCGTGATTATCATTATAAATATTTTTGATATTTCAAATATTATTGATTATTTATACACGAATACTTCAACAAATATTCTTTGTCCGTATGCAAGATGATTTGAATTTTATTACGTATCCTGCAAAGCTTATTTAGAATGCACATGTACTTGTATATTCTGTGCTTATCTGCATAATGTCGTTGTAGGAAGCACTTAATCATAGAACCAATTCATTGGATCAGAACGTAATGAAAACGTAACATCATTGATCGTGAGGTTTATCCTGCCAGAAAACTTTCTCCATATTGTGACTCATTCCGGCATAACTTCTTCCTTATGTCATACCCGTCGGATGACATAAGACATAGGATGGCTTTAATTATCGATATTTCGCACATATACTTTATTACTTGAGCAAACGGTTTCCCTTTTTAAGTGGATTAGTCGGACACTCCTATATGTAACGACAGTTAACAGCAATTAACGATAGTGAAAGACAGTTTCATCAATAATTGAATTAAAAAAAAAAAAAAAAAAACACTGCATCTTGAAAAAAGTTATAAAGATATAGCTGCAGAAATATTAATACAGATGGACATAAATTGCAGAAGTATAAAATGGAAAATAATATGCGTCACGCACTCGATATTATGACATTCCTTTAGATAGCTCACACAATAGCTCGTTTCCGATTGCAAATGCAGAAAGTGTCAATGGATACTAATCACACAGATCCTTAATTACACATATCTTGAAAACATTCTTGATAATTTTTCAAACATCCACTTTTCTTTAATATAAATCTACTTAATCATCGTGTGAATAGTTTATTTACATAATTGGACTGTGAATTATGAATAATTTATCTCTCGAAAAGACACCGGATGACCGAGTTTCAGAGATCTCGTCATGACCTCGGTAGGAACCCCATGTTCTGACCTTGCATTCTTTTCAATTAGCGGCTATGGGTTCCCATCGCTCTCGCAAGAAGTCATACAAACGAAAGAGAGTTTCCCATGCGCAAAAAATCTTTGCAATTAAAAGTAACGCGAGTTTTACAAATTATTGTGCAAATTCATTAAAATATTATTTTAAATTTATAAAAATTTAGAATTGACAAATATTATGTAAAGAAAATTTATTTTATTAAATGAAAATATTTTATTCGGAAGAAAAGCTCGTTGAATTAAAAAATTGATTACATTACATTGATAAAATATATGTGTATACGTTTGCCGTCTTCGTCTCTGCATGACTTTCGCTAGTCTTCTCATTAATCATTTACACACGCACCGAATGCAGTTTCTTGTAACGTATAAAACCTCAGAAATATGTGTTCGTAGCTCGCGCGAATTTAAAGATGACGTTATTTCATGGTCTCCGTCGTGATGAATATCCCAATATGTATTCAAGTTTTTTAAATAGCCAGACTTGTATGGCAACGCGCGCACGTCTATATATAAGAGTCAATAACGCGTCTGTTAAGTAATCAAGTCAGTTCGCGTGACTTTGGTACCAAATACTAATATCGGTTCAATTACATAATTGCATATAAACTAGCCATATTGCTCGTTATGATAATGATATTGCATTACGGATGTTTGTTAGAAATTAAACGTATCCAATATCGAATGTCTATTTCTTGTGTGCCGTCAGAAACCGTAATAGCTAATAAACTACGAATGCGGGCTTTTCTTTGAAGTTTTTTATACGGGCAGTAACGTACAATTTAGAATGACAACTTATTATGACTGACAATAAACTTCGCATTTTACAACATATAAATTGTGAAATATATCATGTTTCAAATGTATTTAATTTAATAAATAATAATTAAACGACTTTAATGAAGGAAAATATGATCGATTATATTTTGTTATAATTTAAAAAAATGAAAACAGTTTTACGGCATAATTAATTAATCATAATTACGAGAAAAAATGCTTTAACATATTATTCAATTTACTTAAATCGAGTTTTAATGGTTTTGTTCTGACAAATTTTACTTAATTACTTTACGTGTTAATCTATGTGAATTCAGGATAACTCGAGAAATAATAAGTAAAAAAGACTACGAACAGATTGTTAGGAAAACAGTCTAGACATCTAATTTGCCTCTTCAAAGTAAGAAAATAATAATGATCTCTTGCATTCTTTGTTGCATTTTTTTATCGTATTCCAATACAGGCAAAGCTGTGATTCTCTTTCAAGCTGACCGCTCTCTTCTCGTTTAGAGGTCCTTATATGGTCAAGAACAACCGGGCAACCTTCGCGTTTAAAAAATCCTCGAGAAACACGTATGCGCAGATAAGCCGCGTAAAGATTATGCAATTGATCGGCCTTACAAAGTGGGTCAATAATTTTGTCGTATACGCGTCGCATCGATTTGCGATAAGTTCGATCGCTCGTAACGAGCGTCCGCCTTTTAAGGATAGTTGTTAGGTATAAACTTCCTTTAGAGAAAAGATGCTTTAGAGTACAGCATAAAACGCCAATCTTGTGTCGACAGTTTTGAAGCATCAAAGAAAATATACTCAATTTCTGTCGTATTGGAAAATTGTGATATGTGCTTATGCGGTTAAAAGATTCTTTGACAGTCTTTTACATCACTCAACATTTTAATTGTTAATATATTTTTGTTTTATTAATCAATTATTACTTTATATAGAATTGCATATTTCTTTATCAAATAAGCTGGGAAGACTTTGAAGCTATTAAAGTATTACATGGAAAAATTAGTATATGTTCTTTTCCAAGCCACTCCATCAAAAAGTGATCTAAGCACGTTAAAAGTGTGAGAAGCCAATTTATTAATTAAACGCTGGAATATTCACATTAGCTAATTGTCACATGTTTCGATATGAAGCCGTATCTATCTATCAAGCATCTGGCAAGATTGCGATTACTCCAGTCAATAAGTAAAATGACTTTGCTCATCGCGACATAGTCGAGCAATTCAATCTGGCTTGCGCTTCATTGACAGCAGCAGGCCTCTGACCTAATTCTTGCGACCGTGAACGTGTGAACGTGTTATTACACATGAGCATCAATGTCATTGCTATAGAAGCACACACAGCGAAAGAGTGCATGATAATTCTTTAATTACAAGCACTTGGCTTTTTCGCACTTTTAACGCGCTTAGATTATTTTTTTTATGACACAGCTTGGAAAAATAAAACATACTAGTTTGCCTATGTTTCTTAAAACTTTAACAGTTTTAAAGTCTTTCCAATTTATTTAACAAACGCGCAATATGAATCTTATTAGACTAGAAAGTATTCAATCATAATAATTATTAAAATACAAGCAATGCGTTTATAATTTATACGTACGTATATTTTATGCGTAGAATAATTTGATTATTGTATAAAATATCTTATAAATTGTCTTCAATACTTTAAAGTTAAGTCTTCATAAAAATTATCGAGGCGATTGTTTTTCTAAAAAAAAAAAACTAAGTTATGGACTGTAATCAACAATGATATCACGAGTGTAATATCACGAGACTTAGAAAAATCTAAAAAAAAACTATCAGTTTGTAAACTCTAATAATCCATATAAGTTCCAACATCATTCACGTGTGATAAAGGCGAGATTATCTTGTAAATAAATCAATACTTTGCTCCTGTTTCGCACAGAAAAATTCTGATCTACAATCATGATGCGAGATATATAATCTTGATAAATTCCTTTGCAATTCTCATTAACCGTAATATTTGCAATTTCGTATTATTTTTCATAATGGATTATTTGTTGTACAGAATATTTTCAGTGAAAGTCATACATTTCTTTTTTCCATATATAAGTATAACTCATCAATATATCTTACACATTTTGAAATATTGATCGACAAAAATTGTTTTTCAAGATGTCAGAAAAGTTCAATTTTTCGAATGTGATTAATTTCATCAAGTTTGCGAAAGAGAAGTGCGACTCAGATTTCCTTTGTGGTTTCGGGATGCATAAATTTCACTTCCGACGTGATCTAAACACGTGCTGCTCACACGTGGAATTGTGACTCTTGTATAATTTTTAATTTAAAAGATACTCTATGCCTTTTTAAAAGAGCTTGAAGTTTAAGATCGTACGATGTGCTAAGGAGGTATTTTTACATGGTTTCGTATCGCACCCTTTTCCTACACTTCTCCTTTGCCGTCTGCTTCTATATAAGGGCCACAGACGCACTCTTTCATCTCTCGGAACTTGATATAAGATAACCATTGCTTCTTGATCGCGTTGTTGATTTGGATTATTTGTACAACGCTTTCTACGAGATAACATCGTCGCAGATTATATTGTCGGCGTTTAAAAATTTCATGTTTACTTGCGAACGTTTATGTTAAAGTCCCACCTGGATCTTGTTATTTCTAGTATGTGAAGCATTTAATCTCTTTTTCAGAAATATGGCTTTTTAATTGATTGCGATAAATTAAATTATTCAAAGTTTGTAAAAATAAAAAAAAAACAGAAAATTTATAGACCAATTAAATTAGAATTAATAGTTTGTGACATGCAGTTACTGATAAATTATATAAAACAAATTTATTGGTTCTTTTTGAATTTGTGCTCGATTTGACTTATTAGTGTGCAATATATTTATAATATCAGTTATTCTTGGTAGGGGTCTGACCATGATATTGATAAGATAAACAGTTATCCGGTGATATTATGTGTCAACAAAATTGTCAACATGTGAATTTGTAACGCGAATTCTTTTCTATCGATGTCACGAATTATTATTACTTTTACAACTATTTTTACTGCAAAGTTAAAGTATTTTTATGACAAAACGGTAATCATAGTATGATGAATATCTGTTTTTGAGAAAAATATTTAAGATTATTTATCAATTATATTAAAGATTAAATATAATCACATCTTATTAGTCTGCTTTATATCTTCGTGCAAATAAACAATGCCATAAAATATTTTCGATGATAAAATATCAAATCAAGTATCAAATATTTAATTACGCAAAGTTAAACGATGTCTGCGAGGTGAAATTTACACCACGTTGTCGTCTCGTCCACTTTTCGTCGTGCTTTATGCATGAAAAATCGCTCCAAAATGTCGCGTGACTTTGGCGCGTATGCTAAAATCCCTCGCATGTCACTCTTTTAACGTTAATGAAATTATCGTGCGCTTACTTAATGCCTAAATATAGAAGCGATCGCGTTCCACATTGTAACGACGATGGCCGCAGTATCGCGTCCTGTGCTCTTTAAAGAGAATGCCTTGATATCATCGAGGAATGTGCAACTATGCGGAACACGGACAAAAGTAAACGACCGCACGTAGACTGTATATATATAACCAAGTCGTCTAGCATTTTTTTCTTCTAAAATTAAAATCTTGAATTGTATCAAATAACAAAATCTTTTATTTATAATAATTCTTAAAATTAATGCAGAGATCTAACGAAGATATTTAGCTTTACACCATAAAATATTTTTGCGAAATTGATTGCAAATTTTTTAGTATATTAGAAAAGAAATTCTCATTAATATTACTGAAACCGTTGAGATTGTGTGTGTGTGTGCGAAATGGCTCAATATGTACGTATAAGTTTCGAGTGAACAAGTTGGATGCAGATTAATTCCCTGGCAATGGTCTGAGTGACGTCTCAGGTGAAAGTAGATACCGTGAGCATGAGAATACCTGGCACAAGATTCGTGGCATAGCATTGTCCACTTTACTGCGTCCACTTCGTCATTTGTATGTAACGTTCGATACATTGTAATAATCTGTTAACAATTACACTGCTGTAAAACAATAATGAAAAGAAGACGGTATAAAGTAATTTTAAATAAGAACTATGTAAGAACACAGCTTAGAATGCACAAATTCGGCCGCGACAAATTATTTTCCACAGAATACTAGAATCATTTGGGAGTGCGAAGAATCGACGTCATATAATTTCAATAATTCGAGTAATAATCTCTGTTAGAAAAATGCTTGAAACGTGTCTCTTGTATGCAATACATCTGTACACAGGCATTCATTTATACTTTTTATGGGCGATAGTGTTTTCAGAGAAAACAAATCGCGGAAATAGTTTCGGGCTGGCATCGAATCGCTTTACAGTGACGCACCGAAAATCTGAAACTGCATCCGCTGTAAAAACACTTTCGCGGGAATACCAGACACCAGACCCGACAGTATATTATTATAATTAAACGCGCCCATCATGATGCAAAATATGCAAGATATTCATGCAGCATATCACGATTAATTCGATATTGATTTTATCTTGATCAAATTGTCGAAAAGTGATGTATATGCGGCAAATTAGAAATAATTATATATACATCTTGAAGGCTTTCTAAAAATGAAATTTTAAAGATGTAAAACAGATAAAATTGTATTTTTTATTTTATTATAAAATTGGCTTTGATGGAGAATTTTAATATAATTAAAATTCGATGATTGAGATATGTTGAAAATTAAGGTTTAATTTAGAAAAGAAAAGATCAAATTTTTACTAAGCAGAAAACAACTCGAAACTTTTAGATGAAAGGAACATGATAGGTGCAGGATACCTTCTATACGGTCCCTCGAAGTGCATCACGAACCGAGACACCGTATATCTAACGGAATATGCATACTGCAGGAAGATGAATGCCGAGGGTCCATGCTTGGAAACCTTTCCTTTTTAGGCAATCGCACATATAGGCAGGTAACCATTCGCTTGGAGTTTGCTAGAAGTTATCGATTCTCCCTCTTATATGAGATATTCAATTGTCATTATTAAAATTAACAACAGATTTTTTAGCAAATAGGTCCCTCGATATATAAAAACAAGTCTGATATGAACAATAAATTTAGTAATAACATAATAATAATTTAATCATAATAACCATAATACATTATTGAAAAATTTTTTTAAACATGACACTAATAGTCTTTATATTTGTATTACTAAAAATGTTTACATTTTTAACATTAAAAATATTATAATATTATAAAAATATTATAAAAATATTACAAAGGAAAAATTATGATTTTTATGTAGCTCTTTGTTCCCTGTCGTGTTCCCTGAATACTTATATTCACGGTCAAAGATGCACGAGTTACATTGAAAGAACAACGAACTGGTGTTGTGATGGATTAGGTCACTGACTCTGGCAATGCTCATGTCGCAGTCCCTACAGGATGTGTTACTTGGTACATTAGAACATCGCATAATTAATAAGCGGCTCTCCACATAACATCAAAGCCCTGACCTGCGACCGAGAAAACTCGGAAACATAATAGCATTGCTCATTGCGTATTATTTTTAAGAGAATAACGTGTAAATTTATTGATGTTACAGATCAATAGCAAATACAGCGAGGAGCTGGCGCAGGAATGTCTGGAATGGATCAAAACAATCACCGGCGAAAACATAAATACCAACGGGGACATGGATAATTTTTATGAGACTCTGAAGAATGGCACCTTGCTGTGCAGGTATCAGATGTTAAAAAACTGTCGAAAAAATCGATTTAAGAATGCTGAAAATACAACGAAGTAAAAATATTTTCGATAATCATATTTCTCCTCTGTGTTTTCCTAGGCTGGTGAATGATATCAAAGAGGGTTCGGTAAAGAAAATTAACAACACAACGTTGGCCTTTAAATGCATGGAGAATATAAATGCTTTTCTCGAGGCTGCAAGGGCATTAGGTGTTCCGGCGCAGGAGACCTTCCAAACCGTAGATCTCTGGGAAAGACAGAATCTAAATTCTGTTGTTATTTGCTTACAATCTCTTGGAAGAAAGGTACAATATCGTTTCACAAATATGAATGTACCGAGTGGCTAAAAATTCAATATATTGACTCTATTAATTCTTAATAATGTCTCGGAAATGTCGATTCAAATATATTATAAGGATTGTATTTTTGCAGGCGGGTAATTATGGCAAACCAAGCATCGGTCCTAAGGAGGCGGATAAGAATGTACGCAATTTCACGGAAGAGCAGTTGAGAGCTGGGCAGGGCGTAATAAGCTTACAATACGGCAGTAATAAGGGTGCTAATCAAAGCGGTATCAATTTTGGAAACACCAGACACATGTAAACATTTATTTCCGCATTCATGCCGGGAAGGCAAAATCGCTCTATTTTCATCTGTCCTGACTTTGTTTCCGCAACAAGTACTCTTCTTTAGATATAGCATACTGCATAATAAATGTTCATCGAGGTCCAAAATAAAAAATATATTGAATGGTGCATAAAATATCCCCTATGCGCAATAGGGGCTAAGAAATATAAGTATGAGATTTTCCAAATAAAAGTGACAAAAGATATAATTTAAAGAAAACGCGATTGAATTTTTGGATGCATAAAGGGATTTTTCATTGCAGTAGTTATTTTATTTTTAATCTAAATATTTTTTTAGAGAAGTTTTCCGCCATTTTTCAACAATCTGCAATTTAAATTTATCGAATTTATTTTTCTGTCGTTTAAATTTTTGAAAACTTTTACTGCTAGACTGTGCATCCAAAGGTTGAATGAATCATATTTAGGTTTTGTGTTAATGCAAATTATTTAATTTACTTTTTCATTATCTTATGTCACTTCTATTTCGAACCTAATGATTCAGAATCGATGTCAATATGATGTCATATTTACCGTACATCTATGACGTAAGCATGATAAAGTAAGTACTCTGAGAAGTACATAACATTTTATTTCCTATTAGCCTGGTTATGTGACAACTTAAAGTGAATCTTTTTATACGTGTATAGCACGTATACTAATGAGTAAACTGTCGTATTTCACAATTTACAACGCGACTGTGTAGCTCTCAGGATAAAAAATACATAAACATTCTTATATGTTATAAAAGAACAAAGGTGATTAGCATTAAGCTTGGACAATTGCTATATTTGTTAAATATTATCAAGTTATACGTGAAAGTCTCGGTTTTTAATTAACTGTGCTGTTGTCACCGCAGTTAAACATTTTTCAAATTCAATCTGTCTTATAAATTCATGTTACACGTGAGATAATTATTAAAATTATTATATGATGAATGATATATGATTATATATTAAGTATTTTGTACAAATATATATTGATGGTTAGAAGAAATAATTTTTCATGAGTTAATAAACAATGCATCAATAAGTGATTTTTGCATTAAATGTTACTTATGATGAAACACAATTATGCTGTATTTTTAATTACTCTATCCTAAATTGCAATTGATATTCTTTCAGAATAATATATTACATGTTTAAGTTTTTCAAAATATTTTATTTTAAAACATATACAATGTAACACTACCAACAAAAAGAAATATAGCCTCTAATTTCAGTTATTTATCTATTAAAAGGATAATAATCCAACCCACTATTATGTTTAAATTCGTATTTATTCCTGTTCTGCTTCTGTGCCATTTTCATCATTTCCTGGACGCTAGGCCTATATAAATAAAATAAAACATTGAGATATAAGTTATATAATAAGTCATGAAAAATAAGACTGCAAACCATACCTATATGCCGGTGGTAACATCTCTTTATGGAACGTACATTCTTTTTTGATTGGTTCATTTTGTTTGTATATCTTTAGTCTAACAATATCAACATCTCTATTGCATTCATCAAAAATTTTCTCTAATTGATTTGGAGGTGCATCAAAACATATGAGAAAATGACTGAAAGTATAAGATAAAGTTTGCTTATGTATATATATTTTTTTACCTTTGCTTGGATATATAATAATAAAAACTAATTTATTTCAATTTAATACAAAATTAGTTTCTTAAATCAACATTATTGATATAAGTATAATCTTACTTTGCTTCTCTGTGGACATGTTGATGTGACTTAATTTTGCATGGAAGCTGTTTCAGTCCCCAATTTTCCATTTTTCTGATAAAACCACCAGTATTAAATATTGTTTCGGCTGTTCTTTTCAAAGTTGCCACCAATTCTGGCTGCAAAGTATCAAATTCTCTTGTTGATTATTTTAGATTTTAGATCATAAGAATACATCAACACAGATCTTTTTGTGACAGAAATGTCACAGAAAGATTTGATGTTATTTTTATAAAATAATAACTTAAATTACATATTAAATTATCGTACCGCTTTATTATTATACAAAATAAAACATAACCTAATACATTGTAAGATAATACCTTCTTTATGATGCGTATCATCAGGGGCATTTCGTATGTCGGCATGTTTGTTTATCCAGATACAATTTCCTAATTTAATATAATAATAATATAACTTTATTATATATCTTAACTAATTAACTTTTTTTAATCCACAGTATACCACAGACAACACTTGTAAATATCTAAAATAGACCATGAGAATGTAAACTTATAGATGCGCAAACATAAGTTTGTGTAGTGTGATATAGCATTACTATAGAAAATTTTATATCCAATAGAAGAGGTTATTTTCTAGAAGCAAACATGTCATCAGCTAAAATCTCTAGAAGGCACATTTTCCTATTGGATATCAAAATGTTTATAGGCAATGATTATCTGTGGTGAAACGAACAAAATTATAATTAGTAGCCGTCTATGAGTAATCTTATAGTCTATGGATTCATTGTGACACAGAAAGCAAGCAGAAGGCAAGTAGAAGGCAAGTGTCGATTGGTGTCGATTGGTGTCGATTGTAGAAGCATGATACTTTTTTTAATTCGTATATATAGTAAGTATATAAGTATTGATCGAATGATAAAAATCTACGGCATTAAACATTATTGTAACTGCAATTTTTTTAGATATTTTTCAATTGTAATACATTTTTTTCAGTGCTATATTACCAATAGCAAGTGGTATATTGTAAGATACGTATTCTAGAAAAGTACTGTATCGTCTTTATAGCTTTATATTTTTTAAAATGGCAACAGAATTGCTAAATGACAAGAGTTATGAGACGAGAGAAAACGTTCGTCGTCAATTTTATAAGAATCGAATCACGAAAGATAATATTAAGTTGGAACTTGACGAAAACGAATCTCAAGATAAGAGACGTAAACTCTTGTTGGAATATCAGAAAAAGTATGTATAAAATTGTACAATTTAAAAAATTACTCTATTGTTAAATTTATATTTTTGTATGTAAAAAGAAATATATTAATAGATGTTATTAAATCAATGTGTGAAAATATGTTATTAGTGAATACTTTATAAAACTACAGTAGTAAAATAAGGATTAATGAAGGTCAATAAAATTTAATTTGTTTTAACGGTTGAAATAAAAGTTCAAAGTAGATTGTAGACTTTTTGTGCAAAAATTTGTAGAAAATTTAGAATTGTTATAACTAATATTCTACAATTCATATTTTTATTTTCTTCTACTATTGTAATCTTATATCAAAAAAGATTTCTTCCTTTCCTCATAAAAATGATATTTGTAGACATAGAGAAGAAGCACTAAATGCTGCACGTGGTATATTGCAAGACATATATTTTTCTGAATTGGAAGATGAGGAGTATATGGATACGGAAGAGCATTCTTCATCTTCTAAATTACAATATAGATCCAAAATAAATCGAATGATGATGTCAGAATGGATGCTAGATGTACCGCAAGACTTTTCGGAGAATTGGATTATGGTTCCATGCCCAGTAGGAAAACGAGTTAGACTGGTTTCAGGCAGGGTACTAATTTATTTTGTCATATTTATTTAATATTATGTTTAACAAACATTGATTTCAAATAAAGAATAATAATACTAATAATTTTGCAGGGTAAAACAAGGGCATATTCTAGAACAGGCGTGTTTGTTGCAGTTTTCTCTTCAGCTCTTCCAGGTGGAAATTATAATGCTAACATGCGCCATTCTGCTATTATAGATGCCATATGGATAAAGGAACGAAAAGTTTATTATGTATTAGACGTGTTGTACTGGAATAACTTGCCTTTTACATATTGTGAGGTATGTGTTACTAATGTATTTTGGAAGTTTATATGAAATATTTTATTTTATCAACAGCTTGATTTGATAAATCTTTTATTTTAGGCTGAGTTTAGACTATATTGGATCAATAGCAAACTCTCTGAGACAAAAGAATTTGAAATACATGATTCTGATATAAATAAATATCCTATGTTATCTTTACCAAAAATCAGCTGTGATTTAAATTTAAGTTCAGTTTTGACAGATCTTGCTCCTGAACTACATTCATTAGATGGATTTTTATTTTATCATCGCAATGCACAATATATTTTTGGGATTACTCCACTTGTGATATGGCTGAAACCTTATATGTTATCTGAAGCACTTGGGATATTTGTACCTTCACCATTTGACAATAAACCAGATAAATACGTAAATTTTCAACATCACGTTGAAAGTGTAAATAAAAAGCGGAAAAAAGGAAAAATTGTCATAAATATTGTAAGTTTATATATTATTGTAATGAATGTTGATTTATTTCTTTTGCTTGATTAATATTTTCTTTTTTAAATTTTACAGATGGAAGTAGAAGAAATGTAAGATAAGAACGCATTTGAAATATCATAATGATCTCAAATATGGACTATTTTTACTACGCAATGTACGTGTACAGTAAAATGTATAAATATATTTTTTTTAACGTAAAGAAAAATAAATTTGATTATATAAATATATAAGATTTTATTTGAAGGTAAATACATATTTAAGATAAATTGGTAGTTGTTTCTTTCTATAAAAATTGAAATAATATAGTATTCTTTTTGTTGATAAGTGTTTTTTTTTAATAAAAAATGGTGATTGTGTGTGTGTGTGTGTGTGTGTGTAATTAATGTAGTAATTATAATAACTATCTAAATTGCATATTTGTCATGTAATTAAGAATATATGAATAATTTGGAAGCATTCATATATCATCAATGTGTGATGTGTGGAATCTATCCAAAGCTTTCTCATTTAGGTACAGTAATATCTGATCCATAATTTCTTCATTCTTTATTTTTATCTAAAAAGACAAAATATGCATGTATAATAGATTACAAATGTATATATTAAATGTATTCTGAACTGTAAATGATTTTAATGTAAGACAAAAAGAAGAGATAGTAAACATAAAAACAATATACAAACTTACTTTATTTTCCATTATTGTTATTCCAGGCAGATTGATTCTACGCAATGTACATAATCCCAACTGTAATTCTGCTGTGTTTAACATTTGTGAATATAAAATTTCATAAAACATTTCTATATGTTGACGATCCAAAGATGTATCATTTTGATCCCTCGTAGTGCTGTAAATATCAATATAAGATGCACATTACAAATCATTTTGAATATTTTTATATAATTAAATGTTATTAATATTATACATACTCTAATATTTTTTTTAAAGCTAAAATATCCCATTTAACAGTTATAGTATCTGTTATAGTATTAGTAATAGTATCTGTCATAGTATCAATTATATCTGTAACTGGTAATTTTGGTACTATATATTCCATTTGAACTTCACCAGACTGCTTCTTTTTTGCCGTCATAATCACAATTGGAATAAACCAGCGTAAATCTTCCTCGTCAACTGATAGTGTAGTTATCAAACAGTCAAACATATAACTAATAATAGTATGCACTGCATCTATACAACTACGTGTACCACGACACAATAGAAGAGGTAATTTTATGGAGTTTTGTATGTTTGATTTAACCCGTTTGATGTTCCAGGATAATAAATATCCTTTATAAATGACTTTTTCTGCACCTTCTTCGTGATTACTGTCCTTGGCAAGAACTTGAATCTAAAACATATTTCCAAAGAAACTCAAATTTTGTTATATTATCCAATAATGTATACATTTAAACAAGATATTTAATGAGAAAGCTAATATAATATATATAATTATTAATTAAACCTTTATTGTTGGAGTGTCTTGATTTGGTTGAGATATAATATCTTCCATAATAGAAAAGTTTGCATCATAAACCACATCTTCTCGTGACAGTGTCCTTGCAATTTCTTCTCTTAATTTTTTGGAGTATAATTTGAAATGGATATCATCATGGTGAAAATCAAACAGAATAGATACTGCATAAATGTTCCATGTTTGGTCTACTAAAGCTGTAGTTTGTTTACACCAAATTTAAAGAGTAGAAAATATATTTCTTAAATATGAATGAATATTTAGACAATAACACAGAATAGATCAAATAAAATTATTAATATACATATATTACAATCAAACTATATTTTAAGATCAAAGATAAAAAAATCTGCATTATTAATCAATTTATTTGTTATAAATATATTATATAACTTTAAATTTCTATTTTTTAGTGCATGTGCATTATACCTTCAAGTCCTAAATTTTCAATTTCTTCGTCCTCTTCTAATCTCGTAGTTATATCAAATCGTTGTCGTTGTTGCATTCGCGGTGTGCGCGGTGTGTATACATTACTAGTTCTTGGTCCAACAGCATTTTCTACTGTGTGGTTCATTTTATTAAAGAATAAAAGTTATCAAGTGTCATATATTCTAAAATGGCTTAAACCGCATTGCATGTTATTTTTCAGGAGGACGCGGTACAAAAATTAATCGTAAGTCAATAGATTTAAAAACAATTAGAGTTAGAAACTTTACTAAAGTCAAGCGCGCCAATTCGCATGGCATGAATCACTTTAATATGTGATTGATATTATGCTATGTTATCACATGTGTGAATGGTGTTTTCAGTTCATACACCTTTTATTTTCTGCAGCTGTTTGTAGCGAAAGATGATTGGCTCTCGCTTCTTGTAGCGCAACATGTGTATTTTGTCCCATGTGTGCAGGAGCTATTAATTTTACGATCTATAATTATTTTATATATATATATATATATATATATATATATATATATATATATATATATATATTGCAATAATAATATATATTTCTATGATTATCACTTGTAAAGATGAAATATTATGAAAAATAGCTGCTAATACCAACTCTCAGTGATGCAAGAAACACAACCATAAATGTCAAAATCCGCCAATCACATTTGAGGCAGGTATCTGTCTTTTTTCTTCTCCTTTGATCACGCATAAGTTCGGGCGAGCACACTTGCACCTTTTAATCGATGCCGATGTAAACGTCGGTTGTGTTATGTTTTGTCTCCCGCGCAAAAAAGCAACAGTGCTCGAAAAGGTTAAGGACGACGTTGTGTTCTTATCTTTGGGGACGCAAGTCATATTACCCTGGATGAGCGCGTACGGGTGATTATGGCAACAATAGAGGTTTCATTCCTACCGAACGGGCCACCCGCGAAAATATTGAAATGGAAGGTACGCTCGGACACAATGGTCGCGACGGGTAGAGTGTTGTTGCTGTACCAAAATTCGACGCCAGATACGAACGAGAATGATGCCAAGGAGCCTGAGAAAAAGCTGCGAGCTACAACATTCGGCCGTGTTAAGCAAATCCTGGCCAAAGAGGGTGACATCGTTCAGCCTGGGTATGTGTTTTTCGCATAACTTTTGTTTACAGATTACATATGTAACTTGTCATTCTGTTTGATATGCAATGTCATAGAATGCATTTTATGCTAAAAAATTTGTATGAATGTTTTTGAGAAATTATAATGGTTCTTTTTAAAGAGCTAACTTTTTTTAAGGAAAGTATTAAGCATCGTTCACTCTGATAATAATTAGAATGTTGCATATTTTATATAATATCAAGTAAATATATGTATATTTATTTTTTTGGATACTAACAAGTGCTAAAAATACTAATTTTAATATTATCCAATGTTATAGGTATAAATTTTTATATATGCACAAATAAAAAATTTTGTATTTTCTAATTTACTGAAAATATATTTGAATTTTGTGATAGCTGCATAGTCCATTAGTGTTTCAGGCAAGTGATAGCTCTATTGGAAGGATGTACACACCCTACTGTTATGATAGACTTATGTGCGGAATGTGGCGCAGATTTAAGGGTACAAGAATCTGGCAAAAATGGAAATACCGCTGGAGTATCACAAGCTAGTGTGCCTATGGTACATAGTATACCAGAATTGAAAGTATGTCCAGAACTAGCTGAGAAAATTGGAAAAGAGGATGAGCAACGTCTTTTAAAAGATCGGAAGTTGGTGCTACTTGTAGATTTAGATCAAACAATTGTTCATACCACAAACGACAATATTCCACCTAATTTGAAAGTACATAGACATTTTATTGTACTTAATTTTTGGCAGTGAAAACTATCAGTATATAGGATTTATAAACATTTATCACAAAACAAGATTAATATTATACGTCAGTATTCTTTTTTCTTTTATAGGATGTTTTTCATTTTCAATTATATGGACCAAATTCTCCATGGTATCATACCAGATTAAGACCAAATACCAGGCATTTTCTCTCGGAAATGAGTCAGTTGTACGAATTACACATTTGTACTTTTGGAGCAAGGATTTATGCACACACTGTTGCATCATTGCTAGATAAAGATGGAGTTCTGTTTTCTCACAGGATACTTTCTAGAGACGAATGTTTTGATCCAGCATCAAAAACTGCAAATCTCAAGTATATAATCTTATAATTTTGTAATTTGTAAAATTATCTTTGGATATATCTTTTCGATACATAATATTACTACATTTAGAAATGGATTTTCTATTGTCATTTCAGAGCTCTGTTTCCATGCGGCGATGACTTAGTGTGTATCATAGACGATAGAGAAGATGTATGGCAAGGATGTGGAAATTTAGTTCAAGTCAAACCTTATCACTTTTTCCGTCATACAGGCGATATTAATGCACCACCAGGATTGGAAAAGAGTGACTTATTACGCTTGCCTGACCCGATGAATACAAATGAATTATGTGTAAATGATTTGCAGAATAAAGACAGTACGAATGGCGTGTCTGAATCATCAAGTGAACCCGCACAATTATCGTCAGATAATTCTTCAGAAAAAGAAATAAATCATCAAGAAGATAAAAAAGATGAGAAAACTGAAAACACAACGAACGAAACAAACGAAATAAAGAATGGAGATACCAAAGCAAGCGTTGGAAAAGATGAAGAGTCCAATGTTCAGTCTAACATTACAAATAAGGATGATAAAGAAAATAAAGAAATGCCGAAATCTGAATCTGAACTTGAACCTGATCCTGAACTTGAACTTGAACCAAAACCTGAACCTAAACCTGAACCTGAACCTGAACCTGAACCTGAACTATCTACAGAAAAGGATAGTAAACAAAAAATGCCAAAAGAGGAGAATAACATAATAGACGAAGATGATGATGATTATCTGTTATATCTGGAAGATATTCTTCGAAGAATTCATACGGAATTTTATGCTACATTGGATCAAGGCAACGGTCGAAAATCTTTGCGGGATATAATCCCACGAGTGCGTTCGCAAGTTTTGAAAGGATTATGCTTGACTTTTAGCGGTTTGATACCTACTCATCAGAAGCTTCACCAAAGCCGCGCGTATAAAGTTGCGAGAGCTTTCGGAGCAGAAGTAACTCAAGTAAGAAATTCATATTTATAATTGTCAATATATTTTGTTGTATTTCTGTAAGTAATAATGGAATTTTACCAGGATTTGACAGAGAAAACTACACACTTAGTCGCCATTAGAAAGGGTACGGCAAAAGCGAACACAGCTAGAAAAGATGCAAACATAAAGATCGTAAATCCGGAGTGGTTGTGGACGTGCGCAGAGCGCTGGGAGCACGTGGACGAACGTTTATTTCCTCTTACAACACAGGTATAAATATAATTTTGCAATGTTGAGTTAAATTATTCCGTTTTTACGATACATTGCTATTTGAAATATACATCGTTTCAACATTAATAATAAACGTAAAGTATTGTAGGCCCGCGGATCGAGAGTACCACCGCCACACTGCAGTAGTCCCGAACGTATTGAAGACATAGAAAATGACAGCGCAAGCTCTTTCGCCAATTCTATTAATCCATTAATGTCGTTCACTCAAGAAGAGATCGAATTTATGGATAAAGAAGTAGACGAAGACATGGAGGAACAAGATATAGTTTTTGAAGATGGGGAAGATATGGAAGATATGGAAGACATGGAAGATATAGAAGATATGGAAGATATGGAAGATATGGAAGACATGGAAGACATGGAAGACATGGAAGACATGGAAGACATGGAAGATATAGATGACATACAAGAGTGTGGTAGAAGGATACATCGACGAAGTTCTGATTCCGAAGATTCTATGAACGGTAAAGTTTATTATTGTGAATGATATATAATTTGCGAGATATAGTTCGGGACGGAATTCTATCTGTAATTTTATATACTGTTTAATATCACAAACATTTTAAGAATCACATGTGTGATGATATTTTATGTGTAGTGTTGTTTTACAATAAGATTGAATAATATTTCCTTCTTGTTATTGTTGCAGATGAATTGGGTGTATCCAAAAGAAAGAAAAGAAAGATTTACAATGGCAATTCTGATAAAAGCTCTTCAGAAGATAAAGATGATAATAACGACAGTAATGATGACGATGATGATGATGATGATGATGATGATCCTGCTGCACGTTTTAGACGAGGAGGAGATTTACCTGATGATTTAGATCTAGATGATAATTCACAGGATGATTCAATAGATGATTTTGAAGAGGGGGACAATGAAGACGATCGAGAGTGGAATGCGCTAGGTGCTGCGCTTGAAAGAGAGTTCCTCTCTGAGTGACATGTTTAAATATTAGTATTCTGATTATTGGACGATAATCCAATCCATTCAGGATGTTTTGCGTTATTTATCAAGTTCGATAGAGCGAAAGCAGGGTTATTGATAATAAACATTAAATTATTTGTGTATGCTCTGATGTTTTAGTACAGAGCAAGATACTACAAACATGAAACATTTCAAGAGAGTAGACTAAAATGTTAATCTACGAGACAAAATATAAAAAAGTGAAAAATTTTCTGCATAGAACAGTTGAATAATCGCTCTATGTTAAATCTTCAAATTTTGCACATATAGTCCGGTCGCTATCTTTATATGGAAGATAAAAATAAATCACGTGATTGTTTTTTAAAAAAGCAATTCGTAAATAGCAATTATAGGATTGTGAATGATACATTATTATTAAACGTTGAGATATTTTCTCATGTAAAAAGAACATGTCAAAAACTGATTTTATCATAATATTAGAAAATAAAACTTATTTTATCTAATATTTTTAGAGCTACACTTCAATATTAATAATCGTAAATAAGTTTTTGTATCAAAATTCTAGGATGTATTAGAAAAATTGAAAATAAAAAGCTTGTAGTACACATTATCTGATATGTAATTTTTACTAAATATAATTTATTGATAATTTTTCAAATATACAATATTTTACACTGTATCTGGTTGTGGATCATTAGGATCTTCATAATACTTTAAATACATCTTCTTATGAGTGAAATCGCGTACACCTTCCAGTCTTCCTCTTTGTGGTGCTTTAGAGTAATCAAAGGCACTATCTGCTTGGCCAAACAACTTAGACGTTTCTTCTATATCTTCCCTAATTTTATAAAAGAATAAAAAAGAAACATTCAAATGTGTTCACTCTTTTCACATTAATTTGTAAATATACTCATGTATTGATTTCATTATGAAATTTTTGATACTCTACATACCTATATTGACTCATAACAACTTTCTTTCCTGTAACTGGATCTGTGACATCGCCTAAGGGATATACCACTTCGACAACCTATACATATATATAAAATTTTATTAAAATTATGAAAATTATCGAAAGATGAAATCACTATCAAATTTTAATTTTGTCTGCAATAATGACAGTATTGCAATCACAGTTACAAGATATTGTTACATAGTACAACGCATACCTCATGTGTGATCAGGCGAGTTAATTTTTCTGGTAATGTTTTTATCAAGATCACATCACCGGTTTTGCACAGCTTCTTCGGATCGTTGGCATAAACAAAGTCATGATCTTTGAAATACTATTAAACAAAATGAGAAATATAACCTTAATAGCAAGTTATCTAAACAAATGTTATTGTATGATGTAAATATTCATATTACTAACCATATGAATGTGATCATTGAAAACCAATCGTGGTATTCTCACTTTGGCAGCACTTTGTTTTGACGAAGGTATGCATGTTCCAAGAAAATATCGCAATGCGGTCTTACCCGCTACTTTTCCGGCCATCTTTAAATACTCGATCATATGTTCGTTGAGAGCAGCACCTACGTTACAAGTTTAGCTCTTTCAGCTATACTTTCTGCACTTATTATCTTTTTCTCTTTAAGGCACAAGCCAGAAAGAAAACTGAGACACATTCTGATGATGGTCTGATGATACGTTTCTTCCAGATCTTTGTTTAATATTACTATCTGCATCCATTTTTGGAATTATATGATTATATCTCTTTTTGTAACACAGCCAATAAAGGATGCTGCCGTTTAATGTACGTTTGTGCTAGAACAACAAATTATGAATAAAGAGATTCTGCCTCTGATTTTGTATAATTTATTGGAGATTTCTAACCTGATTATATAATATATTTACAATTATCGTAGAAATAAATGAAGATGTCACAAATTTTTTATTAATGTCTAAAAAGAATAGCATTAAAAATACTAGTGATATTATGGTAAAAGTAATTCCATATGTAGCATTTATAGGAATATATCAATCATATATTACAATAAGGACGTTATCAACAAAAAATTAATTTTGTGGAATTTCTTAAAAAAGCTTGATCAAAGAAGGTGCTGATATGTATATTATTTTTTTAATTATTATAAATCAGAAATATTTTATATGGTTATAAATAAATTTCCTTTTATTCGATTTATATGTTATTTAGAATATATTAATGTAGATCATGCTTGTATTTGACATTATAGATATAAAAGCAGTGGATTTATTTAATTGATTAGATTTCATATGTGGATATATGAAACAGGTATGATCTCTCTAACTACTAAATAGATTCACTTACAAGCTATACAACAGTGCTCTTGAGAGGCTAAGGAGTTCCAAGATGATAATTAATATCCAATTACTAACAGCGCAACTTTAGTTTTCCATAATGGTCGGCTCAATTAAGCGCTTTCCTTATCAACAATACAGCGAGTGTCTTATGCACTAGAAAAAAATATAAAATAATATTTATTAAAATATCTTTTCATGATGTTTCTAGTTTCTAAATATTATATTAAAATATTTATAAACAAAGACCAAACTATTTCGTTAACAATTAATTACCACAACGACTGTCTTAGAATTTGACTTTATATTTTAAGAATCAGTGCTTGTCAGCATTCGAGTATTATTCGTAGTACATGACGTTGTCCAAGCTGCATGAACGTACTGTAAAGTTTCCTCTAGGTTCTCGTCGAAGGTAAATTACATTTAACCCTTCGATTGCACGTTACATGCATAAGCTACTGAAGCGAACAGATCCGTACGCTGTCTTCTGTTCGGCAGACTTGCACGTGATGCACTAACGCGATTAGGAAATTATGTGATTACGTAATAGAACTTGCATGTCCTTGTATTCGATCTTTGATTTGTAATGATACTTATGCAATTATTAGACGTTTAATTTTTCTGCAATGTTAAAGAATTTTTATGAATATGTTAATAATTTTTATTATGATATTTTATATATATATATATAGAAAGTAAAGTACAATTTTGTATGTGATTTTATATGTTGATTTATATATCTTTTAAGATTTACGTATAGATATCATAAATACAATATATATTGTTTGATAAAAAAATTTATACATTTCAATAAACTTTTCCTTTCCTAAAACTTTGCATATACTATGTTGATAAAAATATAAAGAGAAATGATGATGTTATAATACAAAAACCATTTATTTAAAAAATCTATGTCTGCAATGTTACAAATTAATATTTTATAAAACTAATTATGAACCTAGATTTATTTTTATCGAAGTATGTTAATTTTTTATTAAATAGTGCAATTATATACAGTTAATGAAAAATATGCTGGCTACTAAGAAAGTAATAAAATGCAATAAAAAATATATTTTAAATGATTTGTATAAGGATGATAAAAAGATGATAAAGAATTGTATAAATATAAATTACTAAAATACATCAAAATAAATGTCTCGTAGAAAGAATTCACGAGTGACTCAGAAAGGCAAAAAAATTGCAGAAAACGTAATATATAGGCCGTTGTGCATCAAAAAGCAGATAATATGAAACATATTACTTTTACCTACCATACATTCCTTTCTATTTTATGTAATACACACACAAGTATAGGGAATCCATGGGCCCAGAATCTGCACACCCTGTTGTTATTGAGGAATGTAAAGAAGCGAGGGAATTCACGGATGATCGCTCTATGAATCCGATGGCGACCGAGCCGTCAGTCATCCAGGAAATTCCATTGTCGATGGAAAAATCGGAACCATGATATAGCTCGGTCGATGCCTCCATTATTACGATCCTGTGCCCCCAATTCTATGGATTTGCTTGGTTTTCTGCAGGCAAAGACGAAACGAAACAATAGCATTATTTTACAAACATTTGATCGCACAAATTTGACTTTTCGTTCAATGCAAACAGCAATTTGACCGCAAACATCTGGAGGGTGAGATATCGCACAAATGCAATATTGACATAACATATACACAATTACGTTTGCTCAACACAGTATACTACAAGATTGTAATTTACATATATATTTGTCGTAATCGTAATGTTGTGTATAAATTTGCTTATAAATTGTGTATGTTGTATCACAAGTACGTATATATGCAAATAATACACAAATATGCATTAGTTAGGTTATACTACCAATAAAATTTGGAGTAAACCAGGGTATACAATGTCCGATATATCGATATAAACACAAATCGAGAACATTGGCAATATTGCTAATTTACACATATATTCATGCAAGTGACGTTGCATTTTTCAGCCGCCATTTTCTAGTGAACCGTAGTCTCGAAGGCAGACGCGGCTTACATGCACCAATCGGAGAACCGCGTATGTGTGCTACGTCAGAGCGTGTGAACCCCGTACGCCTTCTGAAATCACTGGCGCCATGACACTTGCTATTACTTACGCAGTAGCAAAGTGAGACAGTGCGCGAACGTTCTATCATTAATCGTAGATTTTACTCAGTGAAAGTTTGTGTTAGTGCTAATTTTTGTTGGAGTATCGATGGGTGAATTGGAGCAACAGGCGAACGCATTATTTATTGTAAGTATTTGCGATTAACGGCATTTCGTTGCCGGTATTATGTACCTTACCGGTATCATGAAATTTGTATCGTTCTAACATGTTCTAACACGTACAGAATTTCAATGTCAGAAGTACATGATGATACTTATATTTATACTAGAGACGCGTATTTTTCGTTACGGTAGAAATCTTAACCCGTTAAAATTAAAGCAGTTACAAACAGTTGCATTGTATGTGTGTGATTTCTGAGTGATTGCTAAAATAGTAGTAGTGTCGTTTGCTTTGAATATGTGTACATGTGAATAACCGCCGGCGTAAGCAAATCGACCAATCACATTGCAGTAATGCGAGTCATCTCATTACTGCTCACTGTGATTGGTCGATTTGCTTATGCCTTACGGTTACGATTAAAACTTTTTTACGTGTGTTGGTCTTTATGTGCGGACAAAGTGCGACATTTTGTTTCGCGTTTGCATTTCGTGTATCGCGGTGTCGCAAATTCGCATCGTAAATCCGTGATTTTTTTGAAAGTATGGATTGATTTTTGTTCGATAGTACGTGTTTTCAAAAGACACAGCATTTTTGAAATCCATAATTGCGGAAAATGATGACAATAATTGGATCTATTATGTGCATGGATTCGTTATATTGGGTATGTAATAACTATAATACACACAAAATTCGTTTTGCATTTATGTTTTCTGTATTATTCTGTAGCAAATTCACGAATTCGTAAACTTTGCATAAATAAAATATGCAAATAAACTTTTGTTTGGTGTGCAGGTACAAAATTTGTACTTATTAAATATTAAAATTTTTAAATAATTATTTACGCAGTTTATGATATATAATTAAGTTTTATAATAAGTAAGTTATATTATGTAACTAAAAATTATAAATATTTTTTAGGCACTGCTATAGAGCAATGTATCTAACCAGACGGAATCTAGCTGCGTAGTAATATATACAGCAATCGGTGAGTGAATTCATTCATTATATTGTGTATAATTATATAAAATACTAATATTATTAGCCACTTTTTTAATTGTTTAAATCTTTAGAATATGATTGCGTAGAACCGCGTTTTGATAATCACATTTTTTGTGCAATTTGCAATTTTACAAATAAATACTAACATAAATAATTATTTTTTGTTTCAATATTTTATTAATAAAAAAATTTTAATTTTGCACAAATAATGTATACAATTAATTGATTTTAAATTGTAAAATTATAAAATTTTGGAAATATAAATTATGTAAACATATATTACAAATAGAAAAGAATATTTTAATGCAACATAAATTATAAAATATTAGGTTTGAAAAACAAAATTCTGAAATATAAATTTTGAGATTATGACATTTGATATAATTTTAACATACATATATTTTTTATTTAATTAAAAAGTTTATTTGTTTAGTATTTTTGCATAACAATTGGTAAAGTACTACTTTGAATGCGCAGTTTGTTGGTGCGATGAAAAAGCTATGGATATTGATATAATTGCTCTTATTGCAGTAATTGATATAATCGAATTGTTTTTATAGTTTTTATTGAATGGTTCTTTTTTTCTGGATGAATATCGCAAAATTTAAAAGCTTTCTAAATATGGCATGCTTTGTTAAAAGAGCCATTTCTATATTCAATGGTCAGAAAAGTATTATACATATTTTTTTCCATTGCAATTTCGTTATAATCTTTATATAGTTAATTGATCTATCTATATATTATTCTATCTTTAGTTAACGTGTGTGAAGTTAGCATATTATATTTTGACATCGCATGAAAAAACGTTCTGCTCGCATACACTATAGTTCTACAGTTTTAGATAGTTTTTAACAATAGTTCTATCGAATTACGCCAAAAAAACAAAAAAAATAAAATTTCAAGAAATGAGATGCTAACTTCCCGTCTCACCTTCCAGCATCTTACCGGATTTCGAACGTATGAGCCATAAAGTACGAGTATTCAAAGAGTTCTACCGTTTCAACCCATCCTATCAATAGTTCTGGTCATAAGAACAATAAAAAAAAATTCTAGTCATTATTAAAAGCATTTCACGCGCTGAAATGTAATATGCTAGCGTCACTAGCAATAGTTCTGGATTTGTACGAGCATAGAATCATAGTTCCCAGTCCCTAGTATCATTTACATTACAGTTCTATTTAGAAACAATCATTTAACTATTTGTCTATAATTATTATGCCCGCCAAAGTGTCTAAATATGATATGCTAGCGTCACTAGCGATAGTTCTGAGTTTGTACGAGCATAGAATCATAGTTCCCAGTCCCTAATATTATTTACATTACAGTTCTATTCAGAAACAATTATGAATATATTTGTTTATAATTATTATGCCCGCTAAAAGTGCCTAAATATGATATGTTAGCGTCACTAGCCATAGTTCTGGGTTTGTACGAGTATAGAATCATAGTTCCCAGTCCCTAATATTATTTACATTACAGTTCTATCCAGAAACAATCATTTAACTATTTGTTTATAATTATTATGCCCGCTAAAAGTGCCTAAATATGATATGTTAGCGTCACTAGCCATAGTTCTGGGTTTGTACGAGCATAGAATCATAGTTCCCAGTCCCTAGTATCATTTACATTACAGTTCTATTCAGAAACAATTATTTAAATATTTGTTTATAATTATTATGCCCGCTAAAAGTGCCTAAATATGATATGTTGGCGTCACTAGCCATAGTTCTGGGTTTGTACGAGCATAGAATCATAGGGCGGTATTCATAGTCCGTTCTTATAATCAAGATCGTCTTAAGCACGAACTTATATTCACTCTCTTCGTCAGACACAATCTATGTGTGACGAAGAGAGCGAATATAAGTCCGTGCTTAAGACAATCTTAAATATAAGAACGGACTATGAATACCGGCCATAGTTCCCAGTCCCTAGTATCATTTACATTATTACTAGTGACGCTAGCATATTACATTTCAGTGCGTGAAGTGCTTTTAATAATGACTAGAATTTTTTTTATTGTTCTTATGACCAGAACTATTGATATGATGGGTTGAAACGGTAGAACTCTTGGAATACTTGTACTTTATGGCTCATACGTTCGAAATCCGGTGAGATGCTGGAAGGTGAGACGGGAAGTTAGCATCTCATTTCTTAAAATTTTATTTTTTTGTTTTTTTGGCGTAATTCGATAGAACTATTGTTAAAAACTATCTAGAACTGTAGAACTATAGTGTATGCGAGCAGAACTGTCGTTTTTTCATGCGATGTCAAAATATGATATGCTAACTTCACACACGTCTTTAGTTATTGCTAAAAAAATTTTAATAACTTATAGCTACAGCGCAAAGTGCATTTTATTTTGCATTTGCGTTTCATGTACCGCAAATTTGTGGCGTAAACCCATGATTTCTGATAACACACATATATGCAATTATATATTTATAAAACTGCTTTTGCTTCTGTATAGTTATTACAATAGTTCTTTACATACAATAGTTCTATACATTGCGGAATATATTACTATCGGGGGCGTTGCAATATAGTACGCAATATACGTTTCAGCGTAGCAAAATTTGGAGGGGCACAAAATTGTAATAGACCCCGATAATTTTTGAAGTGTGTAAAAACCGCGTGGTGGCATGGCGTTTTTTTTTTTTGCTTAGCGCTTGGAGCGCCCGAACCACTTCCAGCGTAGGGGCATTTCTGACGGTCGCAACGCCCCCGATCACAATATAATATAACAAAGCTTTAGAGGCTTAGATGAATAATACAATTATATTCCTTAATTTATCTCAAGTAAAATTGAGTAAAATTTAAATTTAAAACTTATTACTCGCTACTTTTACTGAAGTAATATTGATTTTAAATTGGTTAAAGGATTATTAAAAAGACATTCACAAATGTCTCATGAAATTCTTATTTCAGTCTTTTGATCAGGCTTTTCTTAAATTGTGCTTCAAAAACAATTGATATTTATTAGATAAAATATTTTGTATGTCATTGTAGTATAAATGTATTTGTATATTTTACAGATAAACCTTCGCGCTTCAAATCGCCATATATAAAGTTTAATGTGCGTAGTAATTATTTTATAAATATTAATTAATTTAAACACTAATCTGCTTTTATTTTTTTATTTTACAGATCAACTTTGTGCGCGTAATCGGTGCTACAAAATATATTTGTTCCATCGTATAGTATAACAAAATGCGCGTCGGGAGTGCCGTTAATGCCGAGAGTTATAGCGAATCTATAGATGAACGCATTTTTGCTGTATGACAAATATTGGGACACGATTTTTTTTGACTTTAGGCTTGGCTCGGGGGAGGGAAAGGTCGGTTTCAATCATAAAATCTCGACTACGGCAGGGCAATCTTCGGTTCTACGTGCAGCGCGCTAGTTGTACAGATAGCCGGACTGTCAAAGGTAGTCGAGGACGGCTACCGGAGTTAGTCAAACGCTACCGATTGCTTTTCAGATGTCTTGTATCTAGTCGGTTGATTGGATGACTAATCACCTCATCTTCTTCAAGCTTATCTTTGCCTTCTGTTTTGAGAGAATCGTGCCCCAATTGGTAAATGTGGTCGTCTGAAACGCGGACGGAATTCGCGCGTAACGTCACAGCTTGGACAATTCGGTTCGATTCGCCTGTGATGTCGGGAGTGCCGTTTTAAGTATCGCGCGATTTTCGTATTCAGGTACGCATGCGAGCAATGCATGCGCCGCGAACGCGTGAGATTCAATGTGAGTGCTTCGAAGGACCACTGAGAGGAGGAGGAGGCTCAGGAGGAGCATCGGGCGCCGGCGGAGCAACTTTACGGTAAATAATAATTCATTTATTTGTTGAAAATGTTGTAAATTAAAAGACTTAAAATATTTACATTAGTTAATATTGATTATTATTAGAATTTATTTACATATTTATTACTTTTTATTTTAATAATTAAACTTTTTCAATAATTCTTTTATTTCATATTTGCTTACAAAAAGAATTAAAAGTTCAATGTACTCAATTATGATTTGATAAATATTCATTATGATCGCAACTATAATCTTGACTTATTTTTGTATTTTACAGATCATCAACTATGCAGATCAACAGAATGACAACTCCGCTGCTGCGCATCAATCGGTGAGTGAGTTTATAATTTGTCTTGATTGTTATTAAGATAATGGATCTATAAGATACATACTATAAAATTTAACACATTGTAGATCGTATATGATATTGATTTTATAAAAATTTTAGCGCATTTATAAAAATTTTTAGTTTTGCACATTGCAAAATATTTTAAATTTAGTTAGTTTCTAGAAGAACAAATTATTTATTATCTTGATAAATTTAAATTATATTTTTTGTCACACGCGTTGTATATATTTTATATATATTTATCTGTTAACATGTTCCATGTCGCTCTGATTTTACATAACTTTCTATTTATGTCGTGAAATTTATGTATATGTTGTAAAAAATTATAATTATAGAAATTACTAAAAATAAAATGTAACACACACAAAATATGTTGTACATCATAAAAAGCTATAATAAATTTAAGAAATATAAAATATTTTATTTTAAACGGCCTGAATAGAAAATTTAGTGAGGCCACCAGTAAGCCACACGGCATGGAATATGTTAATAATACCACACAAGATTATTCGAAACACGTAAATTAACATTTCAAAAACAGGACATGTTGATTTATGTTTCCGGTTTGCAATGAGTTAAAAAATATATGAATTAAAGAGTATGAAAGTGTAGACAAGAACATTATATGAGGACTAGTTTGTCTCTTTGCAATATTTGGGATATTTTTCATTAATTTGAGAATGAAAAAATCTTTTTACTTTTTATTTTATCCTCGTATATGTGAATACAATAAAAATAGGATAAATTTCAATATGAAATATAGAAAATCATACAATGCAATATTATAAGCATAATGATATACAAGAATGTTATAGATAAAAACATAACAAATATATAATGTCATAGATCCATTATTTTAAAATGGATGGGCCAGGACTTAGATTCGTTGAATATTTAACTCTGGAATATTTAATGAATGTTCTTTATAAATAAGAATTAAAGCAAGATATATATATATATTGAATTATTCAAAAAGTTTATAGTCTTTTTTTATGACAAAATCAAAAACAATTTTTATATATTTATATGTTCATTTATTTAGTAATATGTATAAACAAGTTGTTAAAGATGGCCAAATGTTGTCGAAAACAACGTACATATATTATTGAATAAAGATGAATTTAAATATAAAAAAATTGTTTTTTATTTAGTCATAAAAATTGCTACAAATTTTCCGAATAACTTAATATATTAAAATTTTTGAAATACATATGCGAATGTAAATATAAGTTACAAATAAAAAGAATATGTTTTACACAAACGGGACAAAAATTGAAAATTTATGTTTTACATTTGAAATAATTTATTTAATAAAAGAGTGCATTTTTTGTTATCGATTTTTGTTTGGTTATTGATTTTGAAATATATTTGAAATATAGTCTTGCTATACGCTAATTTCTTCAGAATCTTTTCTAGCCTATCCATGTATCCGTGGTCCCATGGCTTAATTGATTCCATGGTTGAGCACGGAAATTCAAGATTTGTGGTCCCATCGATGATGGTCGAGCACGAATCTTGAAATAATGTTGATAACGATCGACCATCGAAATGGTCGACTATCAAATTTCCAAATTGTGGTCAACACAAATTTCAGAACTCTGCGCTAAGCGTCTTATAAAAACTACTCTTAAATTTTTTAATGTCGAGAGATACAATTTGCGTACTCGCCAACATTCGCTTTTGTTCGGGCAACTTATGTATCCGGAAGCGATCCTATCAGCGCGATACACTCGCTTACGTGTGATAAGGCAGCGCTCTATGCAACCACCTTGGAAAGGGGAACAGCAATAGAGAAATTATAGTCGAATATATAGTCGAATATATAGTCGAAATATATACGTGTATACACTTTCGTATGTGTGTGACAAGCGCACATTGTTAAGCGATAAAGCACATACGCGTTTGAATAGCGATGCGGTTATCGAAAAATTTCAACGACAATCTATTTAGATAAATTGCTTCCTAACCATTTAATATCCCTTTCGATGAGCCATAACACACTCATTACAAAAAAGTCGAATTCTTATGCATGTCGTGCTTTTAGTACTTTTATTAATAAGAATCAATATCTATATAATATTTATTATTTTCAACAACAAAATATAATCGTAAAAACATATAAAAATTGATCGCTTGGTTTGCAGTGACGCGGCATAACGGTGAAAGCAGAAATTTTAGGAACCTTTTCGTTTTTTTTTTTTTTTTGCGTTTGGGGCGCGTGAGCGACTTCCAGCATAGGGGCGCTTAAGACGGTCGCAACGCCTCCGATTACTATACTTGTTTTATCTTTCATATAGTAATAATAGATAAAAGACATAATTCCCTGTAAGCTATACTTTATGATTGATATCACTACTAAAACTAACACAATCGATTTATCAGTTATTAACGCGAACCAATTTATATAACATTTATGTGTTATGAACAGACTTCGCGACATTATCCTCTCTTTCGCCTTTCGAGTAAATTACATCAGTCCATTCGTAGTTTGTTTGAGGCTGTGTCCGCATTATTCTATTCTCAAAAGCAACGCGTTGGAATTTCCATATAAATATGACCTCGCGAGTGCTGTCGCCTCAGCGGTCACAACTCAGCGGTCTTGCACAAATGAACGCATAAATTAAACTTCGAATATCCTGATGCATATATAGAGATAATATCAGTCGACGATACTAGTCCAAAAATTTTCTCTACAGTTCATAAATAAAACCGCAGTATCAGAAATTAAACGAAGTTTTTCACGATTTAATATATATATGCGCCACTATGCGCAATACAACAGTTCGATTTTCTAGCATCATCGATAATGAGATTATGGTATTGATAGATTGATTGGCAGTGACGGACATAATGATAAAACGAACTAATTCCATACGTGACGTGCTTGTGGTCATATAATATAATTTATGTAATTATGTTGCGCGCTTGCAATATTAACAGTCAGCGTGTTAGGTAGATATCGAATGTTTCATGAAACGATTAATCGTATAATATATTATCCATTTATCTACTTAAAATATACTACATTTATAGAATATATTGTGTTATAATCTATTTCGATTCATAATTTATTTATGACGAATACTAGTGGTCACACGTTCGTAACACGCATGTGAGAAAAGAAGCCGCTTAATACGTTTACCCTTGGTATTTCGCGGCTGATCACTACGCCGGCGTGCGACGAGCTGATTTTCTCCGCTCTCAGACGCGACGAAACGTGCGGATCGATTGCGATTTTTCACGCGTACCGATTCGTAGGTAAACAGAACGTAAGGGGCATTTCCGTAAAGCACAGCTGGTGCCTCAGGCGAGGACCAGTATATTTACACGTGTAATCGTTCTTTGATTTATGGGGGCCAAAAGTGCGAAAGAGAGAGGATGGAGAGGGTTCTTTTACACTCCTGTTCCGACCCTTCTGATCCGCGCGCGGCACTGAATCAATCATCATAAGCTGCGATTGTTCGTAGCACGTGCTTCCCTTTCGCTAGTTTTGCGATCGTCTAATACTGTTGATGCTTCGTACAATGAGTTAAATCGTTTGTCATAGTTACATTATTTCGTACTTTTATGTGGTGTGAAGTTATATCGTTTGAAATCTATTATAAAATGAGATGGCAAATTTTCATATTATTTATTTACTTTATATTATCGTATTAATGTTATATAAATATTTCGTCAAACTTTTAAATTTATTTTACAACTTTAATAAAAAAGTAAATAAATTTTTTTCTTCAAAAAACATCACATAGGTAAAGTATGTAGCAGGAAATGGCTTATACAACTAGCTACGCAAAAGTTAAACGAATTTTCTAAACACACTCACTTTTACTTTTATATAAATGTCAACCGCTGACGTCGCGTTTCGGTGTTGATATTTTCTATTAAGTTTATTAAATACGTATACATGGTGGAAATCAAATAGAATGAGAATTGTGTGGATACGCAGTCACATACGTCGCCGGAAATTTCCGGTATAATGCGACGCTTAACTTTCATGCATTTCGTCCAAAGTTTGAAGCTGTGGGTGAGGTCATGGACCATCTAACTTATACTCGAAAACGTTATAACCCAGCGAAGCCCCTGAGGGATTGGACGGTGTCGACGCGTGTGAGAGAGAATGTCACGGGATGTTACACTCCCTTCCTGTTCATCTGGTCGACAGCTTTGTCCACCTACTGTCATCCTTTGCTCCTCCCTTTCCGCGCAGTCGTCGCCCTTTGAAACCTACTTTCATTCCGTGTAATAGCTTTTTGAATGTCGTCGCTCAATGCACGTCGAGTGCATCGGCCGGTTATTGCGGTGCATTGATTTCTGAGAGGAAAACCACGTGAGCACACGGGTGTAAAGAGTCGGTTCGGAACCTTATTTCCCACGTTATCCATTTTCCGGATTGCGGAAAGGAATGAAGTAAACATGTGCCAATAATCGCTGTAGCCGTAGATGTTTTTTTCTTGCACAGACCATTAAACCACGAAGTGCGTTCTCCAGCCTTCTTTGCATTGTTTCGGATTTAAGGAGGCGAAAAAATATTACACAAGTAATTTATAAATTGATTTGTGTTTATACCGTATGATTATTATATTAGATATTTTTTATATCATAAAGTAAATTTATTTTTAATTTTTTTTGCTATGTTTTAAAAACATTTTAGAGAATCTCAATCGATATTAAGTACGATCAACTAACGTTACTTATCTTGCGGACACTTTACCGTTATTTACAAGATAAGATTTTCCTTGCGCTCAGTCCCATAGTTTCTCCTCTTTCCAATTACAGTACAATCATCGCGTTTTCCTGATTCCACGTATCGATCAGGCAATTCCGGGTTAATAACACCGTAACAACGCCCTTCGGTCTCTAAACAGCTCGAGGAAGCAGTAGATTTTAAAAGAGAGAGCGGGGGAAAATGCGCGCGACAAGGGGTCGAGCGAAAGGGACAGAAAGAGAGAAAGAGTGAGAGGGTGGTCGTAAACCGAGAGCCTGTTTCGGGCAGGGGAACGAGATTATCGTTGTAAAGTTCCTATCTAACGAATTTATGAAACGCTACACCGTCGAGCCCTGATTTAATAACCGCAGACTCCGGGCGGTCCCCGCCGCCCCTCGAGTCCCTCCGTTCTCCGTTATCGTAAATTCCCGTCGTCGGCGCGCGTCCTTGTGCCGTTGGTCGGTAGGTGTTCGAAAGTCTCTTCTTGTTCGAAAGCCGTTACGAGCGGGGTAGAGCGGCGCGGGATTGGAGCGCAAGAACGAGAACCTTTCTAGGAATTCCGAGGAATTCCTTTCGCCCGCTCTTTCGGTTGCCGACCCGCTCGGACCCAACCCAAGAGATCCCATCAACGAGATATCGGTCGCACGGTCTTTTCCAGACGCGGTTGCACCCGCGGACTTTACGAACTTAATCCTCCTTAAATCCCCGGTCGCATCTGCATCTGTGAGATGAATACGATTAATTTTTTTCGTATGTAACTCGATGGAAATAAATTAGATGTAAATATAGCGAAAATTATCGTTTTATCGATCGCGCATGCATCAAAGGGATGAATGATAAAGCGATTTTGCTTGCGTTTATCACGATGGTGAACGAGGAATAAATTTTTGAGAACCAAGATCAATTTTGCACGCGCCGAATACGGGTGTAAGAAATATACACTGCAAATTGCTTGGTTTCTTTGCAACAGCTTAGTTCTTAATCTAACGAATAAACCGAACTGATTTGAACTGAACGAAAATGCAGTGTACGTCTTGCTTTTCTATTGCTATTCTCTTATTTTGCGAGGGTTTTGTACGACGCGAGGTGAGGCGCCGCGCCGCGCCGCGTTGAAGAATACCGGGTGCCGGCAGATGTTGCCCTGTGAAAAATTCCTTGCTCGAACAGCAGCGCGGCGTAATCTCCCTTTATAGGCGGTCCGAGAGGATGTCGGGCATGAGTATTTCAAAGTCTAGTTCCCGTGTCGACGCGCGAGATAGATGCATTTAAATCGCCTAATCATTTTACGTCGAGCTGCCGCGTTTCTTTCTCAGGGACACGTTTGCATTCCGTCCGCTTTCCTGCAAGTGAGAACATGGGAGCAATAAGGTACGTCATTGTTTTTGGCTCTCTGACGTATGGTTGCACCCGCGATTTTCTGACATAACGGCACTGCCGCTGCGCATATACTTACCTCGAACAAATCTGCTTCTGATCTTTTTCCCGTTCGTCGTGTTCGAAGCTTACTCACCAGTTGCGAAGCAATTTTGAAGTATTACCGATAACAACATTGTTCTCGGCGCGATAGCACGCTATGCGTATATTTGAGTGTAAAATTCAACATATACACATACACATACATCATTGTAATGCCATTAGGTATTATTGAAAACAAAATTTAAATTGGCAAAGAATATTATTGTAAACTAATAAAGAATTTGTCTTTTTTTAAAATTGTTTATTATAAAACTTTTTTATTAAAATATTCAAAAATTATTAAACTTTAAGAACTTGTCGTTTTATTTGATATTATTGCAATCTATTAACAGGACGTTATTAATTATACGATATAATATTTTGGATTATGTTACAGCGACTGAAAACTGATATTATTAATTAGTATTATTAAACTAGTGTGATATCGTCGCCTAGATTAAAATATATCAAAGCAATTTGTACGTCCTGAATATCATGATTAATATTTGACCATGTAAAATGTTTTGTAAATCTTCTATTCTATCTATATCGATTTTGTCTACACTACTCGCATAGTGTATCCTATACACTACGTGTATGTGTGTGTGTGTGTGTGTGTAGTATGTGACAATACTATTTCTGGTATTAATTTTTAAAGAACACGAACGCGCCAGCGCTACGGTGCTGTTACAGCTCACGTTACGTGTTGTCTATTTGATACATTCTGGATGATCTGTAATTTACAACGTCGCAGGTGACGTTGCTAGAGCAAAGCGATGGAGACGGAGACAGTGAAGGGATGGTCGAGGTATGCGTTTCCATCCTGTGGAACTTGAAACGTGCAAATAATGCAATGAATCATGTAACAGTGATTCCCGACGGTTGACATTAAATTGATTTGCACGAAATAAATTTGATTTACATGCATATAATAAATAGCTATATTTTATGGAGCTAAACTCATTACAAATTGATGCAAAATCGTCGACTACATATCGATTACAATTATTAGAATTGCATTAGTATGTATTTGGGTTAGCGATCGCTGTTATTATTATATCTCCAAAATATATTGATTTTGTTTGTGTGTGAAAGACAGTTTTAATAGAAATTTTTTTGAATATATTATGTATATTTGATTATTATCAAATAGACATTTTGCTAGGATTATGTGAATGTGAATGTATTGTTTTCTTATAAGTAAATCGATCAAAATTCGATTTTTTGCTAAATTAACTCGCACAATAACCGACGTGATGATTTATAAAAAGAGCGTGTGCTGCATTTTGCGCAAAAGATTTAGCGTAAATCGATACTTTGGCCGATCGAACATCTCCGATGAGAAGCGTTCGGTTCATAAGTCAGCGGGGGGAAAAGCCGCGGCAGAGTGGCCTGAATCTTGACGTTAATCGTTAGGGTATGTGTACACACTCCAGGTGATATTCTCTCGGTCGACATTTATTGCTCTCGAGGTAATGCCTTTTCCTGGGCCGTAAACAGGCCGTAATTTACGGATCTGCTTCGACTCTGGGCTCTGGAAGAATAATTGTTGAGACACTCGCGCTGTTGTACATTTGCCTCGTTTATCTGTCGCGTTTCATTTAGTATAGTGTTTGATGATCCTGTGATTTCGTTAAACGATAGAGTTTATATTGCGTGAAATAATTGAACTGCAATTTGATATCACAATAATTTCAATAATGTTGATTATGCAGGAACGTAAATTATTAACTTTTAACTGATTGGATTAAATCTGAATTTTCGATGAAAATTTTAGTATTAAATTTAGAAAATTTACAAAAAATAAGTATTTGCGATTTTTCAGGCTAAGAATTAAAATTTACATATGACAGATGATTATTAATTAGAATCTAAGTACGAATCACATCTACCACCATCAATGATATTTGCGTAATCCATCAATATCTCACGCAATAACGTTTATCCAATTTTACGAGCAATTTTCAGAGAAAAGAAATGACTTATGCGGATGATATAACGCTCTCCGTGAGGCGGAAGACGGCTATAAAGCATTTATAAGTTTCTATTTCGTGAAAATTTCCGCGTTTTCTGAGAGCCGCGCTCGCGCCGTCGTAGCTATCTCAAGGATACGTGTGTCTTCATTGATTCCACTTTCCTGTTTCTTTTCTCGCGTTTTGTTTTCCCGTACGAGACCGAGCTCCGGTGTAACTCGAGTTCCCAACCACGCGCAAATGTCATTTGTGGACGTGCCTTTGCGCGCGCGTGCACATCCCGCAGCGTAGCTAACGGGTGTGCGACGCCGACGACGACACGTCGGCTGTGCGTCTGTTTCCATGGTTACGGTGGACGTGGAGCTAGGACCGTACGCCTCGTGCAACCCCCCTTCGGTGCTGATGCGCGCAGGGGTTCGAGAGGGGTCGCGTCGAGAAAGGGGCTGGCCGCAGGCGAATTAAGAGTTTGAAAGGGCTCTATCTCCTCTACTCGGCCTTTTTCCCTATCTTTCCTTTGCTTCTTCTCTTCCTCATCCTCCCTCGTATGCTTTTCTTTGACGTTTCTCTCTCTCTCTCTCTCTCTCTCTCTCTCTCTCTCTCTGTCTTTGCTTCTTCTTCTCTAATCACGGGTCGTCTTGCGCCGATGGAGAAGTAGCTGGATGGTCGGAGAGTGTCGTTAGTATCGAACGCCACCCGCTAACTCGCGAGTAATCGTGATTAAGGTCGGGATTAAAGTCCGCGCGAGAGCTATCGCGTGCTCTGTGTTTAGTCGGGCAGCTTTATTACCTTAGTACTATCAAGAATAAACTTGGAGCACAGGCTATTATTGATATTAAAAATATTATTGCTTGTTATAAAAATAAAAGTATGAAAATAATCTTTCATCAATGTCCGTTTATCTATTTTTTTTACTGTAACATAATAATATCTTGCTACAAATTGTCAGTTATTAAAGAATATTTAATCTCGATTGTAAAAGGAGGATCAGAAAAATATTCAATACTATGATAAGTAGTTTTTATACATAAGATAGATTTTTTTTGTAAAAGAAATAAATCTTGATAATTCTAAGATGAAAAAGAAAGTATTATAAATGTCAAATGTAACACAAGAACGCCAATTGAGACAGAAATTGACGTTAGATACATATAAAACTGTCTCTCTGAAAATAGCGATTTTTATATATTTCTCTATAAATACACCAAGCTACAGAAAATAATTTTTCGTAAAAAACTATTGTATGATAGGTATTTGGTTTTACTTTATGTATTTATTTTGGCCGTAAGATATTTGCTTTTCGCATTATTTTTTCTAAACTTTTCTATCTTATTCTAGTATTAATATTTTTGTTTTAAATCATACGGTTGCTAGTTTGAGATTTGTGATTGTGCGAACAATCAATTAAAAGTCTGTCAATTTAAGCAGGTTTACTAGTTTACGACACTGATTTGCAAGCGTTAATGAATCGTTAGTTGGTAATTTAAGCAGGATGCATTTCCGATGCGCATGGATTGAACAGGATTAATGATCAATGACATATGATCCCTCGCGGCATACACTGCTTTGAAACGCATATGATTGGAAAAAGAGACTGCATCTCGTTGTACTCGTAGTTTTAATTATCGTTGAATTCTGCAAAATACTTCGTAAAAGAATTCACCGCGACTGAATAATTCCACAAAAGGAATTGATTGCATGTAAAATAAATCTCTGTTAACTTTTCGTCCTATTGTTATCCGCTCTCTCTTTCTCATATTTCTCATCGCAAAACGCGAATGTAACAATATCTTGCTTTATGTTATTATATCTGGCAGTGCCGAGAAGTTCGAATATATAAAATAGTACTTTAAATAATGAACGTAGCATAAAAGTATAATTGCTATATTCGTGAAATTTGAGATTTTTCAATGCTTAATTTATTTATTAGTTTTAATAAAAGTTGACATATATCTTACATTTAATAAATGTAAATGATTTTGGTTTTATAAAATATTGAATATTCAATAGAAACAGATAAAAATTTAAAATGCAAATTTACTCGAAACATGTATTCATCTCACTCAAATTTTCGATACGCTTTGTGCACGCGTTTATTTTTCGACTATTTCGTATTGAACTAAAATTTAGTATATAAAAAAATAGATTAAATATTATCGTGTTTAAATATCTGCAGTGATTGGTCTTTTAACGACAAGGAAACTGTACGCTGTAATTCGCGCGGGAGAGATTCGCCGTATCGAATATCATACGTTGATTTATGTACCGAGCACAAGCAATCGTAATTAAGGGGTTTGTAGTCCGAGTAATCCGAGCAGGGCGGTATAGCTCTTGCAATATGGCTCGATCGGTAATTGCGTTTGATACGTCGCTGTGAAAGTTTATACGCGCGGACACGCCGTTGGCGCCGCTGACAGGGAATTGCTTTTTAACATTTGGCGCTTTAATTACGGATGCGCGAGTGTAGAATCGCGGGCAAACGCATATTGAAAGTATCGAACGTGTTATTATCATAATAACTCGAGCCGAGTTTAATTGCGTCACTTCTTCAGTTTGTAGTTTGACACGAATGAAATTGTCGAACTGGATCATATATTGCATGCTAAAGCTGTTTTCGCCATACTACGAATTAGGCATAAATACGGGTCTTTTAATACAATCGCAATTAATTGTAATTGAGGCGAGATTGATTGCTTATATTTTCTAAGGCTTAGGATTGTGCCGAGTCACATTAGATTATCTGAAAAAATTTGTAGTATTTTTATATCTTTTATTTAAAAAAAAGATACTACAAATTTTTTGGATTACTTGGTGTGGGAACAACATCGATATATATTTCAATTTCTCTTACTCATACAGAATATAGTTATAAAAAGATGACGTTGATTAATGACACTATATGACCGGCATATTACAACTTAACGTCACGGTTACTTTGAAACATTTGTAAACTTTTGGCACTCTTGCTCTTTAGTTTTGTTCTGTATTGCGTGCAAACACATTAAAATTACAATCTATAATTAAAAGTACAGTTTATTAAGGTTTCATGTATCTTATCATACATTACAACGATATTAGAATAATATTATTGTGCTTTTTTATCGTATTTTGAAGGTGTTAAATTTTTATTTTTAAATGTAAAAATTTTTTGGGACGCTTTAAAAAGCACTTATATATTGGATGCTTTAAAAAGCACTTATAAACCCTTCTTTTTTGACATAAAATATTTTCGTAGGTTTTTAAAATATTCATAGGCTTTGTACACTACATCTACTTAAGTGTCTAACGGATAAAACGATCTTGGTTAACGTGTCATCAACGAGCGGGGTATGAATTGCGATGATGATTTCTTCGTCGCAGACTCGCAGGTTTCCCGTGGTGTAGGGAGAGCCCGTGTCACTACTTCCGCGAGCATACGATATATCATCGATGCGGCAGAAGCTTTTAAGCTGTCCTGAAAATACCGGCCGGCTGTACGAGTTATTAATGTCCCGCCTCCTTATAAAGTACTCAATTTTCGTTCTGTAAGGAGGAGAAATATTAGCCGTAATACGGCCACCGCCGCACAACGAAACGCCGCAGTATATCAGCTCGGTGAAAATTACAGCGCCGACGAAGATGTTAATATCGGTGAACTTTATCGCCTGCACTAGGAAGCGCGACCGCTATCGCGCGCGCGCGCGCGCGTGCACATTGTTTTGACAAAAGGGCACCGTGGCGAACTTTACGGTAGACTATGCGAAACTCGGCGGTGGTCGCCAATAGGACGAGCACACTTGCCCTTGGACGATATGTGGGCGATAAATCGACGAGAATTTGAAAAGTGGTTATAGTTTGGTACTGATTCTCCTGCGGTCAGGTGATCTTATTGCTTTAATGTCGACTGTTATATCTATTTCTCTCGAAACTAGGCAGGAAGGATTGAAATTGATTTCTATTTTGCTATCTGTACAAACCACTTTGTATAATCGAAACATGCTAGATCTTTATAGATACAATATTGAATACAAAATTTAGTATAAAGATTTTATAGTAATGTCATTGTAAATCGACGAAAACAGATTAGAAATTATAATAGCAAAAGAATAAATACTTTTCGTATGGATTTTAATATTGATGGGAAGCGTATACGCTATTTGAGCCGAAACTCGATATTATTAATGTCGTCACGCATGCATTAAATTATAAGAGCATTCGAAATTCACGAAAATGCGCAGCCTTACTTCTTCTTGCTTGTACTTTAGTTACTTTTTGTAGGCAGCAATAGTGAAAATAGTCAAACTCGGTCCGTATTACATAGAAAACGGCATGATGTCTGCGGATCATTCATGGGTGCGGTGTATTCGTGAACTTTTCGCGTAAGGGTGGCGTATGCAAAGTTCGCGGTCCGCGAGCGGTACTCTCGGGAATGATTCTGAATCTCCGCATCGCCGAAGAATACGCGGGACCACACACTTTAAGCAAACTTTTCATCTGAGGGTCTTCCTCCGGCTCCGTATTCGGTTCCTTTCATACCCCACGTCGTTCCTGGGAGGAGCTTGTTTATAGCACCCTGTAGATACCGTAAAATAGGAAATAGCACCCCGGGGGCAAGACGGAGTTTTTCCCGAGACGTGATTGGAGTTAAGACAAGTCCTTCTGTCCGCCGGCGTCGAGGCCGGGTCTTCTTGTCGCTCTTGACCGAAAAATAAAACATCATCGCTCCGATCTCGGAGTTATTTTAGTGAACGCGACGGCAAGAAGCAATGTCGCTTTTTAAGCGCGCATTTGTTCTCGTTGACTTTTTGCTCGTACCAGATGTCGTTCCTCGGCTAATTGTAACCGATCACCGTCATTCCGTTTTGCTTTAGGCACAGGGCTTATAAGTAAGCGCTTTCTGGGGGACCTAAATTAGTTGAATTCCTGCCTGTTCATCGTGTACGCGCATCTAAACAGCATGAGTTTCGAAAACACCGTTCTAAAACGAATCTTTTCTTATTTATCCTCAGAATTATTACATGTTTTGGTTGAAATTATAACTACTATATTTTATTTATAATAGTATAAGATTAAAAAATTTTTTTGGACTTCTTACAAAATACATATTTTAAAATTAATATATGTATAACTACAGTACTGTTTCGGATATCATTGTAATGTAAATGTATTTATATTGTACAGATAATCTTTGTGCGCGTAATCGGTGCTATCAAATATATTCGTTCCGTCGTATAACAAAGTGCGCGTCGGGAGTGTCGTTTAAAGGGAGTCGCGCGATTTTCGTATTCGGATACGCACGCGAGTAATGCGTGCGCCGCGAGTGTGTGTGTGAATCAGTGTTAGTGCCTCGAAGGACCGCTGAAAGGAGAAAAAGGCCTAGAAGGCATCGAACGATAGCAGAGCAACGATATGATAAGTAATTTATCATAAAAAATGCATTTTTTTAGTGATAATGATGAGTTATATAACATATTTTATAACACTCTGGAATAATAATCAACTAAAATTTTCTATATTGTGAGGTTCTCAGAAGCTATCTAATAGCCTAGAGCGGTTTTGAATAATGTCGACAAATTTCTCATATAAGATCAAGCAAGATAATAATTTATAACACTATTAAGTAAGCGAAGTACAATATTTATTATCTAATTTATGAAATGATTAGTTACTGCTAAATTATTTAAAAAATAATATGTTTTAATACAATATAAAATATTTCAACTATCTTCTTATTAGGAAACGTTTGCTCTCTACCATTTACTCGAGAGTTCAATTTTTTAATTTTATTTAATGTTACGAGCTTTATATCCAGTTAATTAAGGATGCACAAGAATTTTTAAACTGTTTCATTTTATGCAGATGCAAACTTATGATGTTTTTAATGAAATAATGCAGTACATTTTTATCAAATTTTATACTTCATATTTTTCTTCTTTAACTTTTGCAACATATAAATGTTTTAATGAAGCAGATATTTTTCCGGCTCAATTAAACCTGAGAACGTAATATTATACATAATATTATAAAAAATTCTAATTAACAGAGAATAGATGAAAAATATAAAATACAAAGTTAAATTTATCACACGCAAAAATACATATTTACACGAATTTATATACGTTATGTTCAATAAATGTTCATAGTGAGTATATTTATCACGTTATTACATGCTTGTAACTTCTAAATGGAAGTTACTTAAAAAGTCTTAGAGGTTACTTAAAAAGTTTGCTCAATGACAACTTTTTAGCTACTTTGTACGAGAAATGCTATTATTGAAGTGAATGATGGCCGTCACGCTTTAATTTTTAATAGGACTGTCTCTGAATACATATATAATATATAGTGTTCTGAAAATTTACAAACAAAATTATTTTTGAGCATCTAAAAATAAAAAATTTTTTTACAAAAATATGGGAAAACCTATTTTTTTAATATTTAAATAAATAACAAAAAATAATTGTTTTTTTTCGTAAATATAAATAGATAATAAAAAATTTTTTTCTCATTTAATTTTATTTTGTTTTAACAAAATATTAAAATATATTATCTATATACAATATATCATCGAAATATTTTTATTGTTTAAGGATGATATGTGCAAAATGCTTTATTAAATTTTTAATTTACAGTCAAGGAAAAATAAATTTCAAATAGAATTAGACATTGTGTGGTTAGTAGTCTACTATCATTATATATTACACAAATTACAATTACAATCTTTGTCAAACAGTGCGCCGTATACTATGGCTTAAAAGTAATCTTGTTGTAAAATTCAGTCGGTTAGTTTTTGCGACATTTGCACTGATTGCTAATGCGAAATTATTCCACATTTATTGCAATTTTAATCATTAAAAGTAAATCATGCGCATTTGAAGAACATCAAAAGTGGCACCGCGTGATCATCTCATTACTCACTACGTTAATTAAAATACTGATTGCAATCACTTGTGGGTTTTTGATTATGCTCTGTGTCACTGAATTCCTCTTTTCGTTGTGTTCCGTTGTGTCATGGCAGTTTGTGTTCCATTGAAATGAAGATTATTTCGCGTATCATTATTTCAGTCGAAGTACCTATGTGGCGTGTTTAATTGAACATGAAGAATACTTAGTGTCCGAGTAATTGTTGCATCGAGTTGTTATCTCATATATATGTATCTATTGTGCTAATTTGCTATTACCCATTTTCACGAGAATGTATTATCTTCGTAAAATCAATGAAGCTTGTTCAATTGCAAGTTGCTGATAGATTGGCTTCCTGCGGCAATATGATAAGTCAATTGATGTGGGTTGCGTATTGATGTGATGATTTGATTATCATGATTTAATGCTTTCTACATGGAAAAGCTGTTGAATTTAAATAGCTATATTTTTATAATACATAAATGCCATTTATATAGAGATCAATAATATCAATATAAATTTCTACTGTGATCGATATTTGAACCTGTAAAGAGAAATTATTAATTTGTATGAAAGTTATATCATTGAATATAATTAGCTTTTATATTTCCACATTATTTGCGTAGAAATAATATCAGAGAATTATAATGATCAGAGCGAGTATAGAATTGACAAATGATAAAAAAAAAAGATAGATATAAATATTATTGATGTAAGTTTTAAATTAACGCTAAAATATTTCCTTTTTGCGATTTAATTACTTCAAGATAATAATCAAAGTTTTCAGAGTTTGAGATTCAAGCCGCAATTTTGCAAGCTAGGTACCTGATACTTCGATAATAATATCGCAAGCATCTCTGATCCGGGAAAAACGCATCCGTGATTCGCGCGGTCTCGACAGCAGTGGAAAGGCCGAAATACATACAAGCCGCGTAGGAGCGCATAGGGTGGCGTCCTCCTCTTCTCCGGAGTGGGGCGGATGAGGCGCGGAGGAGCACAGTTCGGCGCGATGGTGGGGTCGGCGCGGCAGGGGAAGCACAGCACGAGGGTTGCTGAGAGCAAGCAGGCAGGGGCATCGGCCACCACGCCGGTAGGGGTGGTAGTGAATCCCTCGAAAGTCCGACGGTGCTCTCTCTCTCCACTCTCAGTCTCGAGAGCGGAGTCGGAGAGGCGAGAGAGCGCGACGCGCATTCGAAGCTCGCTCGTCGTTCCGCACCTCGTACGCGCGTACTTATCGCGATCCATTCGTTCGTTCGTCGTTCGTTCCGTCGTGCGTTCACTGGTACGTGTATCTCTACGCGTCGCGAAGACGGGCAATGTTCCCGCGACCGCACGCGTTGACGTTGTAACCGCGAATAAACGAGACGCCGCCGAACGTCCCGAGGTGTTGTGGAATCTGCACGGTGCGCTTCGGAGATTTATTCCGGTCTGTCAGTGTGTCGGATGTTGCTCGTTCTTTTCGCTGTGCCGTGAGGCAATGGGAACGGGATAGTCTTGCCAAAGTGTCGGAAGAATTTTTGTCATCAGGAGCGTCACTCGCTTTAGTCTCCCGGTGAGAAGCGATGATGTGAACAGTTTTGGCGAGCGGATGCTCGCAGCATGCTAGAAAAGCTCCGCGGGGGTTGGGCCGAAACGTAACGACCGTGAGAACAGTGGCTCTCTGAATTTTTCCGTTGCAGGAAAATCATGAATGATGCGTGACAACGAAAGAAAGAGAGGGAGAGCTCGTCGATTGACTTATGGTAGCGTGTAAAGTGCGTGACATTCGGACAAAAAATTCTTCAAGGTTTCCGTACTGGTCTTTCCGTTGCATCTAAGAGAACGGCGCGATATTCTCGATGAGAACGCGAGAATTGCACTCATCCTCTCACGCGAGATCGATCGTCACGTGCTCCAGACGGCTGCCGGAGTTCGCGTGCCGATCGTGGAGGCCCGTCACGTGCCTCTCGGCCGCGGTGGAGGGTGGGTCGAGCCTCGTCAGCCCTCGATTATTTTCGCATTCGCTGCCTCGCGGATGCACTTCGATTTTCATGACGCGTGCACGAATCTCGCTCCGATTTTTTTTTTAAACTACTTCCATCACGCGTTCCAGCGCGCGCTTTCGAAACACGACGACGATTCTGCCGACGATGCTCGACGCTATTGCGCTACACGCGGATTACGTATCATCCTACTCCATTCGATCCCGCCCTTCTCCTGCTCCCCGTCAAAAAAGTACGTACGAGTTTGTGGCTGTGATTTGACGTGAATGGGATTTGTAAACGAGAGATAGTTCACTGCCCGTGACGCGGCTTATTCTTAAAATGAAATGTCAACGGTGCACGGTCGAATATTTACCTTTTCCCTTTTATTTTTCGGGTACACACGCGTTACTTTATCCCAAGGGGGAGGGGGGGGGATACAGCAAAGGGCAAAGGTAGATTGCGACTCGGTCTCGCACCGGTTGCTACGAGGACAATCGTAGTGCAGAAACAACACGCGAGGAGACGAGCGGTTCAAGGGTCGTCAGAACAAAGCGGCCGCGCTATGCATATGCACGAGGGACTTTGTGTACCCGGTTTGCGGACCGGTGATTACAGGTGGGAATAAACCGATACCGAGATACGGAACCTGCTGCCTAAATACGCGTCCTGACCTACTTCCGTAAGTTTCGGACATCCGCCTCCGTCCTGACGATGGCGAAACTATATCTACCTACCTTACCTTACCTAACTGCCGGCAGTCTCTCTCGTCTCGTAATATCAAATATCAACATTTGCACATTAGGCCACGCGCGCGCGCGCGCGCGCGCACTGTCGCGCGGAGGCGAGAATACGGCGAGAGTTACGAGCGCGCGCGCGTTAATTTTACGAAGCGGACAACGTAAACGCGAACTTCCGGAGCGAGTAACGCGTTTCGCCGTATGTTGTTTTAGAATATAGAGCGAACGCGGTAAAAATCATCAGTCAACGAAAAATGTCGCTTTTTGCAGAGATCGTAGCAACTGCGTAAAAAAAACACTCGATGGGATCAAGCATAACGTACCGGAGATGGTCTTTTTTTTCCCAGTTATTTCGAAAAATAATATCGCGATCTCGCGATCGCCGTTTCACTCCGCATTATCCTAATTACGCGAATCTCCCGCTATCAATTCAAGCGCACATTAGCGCGGATATCAAGAACGATAATTTATGGCCGACTTTTTTAACGCGTTCGAGGTATGCGGGGCCTATCGGTGTATCAATCTACAAGTACGACCGACCTGCCGGGATGATCAATTTAAAAGGTCGTCCGTTTGCGCGAAACGCGAAGATGATTTATGCCCCCGTCCGATGCGAATAACGCGCACTCGAATCGTTCGTTCGCGAATGGCGTATTTCGGCAACCGACAGCCCGAAATTATCCGAGTTACCTCAATTAGCCACGTAAATCATCGCGACTCGAAAAGCAAATGTTAAATGATTCGCGCTGCGTTCACGTTTTCGTGATTATAGGATTATGATTTTCTGCGAAATCGTGCGTTGAATGAAAACGACGTTATCACTAATTAAAAGATCGTCGCGAACTAGAAATATCATGTTTTTGCGATTTCGTGTCAGAGATTCTGCGAACGTTTGTTTAAAGATCACGAGCCGATCAACCATTGCAACGCATTGTCAAGTATAATCGCAGCGTATTACATATGCGCACATCTGATTGTTACACATACATATGTGCATTAAAATTAGCGTAAGTGGCGCGTTCATTTCAATAAAGCAAATAATCTAAAATTGTTTCTAGCGTTATTCCGGTTTTATTTATTCTAGTTCAAAATAGAGGAAAAACTGTAATTTAATGTAACGATATTATAATCGACGGTACATACTCTTGTTAATTATTGAGTATGTATTAACAACTTTTACTGATACAGCAATTTCTCTTTAATAACTCATTTGTAATTCATTGTACCCGTAACGCAAACATACATATGCAGTACATTCGCATCGCTCCAGTAATATAAGACAGCATAAACATAAATTAGCGAAGACAAATCTAATTTAACATTACTGAAGAATCGACGAGCTCTTTCTTCGTGAACCGTAGTTTTACCGGCGATTTAAGTCGCTTACAATGGCGCTTTAGTGCCCAAGTTTAACAGGTCCTTTACGTCGACATTACGCCCGGGGGAATTCGCGGCCGGGATCTTGTAAAGTCCGATAATCGAGCTATGCATTTGGCAACAGTAAATCAACCAATTCACCACGCTTTTAAAGGGCCACAGCGTTGTCACGATCTTTTTTATGTATTGATTAGTAGTGGATCGCATCGGGAAGTCTATTCGATTTCCTGACGCGGGGTTTACGGGCAAATTGCAGATTCCTCGGTACGTCTCTTGTCGATTCTCGTGGTTCAGCCTGTGAAGTGCCGATTCGCGCTCCAGAGAGGAAATTCGAGGAGGTGGTGTACGAAGAAATGCGCGACGCGGACGAGAAGTTGATGTTCGATTTCGTCGCGGCGAAACTGCAGTTTCTTCGCGTAACGGTGCATCGTCGATGCTGAATCGCGCGCCGGGCACGTCCGCGGTGGTGGTGGCGGTGCTCGAGCGGACTCTTTCGCGCGGATGACAGCTGGACGTTCTCGCCGCGAGAGTGACAGTGAGATCCTCGAGCTCAGTTGAGCTGGGAAGAGACGAGTCTCTCGCGTCGCCGAGAGTTCGAGACACGCCGTCGGTGATATCCGGCGAGGACTACTGCGCGAATCGAGTAGTAATCAGTAGTGATGCCGTGATGGGCTGCAGCTCGAGATCGTTCTTCCTGACCACGCTCCTCCTCGCGGTTGGATTACTGTCGATCGCGCTGTTCGCCGAGATATCCTGCGCGACACGTAAGTCTGGTTTCATTAGTTTGGAATTATTATCGTAGATAAATTTCGCAATATTTGTTATGCAAATATATATTTATACGCAATAATGTCTCGGAGTTTGTCTTATTTGTTTTTAAAAATAGTTTTCTACGTTGAAAGGCATTTCTCCGTTAAAATATTTACGAATGTATAGCCACTAATTGAGACGTTTATTTTGAAAGTAATAAAAGTCGTAAATTTGAAAAATTTTAGCACAGGTATACTAAATTTATCTTTATTTTCAAAATTCTTATTTAAAGTATTTCTTTTATTTAGAATATTTAAAAAAATTTACAGTTTATATGTACTTGAGAAATGCATATATCCAAATTGCTTCGGCAAACTTTGCGATGAGTGATTGATCACATATCGTACTTGTTCTGTGATATATTACATGATTACATATTTTATGTAATCGAATAAGAGGAGTATAAATAATTTTATATTAATTGCATATTTGAATTTATATTCATCTTGAAAATTCTTGCAATAGTGGAAACAAGCTAGTAATGTATACTTACATAATTTATACAATGGGCATTTTAATGTAGGAAATTTTAATAATAATATTGATTTTTTATCTACTTCATAATGAAAATACGCGTTAACTTCGACTTTCTACGCATTATTATATTTTCTGCTTTTGTAAAACTGTGCCGATATTATCATGCTGAAAGTAAGATGGTCGCATAATGAGCGATTAATGAATGCATAATTTGACTGCAGCGTCGACGCGAGAGATTTCAGCTATGCAGTTCAATAATGCACGTACGCGCAATAGGGACTTATAATCTGAATTAAACTAGAATATTTTATAGCTGCTTCTCGCCGACGTGCAAATATTTTATGATGCACTGAAAAATTTCAATGCACAAATAAAATTTTCTTTTTTGTTCTCCAAGTTCATGGTAACATTTGTCATTTAATATTAAATTTGAAAAATATATATTACTACAATAAATAATTCTCAAAAAATAATTCTTGCAGAATTAGTAAACGTATTGTAAGAAAATATCTTTATCTTTTCTAATTATAATTTTACTGATATAAAATTTTTGCAAATTATGGAAATAATTATCATGAATAATAAATAAGAATATATCGTGATAAAATTGCATTATAAGCACAAACTAGAAATTTTCAATATGAGGATACAAGGACAATTTATACAATTAGTTTTTCTTTCAAAATTCTTATGTGTATGTAAAGAAAGAAAATTTTGTCTCAATTTTTGTGAAAGAGTTTCCGCGCGCTTATGGTGGATTTTAGAAATAACCGTATTCAAATCTGTCCAAAGCAACGCATCTGGCATTATGGGTGATTACGCGGGTGCAATATAAATTTCCTACATTGTATCTTTTTTTGTCGACGCTTTTTCCTCTCGAAATGCAATCGCGTAATTGCAGGCGATTAGCATTCCGCGCGAGGAGATCGCGGAGATTCCGTCGCGTCCGCCCGAGGAAGCCTCTCATTAGACCGCGTACCGGAACCCGATGGGTCTAATTATTTTCCGAGTGCCTCCGAACTCGGAGAGATTCGCATTTCGGGCGATTCGAATCGGGGTCACGCGCATGCATCGATATCCCTTTCTCGTTCTCTCTCTCTGTGTCTGTCTGTCTCTCTCTGTCTCTCTCTTTCTCTCTCTCTCTCTCTCTCTCTTTCTCTCTCTCTCTCTGTCTGTCTCTCCCTCCCTCCCTCTCTCTCTCTCTCTCTCTCTCTCGTTTTCTCTCTCTTGTTCACTTCATATATATCCGTTTGCCTTGCACGCCCTTAATGCCGCGTCCGCACATGTACTACCCATAGTGAGCGTGTATAGTCGCAAACTGTTTCCCTTGCACAAGCAGCCATTCCTAAAATAGATACGCGCGAGCATATTTCGTGAATCGTGTGTTGCGTGGAAGTTGCTGGAGATAGCGAGTTGTGCAAGAAGAAGCATGGACTCATATCTATAACTCGAAAGTAGGAGAGGACATTTACGTTCGACTTTATGAGTCGTGCGAAAACGTTTATGGTTTTCGTGCGATAAAAGTTGCTGTAAAATCTTATTTTGGTGTTCATAGATGACGAGGGTACGTTATGAGGATTAAAGTAAATCTATCAAATGCAAGTACATATCTGTCATCAGGTGTTAGATATCTGTTTTGTGCTATACATTAAAACATGATACAAAATTACATCTTCTTTAATTGTGTTAAAGAATATAAAAAAATAAAATTATACGTGTACATAAAATATCATTGAATTCAACCGTATTTAATTTTGTAAAATAATAAAATTTCAACACGGGGCATTTAGTAATAAAGAATTAAAAATTCTGTTGAATGTTACAATTGAATTCAGCTAGCTTTTTTTTACAATCGCTGTTGGTTTTTTGAGAACGATTAAAATAGTGAAAAAAAAAGGGGACGACAACAACACGGAGCATCCGCGCGCTATGATGAAATGGCCTGTTTAGTCGAGAGTGTACGCGCGCGCAACGTGAAAAGGCAGGGACGACACAACGGAATATAATCTCCCCTTCCCCACTGTCGGATCGTACCGGATTCAGGGGTTGTATCTCGGTGGGTCACGGCGGGCGGGAGAACGCGGAGCGTGAACGAGGAGGACGAGGAGAAAGAGACGACGATGGCTTCTCGCTCAAAGGACGCTGGAAGCGAATGGGATGCGAACGTCGTTGTCACGACCAGGCGTGAGGTCGCTGATATTCCCTTGTCTTTTATTAAGGAGGGCTTCCTTTCTACGTTTGCGCCGCTCGTTCTTCCTTTCACGCGCGTCGCTCTGTTTAGTGGCCGCCACCGCGATGTTCTTTTCTGCGCGCTTCGTTCTGTCCGTCTCTTGTTGCACCGACACCGCCGCAGTGCACCCCTGCGAATAATGCTATAATTATTTCTCTGCCCTTTTTCCTCCACCTTTTTGTTTTTTTCTCTGTCTCTCTCTCTCTCTCTCTCTCTCTCTCTCTCGTTTCTTTTTACCTCTATCTCCCTCTATCCCTATCCAGGTTCATCTCTACACTATGTGCGGGTGATTCTTTGCGGCATTCTGTCTGCTCTGCCGTATGTTACCCGTTTTTTCTTGGTCATTAACGCGCAGCAGACTGTGCGATGAATGTTTAATTCCGACTTTCTGGCGTTCTGCGAAAAATTGGTAGAACATTGCCTCCACGGTATTTTTATTCGCGCTTGTCGTTAGAATTAAAATCCGGAAATTTCTGAGTTTCTTCAGTGTAGAAAAAAAAGTTTTGGAGGAAAAACATTCTTATGTTATGGCAA